>NC_081779.1:4568751-5168751 GCF_963082965.1 Carassius carassius | reverse complement strand
AGTGTTTCTGATTCAGCCCTACGGTTCCGCACCGATACAGAACAAATGTTAATTTTGTGAACATTGTGGAGGAGGATTTGCCACAGCAGACTTTGTTTTCTCCAGAGCACTGTGAACTCCGCTCCAGTGCTGCTGAAGAACATCTGTGTGGCCTTGTGGGACATCTAAAAGGGCGGCAATTATTTCTTGTCCTTTATTTGGGAGAGGTTGAACACGAAGAAGTTCACTCTTTTTCATTATGTTGATTCATTAACATGTATAAAGCACAAAATGGCCAGATTCGGCTGCAGAAACTTTTTATGTCATTCTTCTCTGTAATAAATAATCCTGAAAACAAAAGGTTATCGCTATTGATGGCTCCATGAGGAACTTTTAACATCCATGGAAATTTCCATTCAAAAGGTTCTTTATGGTGTAAAAAGATTCTTAAGATTATTCGAATGTTCTTTACGTTAAGAAAAATGGTTCTTTTAAGAACTCTTCACTGAAAGGTTCATTGAGGAATCCAGAACGGTTCTTCTGTGGTGTCACTGCGCACACACCCTTTTGGGATCTTTTTGTTTAAGAGTGTTATTGTCAAGAACTTGTTTAGATCTGTATATTCTTGATAGAGCCTAACATGTTGAAAATAACCAATTAATCTATTTCTTTATTTAGTGTGAAAGTTTGCACTTATCTCAAGGTCATTTTACATGACACCGAGAAAAAATTCATTTGTGTTTTTGAAAAGTTTGTGTGACTAAAAATGCTGTATTATGCATGCCAGGCCTGTAGTTGGCGATGTCGCTTTGTAAAGAAACACTTCACACCTGTGCACATGCACACATAGGCCTATTCGGTTGTTAAGTGATGACGTAAGAAGCGCTGTTTCCGGGTCCAAGCCTCAACTCGCTTCACTTGAGAATACGACCTCAAAAGCCGTTTATGAGCACTGTTTATTCATATTAATAATTTAAGCTAAACTTTTTCAAACTTCCGGTATACACTACAGTCTCCGTGCTCACAGCATCCCAAACACAAATAATTTTTATATATTTTTTTAATATTTATATTTTCATTGTCTAGCTATCTGGGCTATCTAAGATTATAACGTTTTCGCTAGTATTCTATCACATTGTGAGTTTATATTAGCACCTTTTGTTGTTTTCTCGTGGTAACTGATAGAGCGTTTGGACACGTGAGCGCTGCTACGTGACGTCAGACTTAACAAGCGAATAGACTGGACATGTAATATACATGCACATGACATCACAGTTTTCACAAATTCACATTTTGTAGTTTGCACCAAGATAACGATATCTTTTTCAAAAAAGAAATTAAACTTTTTCGAATGTTTGCATTTTTAGGCCAACAAAATGTTGTGTAAATGGCAATAAAAATGCATAAAATGTTTTCAGTTTTTAGCTGGAAACTTATGTAAATGCCCTCTAAGAGTTTAGCTCTAACCTTGGTCAGACATGCACTGTAACTGTCTAGTAAAAGCTTGCTCAGATGTGATTGATTAGAGTTGGAGCCAAACTCTGCAGGAATATGGACCTTGAGGGCTAGAGTTAGGGGCAGCTGTGATAAAGAAAGCCTTGTGTAATCCTTTAAGGCTTCTGTGTTTGTTTTTTGAAGGTTCCTCTGAAATCTAATCAGGTGTTGGTTTGTTTTTTGTGAAAGATTTTCACTTTCAATCAGTGCTCTTCACTTTTAGTTTAGTTTAGTTTGGAATCAAACTTGCTGACTCTGGTTTTCATTGACTGTTAAAATGACACAGTTGGTTTTCATTTCATTTATTTGTAGTTATTAAACATAAAAACTGAAATTGAAAGACACTTTTGAATCCCTGAATGACATTTTGTCCTGGACCTCATTGTGACGATCACGTAAACTATTCTACTGTTCTCTTTTGGTTGTGTACTCTAGAGTCACTTTTTAGAGTCACTTTTTCCATTTGTATCCTCGCGCATTCGGTATCTGGCAGATTCGTATGAATGTTCTCTGTTCCAGGACTGTTGGGTAGAAGAAATCAAAAAGGTTTTAGTGGAGAGAGGCAGCAGATATAGTTCTCAAATTCACATTTGTTTGGCCAGGATGTCACACGTGCAATGACATAGGTCATTAAAGTCAACATCTAGAACAAGGTTTCCCACATGGGGACATTGCAGGGTGTCTGTGATAGATTGTGATCAAAATGTATTACAAATAAATACAAATGTATAAATTAAATGAATACAGAATGCTTTATTTAAATGAGATACAAATTACAAGCCTATATCACAAGTTAATGTGTTGTGAAATGAATTATTGTGTTGCAGGAGGACTGACCCTGTAAACTTTTTACTGCTAATCACCATTAATAAAAGTGTCCTGGCTCCTCACTCATAATCAGGCGAAATGTGATTTTCTTTAATTTTCTATTTTCCGGTAACGGTTCTCTACTGCTTGTCTTTCAGATTCGACGACGAAGACCCACACCGGCCACTTTGTTCAGAGTAGCAGACCAAACAACATCTGAGGATGACATCTCCACCCATCAGGTACCACACTGCCACCTCAGTTCTGGAGGTTAAATGGCAGTCAAAATACATTTGCATGGAAAAGCTGAATTTACGTTGTATATATTTAGGGCAAAAACTTTGCTCATTGAAATCCCTTACAATAAACATACTGTGGCCAAGTGATTATACAGTGCTGATATTGTATATATATTATATACATATACTGTTGTATCTCTATGGTACATGATAAATAATACCATATTAAAACATTGCATTAATAAAAGAGACAAAAGTATTTTTCATAATGATTTCAAAATTCGTTCCTGCGGTTGTTAACCCATTTACAATATTTACCAGAAAAATTTTAATGTTCCTATCAGGGTTATTATTGTTAAATAATTTTTTTACTTGAAATAAATTAAAGATATATATATATACAGTACAGACCAAAAGTTTGGAAACATTACTATTTTTAATGTTTTTGAAAGAAGTTTCTTCTGCTCATCAAGCCTGCATTTATTTGATCAAAAATACAGAAAAAACAGTAATATTGTGAAATATTATTACAACTTAAAATAATAGTTTTCTATTTGAATATACTTTAAAAAAATAATTTATTCCTGTGATGCAAAGCTGAATTTTCAGCATCATTACTCCAGCCTTCAGTGTCACATGTAACATCCAGTCTATCACATGATCATTTAGAAATCATTCTAATATTCTGATTTATTATGAGTGTTGGAAACAGTTCTGCTGTCGAATATATTTGATGAATAAAAGGTTAAAAAGAACTGCATTTATTCAAAATAAAAAAAAATTCTAATTTATTTTCTAATAATATATTTTCTTTACTATCACTTTTTATCAATTTAACACATCCTTGCTGAATAAAAGTATTGATTTTATTTAAAAAAAAGAAAAAAAAAATTGCTGACCCCAAATTACTGACCAGTAGTGTATATTGTTATTACAAAATATTTATATTTTAAAAACATAGCTTTTTTTTTTTTTTTTTTCATCAAAGTATCTTAAAAAAGTATCACATGTTCTGAAAAAATATTAAGCAGCAGAACTGTTTCCAACTTTGATAATGAATCATCATATTAGAATGATTTCTAAAGGATCATGTGATAATGATCCTAAAAATTCTGCTTTGCATCACAGAAATAAATGATAATTTAAAGTATAATAAATTTAAAAACAATTATTTTAAATTGTAATAATATATCACAATATTACATTTTTTTTCTGTATTTTTGATCAAATAAATGCAGGCTTGATGAGCAGAAGAAACTTCTTTCAAAAACATTAAAAATAGTAATGTTTCCAAACTTTTGGTCTGTACTGTGTATTTATATATATATATAAACACTATATAGACATATTAAAAAGCTAATAAAAATTAAAAACAATAAATGATTATATATTAAATTTAATTAAAAATTAAATTTATGCATTTAGCAGACGCTTTTTTCCAAAGCGACTTACACTGCATTCAGGCTATCAATTTTTACCTATCATGTGTTCCCGGGGAATCGAACCCCCAACCTTGTGCTTGATAGCACAATGCTCTACAAATTGAGCTACAGGAACATTATATATACATACATATACATACATATGGTATTTACATTTAACACATATGCCAATAATGTATAAATATATATATATATATATATATATATATATATATATATATATATATATATATATGTACATATGTATGTACATATGTATAAAATACAATAAATATAAATTATTATTATTATATATGCATTATTATATATTAATATTACAATTATTACAATAATATAAATTGAAATAAATTAAACACACACACACACACACACATATATATATATAAAAACTATATAGAAATTAAAAAGCTAATAAAAATTTAAAAGAATAAATGATTATATATATATATATATATATAATATATATATATGTGTGTGTGTGTGTATATATATATATATGGTATTTACATTTAACACATATGCCATCTTCAGTGGGTTGTAGGAGAAAATGGTGTCCTCAAGCCAAAACGAATCAACCCGAATATCTACCAGCCACCCTCATTAAAAGGTAAAAGCCTGTATTTTGTCTGTGATATTTGATCTGTTTCTGTTGTATTGTGTATGTATTGTTTCAGAAGACTTTCCTGCACTGTGCCGGCCCTGGGTTTAAAAACTGTCCCAAGCTTCAAGTCTGTTTTTCCCATTTTCCCGTGTGTGTGTGAGTAAGATTAGAGATGGTGACAGCTGTGATGGGTGTGAGTCTGTGCTGCTCTGGATCATCCTGGATTACAGCTGCAAACACAGAGGTTTTAGAGGACAGACGTCCATCAGAAACATTCGCCAAGATTGGGATCCACTGACAACAATCTAGATTCCTAGATTATGTCAACAATAATGCTGTTATTTTAGTCTTTTGCTTCATTTAGATCTATTTTCATTGACGAAGCAAAATGAAATAACTGGCGGTATTTTGTCTTAATAGTAAGTTACACAATATTAACTTGTTTATAGAAAAAAAAGAAGGGAAAGAAGCTGTACATTACTGTGATATTGTCTCTGAATGTGTGTTTTGTGAATCATAAAGACGATGTGGTTTATCCCTGTCCATACATGTCCTGCCATTGAATGTCAGCATAAATGAAAAAACCTTTTCTGGTTGGCACGGTGCAGAAGTCCTGTTAGAAAAGTAAACAGACCCATCCCTCTTTACCTGTGTGTGTTTGAGTAGGTTCCTGTGTTTTCTCCTTGTGGTTTGGTGATCCCTGATTTGTGAATCCCCCTGTGTGTGTCTCTGTGTGTGTGTGTGTTTATAGCTGTGCAGCAGATGGCTGAAGCTCAAATGCAGAAATTAGGTGTGTATCCTCATGTAGAGGAGGAAGGGGAGGAGCCTCTTCAGAGAGAGGGGGAGGAGCTTTCCTCATCTTGCATACCTGGTAATCTTAATATCACATCAGAGGAACTCTCTACATATGCATGTCATCATCATCATCATCATCATCAAGAATTCTCACGGAACAGTGACATCAGTGATTTCATTTTTTACTTTATAATATTTTATATTAAGATCTAATTATATATTTTATAATAGTTTATAAAATTTTGGTTATTAATGCGGTCAGTATTATATATATATATATATAAAATGTTAAAAAAAAAAATTTATTATTAGAAAAGGTTACCGCTGATCATTCACATCAGCCTTACAGAAACAGTAGTAAGAGAAGACACTTTCTATTATTTCAGATTAATATATACCTTTTCCACTACTATAACTATTATTTTTTTAAATGGGTAAATGTAAAGAAAAGTCAAAAGTTTAGTTTTAATGTTTATTTTAACATTTCATTTGCATTATGCATATGTAATAAATACATTTCTGTTGAATTATGCATTAAACAGCAATAAAACTACAGTGCCAGATATTGTGAATTCTGTTAATTCTATTAATAGTAAGTGATAACAACACAGACAAGTTTCCGGACACTGACCCGTAGACAAATATATTGTCGGCACACATTTAGACACTATTAAGCACAGTTTTTAATGCAGTTGGAGGTGGACTTGGGGTTATTGGGTTTTTAAGATTTTGTTTTCAGTGGGGAAAAACTGAAGAGTTAATTCTTTTTTTAACATTCCACAGAAGTGATCTTGGGTCCAGAGTAGTGTCTTTCGTTGTGCATCTCTATTTTTTTCCCATTAATTTTCAGTGCACATTTACTCCTTTTATAAAATGTTCTGTCTTGGTCTTATATTTAAGCACTGATCAAGTATATTTGGTCTTTAAAACATCATTTTTTTATTTTGTGCATCTCTCTCATACCGGTTCTAATGGTTCAGGTCAACAAACATTATCGTATTTGCATGCAGCATGAAACCCTGAAAACATTAGCCAATCAAAGATGAGAGATTATCTGTTGATTCTATTTTATTTATTTAATAAATACTCATTTCAAAGATTCACAGGAGCAAAGGGGCATGGCAGAACACCAGCCTGGCATGAGAAAGACAGGAACCACGGCACCGACTGATGAAGAGGAGGAGGAGGAGGAAGAAGAAGAAGAAGTGGACGATATGGCAGAGGATGAGTGCAGAAATATGGACTGAAAGAGTGAAAGTTTGTGAAACTTAAGAGATTTTTTCATAATGCAGATCCTTGTTTGTAAATCAGAATTATTGTTCAATGATTACTGGTCAATAATTTCATCATTTGATAAAAACAGCTGTCTGTTTGTATTCAGAGACTCTGAAAGACTGGAATTTTGAAAGGGATCAAACAACCTCAAACAAATAATTCACCCCAACATTGCCATGAAATAGAAATATAAGGTCAAATCCATCAGCAGTCATATTATACCATCCCTGCGATTCATACATTCAAATAAACAAGTAGAAATGTTTAGTTCTAAGAGCAGCACGGTACAAATGTGAAGTGTTGAGAAATGTGTTCATGTCATGTTTTATGCGTGTGTTTGAGTCTCAGTATGTTTTGTGATCGGTGCATTTCCGTGGGCCTACACTGCCATCTGGAGTACAAAAAAATGTTATAATGAATTCCATGAACTAATTTGCCAAGAACAATAATACCAGAGCACATGCGAAGTATTTCACAGCATTATTGTGTAGCTTTATTTGTTAAACCTCTGCCCACATCCTGGCAGTTGGACTGCACTTCAAACTATAGTTAATTTGGCAGAAAAAAAGAATCTAATTATATTTGAATATTTATAAATATACATGTATTTATAAAAATGTAACATTTAATATTTGCATATTTATAAATATAATTATATTTATAAAAACATAAAACATATATTTGAATATATATATATATATATATATATATTTTTTTTTTTTTTTTTTTTTTTTATTAATTTCTAAAATTGTTAATTTCATAATTTTAATATGGTAATTTTTCTGTTTTGAGAGATTTTCACCTCATGGAACAAACTAATCGTAGCTCACTGTGAATAACACATTCCTACAATGTTGTCTTTGTGAATCATTTAAGGTTTGTCAGTGACATTGTGATCAAAGCTGCTATAAACAACATATTTGCATCCAGAATAGAATTTGCATCTCTTGATATGACTGTATTTGGTTACAGATAACTAAAAAAAATCCAAATCCAGTGCCTCGGGGTGAACGTTCAGTACTCATGCATATCAGAAACATATGGAAATCATTTCAGTCAATTACTGTAGTAAACAACTTGCATTATTATTAGCTGGATAACTTATTACCTACCTTAGTTTTTAAGTTTATTCCTTAGCAAAATCTTTTAAGGGAAAAACGTTTGATAATGAAATGAATTAAAATGTAAACAACAGCCACGTGTTGCTTTTTTTAAGAAACTGTATTGCTTTATATTGAATATAATCATATTTGTATGCATATCCTCTGTAGCTCATGCAGGTACATGTTGATTTTAATTAACGTATTATAGAACATCTGACAAAATGTACCCAGTTAGTAAATATATCCATAGGAACTATGGAAATGTTTTAGATTAAAGTCTCTGTATCAATAAATATATTTGCACTGAAATAAAGTGTTAAAGTATATATTCTTTTTCATATTTTGAGATCATAATAATGGGATAACTCTGTGTCTCATAGCCTTGGACTAAATTGGACATGTTTGACCTTGGTAAGAAGTGCTTTTACTTTACATTTGAGAGAATTTATGACTTTTATACTCTGAACAATAAAAATGTTCATGCATTTTAAAAATGCAAAACTGCATTTTAATAACACCGAGATGAGCATGTGTGGGCAGTTTTGGCAAAAACATCCAGTTTCTGTTGTAAACAGATGGCGGCACAGTGGTTCTCTCTCCCTTATCTTGAACGTCTCTGCCTTTGATGCTTTCAAAATCTGGGCTAAAACTGATCTGGCTAGGATTCCCAGAAGAGGTGGTCCATATTTTAGTCAAAAATCTCATTTCTCAGATTCTTCGCTGACAGCTTCTGCTTTGACTTTCACACCATTTGGAGGATCCAGGATTAGGAAGCTCCCCAGGTCTAACGTTTGCATCAGATCCCTGTGTTTGGCATTGTGACAGATGGGGCGGCACACACCAGACGTGACTCTGTGACCTCCTTCACACAATATAGTGTTTTATGGTGAGTTATGGGAACGTAGCTGATGGAGGAAATGAAACCCAGGACCAGACCAATGACATATTTAAGAAAAACAGGTTTGTGTTTATGGTGTTGAGGTGCGAAACGAGGCCATCCGTTGACTAGAAATCATGCATAACTGAGAGACTAAAATGTCATCTACTTTTTGTACTTGCCAATTTTATTTATACTATTTATTAATAATAATGTTCATTACATCCTTTACAAACGTCAACCAAAATACCTCTGTTGTTAAACTACAAAATAGACTGGTAATTTGATAATAGTCATTCACACTAACCTAATTCATTCAGATTTCTCATTACATATACATACAGCACCAAGTGATGCATTTTGTTTGACTCAGGCCTTCATTTTCGATCTGAAGCGCTCGCGGCTGAAGAGTGAAAATGAAGGCCTAAATCAAACAAAATGCATCACTTGGCGCTGTATGTGGATCAGCTGACGGATGTGACGTTTCTCACATCAGGTCGTCATCGCGGAAGTGTAGCTGCTGGCTGCTAGTGAGAATTATGCTCTGATTCTGGTGAGTTTCGGCTTTACTTTGACTCTCTCTCTCTCTCTCGACTGATTTTGATTAACAGAGGGTTTGGTGCTTTTAAATGAGTTATAAACAACTTGTCTCAACTGTCAACTAACCGCCGGTTTGGTGTAAGTTGGAGGTCCGTAAATGTTCAAGTTTAGAGCTACAAGCTTGTTTATGCTCCGATTTATGCGCTAACTAGGCAAATAAGTGCGAATGTACTAATGAATATTAATTAGGTATGTTCTGAATATCAAGAATGTGTTTATGAAGGGATATTTAATCGGCCATTTGTACTGTGAAATATATATTTAAAGCTTATTTGACACATGTAGATCAACTGCAATCATGTCGACAGTGCAGAATTATTATGTGATAATTTTGCTTCGCCAGAGTTTATTATCTGGTCTATTTATGTCACATGATTTTATTAATTTTCTGCAATAATTATTTGGACAAATAGGGAAGAGAGTGTTATCAAACCTGAATGCCTTGTGTTAAATGTTAGAATGCCTTATCATCTGACCTGCTGTCATAATGACAAATTGTTCATAAGAATGACAGACTAGAATTAATGCTCTTAAACTGTTTTTGGAGCTGCCATATCAGTTCACAAACACAAATTATATGGGAAATGATGGCATTTAGTGATTATGTATAATTGATTATGGTGTATGTATAATATAATTATTTGGTTCAGGGGATGTGCTCCAGCTGAATGTAGTTATGCCGAGTGGCGTGGACTACAGCGAGTTGGAAGGGAGTCTTCCAGCCATTGCTTCTTTGAATGCCTCGTATTCCCAAGCGTCTCTCTCCCTTCCCTCGCCTAAATACCCCCTGCTGCCCCCCGGAGAGAGGAAAGCCTTCTCAGACGTACGCAGAACATTCTGCCTCTTCGTCACATTTGACCTCCTCTTCATCGCTCTGCTCTGGATCATTGAATTAAATGTAAGTTTTTGTTTTTGTTTACAAACAGTCTTATTGCCCAATGCTAATAGCTTTTATTTGTCATTCAGTTTGTACTTCCTTTTTTAACTTCAGCCATAGTCATGTGGCATGAATGTTACAGTTAATTGTACGTGCCTGTTTCACTTCCTCTGATTAAAAATAGAGCTATGCAATATTTGCATATTAAATCTATAATTGTATCTCTTTTTAATAATAAAATAATAAACACTTAAAAACAAAATGTGAATATTTAGATAAAAAGTAAAGAGATATATATGTTATGTATTTACTATACTAAATATATATGGTTAAAATATATTTAATATGCAAAGTATTTAATTATATAAATGTATAAGAAATAGCTTTATTGCCAAGTATGTTTGCACATAAGACTTTGAAGCATTCAAACACAAGACGCGGAAAAGCTGAACTGAGTAGCTGGTTACTTGCGCGCTGTGCTCGGTGCGCACGCGGAGAGAGAGCCGCGTCTCACAGACAGCAACACTGAACCGACCTCTCATCTGCACCTCAACAAACAAAAACAAATCGCAGTTTAAACAGGCAGAAAAGGATGTGTAAGAGCCCACATCAGCACCTCGGTGTTCTGGTGTTCAGGGCTCACGCAGAGGGAGGCGTCTCAAAACACACCAAATTTGTCTGTTTTTGCTCTTGTACCGACAAATACACAAAAAATATGTACCCGTCTTGGATAGTATGTTCGAAAAAACTGTCAGTTATGTCTTAAGTTGAAGTAAACAGTTGAGAAAAAAAAAATAGTATGTGTATTATATTGGATGCATTCATTGTCTCTTAAAGTGACCGCTCCTAATAGGGCTTGGGCGCCGCATTGCATTCTGGGACGTGGCGGGCATGTTGATGAACAAATAAACAGAACGAACATAAAAATTAAACACTTTCAAACAGGGCCCACTGGTACAACCTGAACCGGGTTCCCCCAAACCCCAACTATGGCCCTGTTTACAGTACAAACCTTGTAAGTGTACTATGAGGGCAAAAAAAACAAAACCGAAACAAAATAATCGTTCATTAATCGTAATCGAGGTAAAATGTTCAATTAATCTAGGTTTTGACTTTAGGCCATAATCGTCCAGCCCTAGTAGATTGCCTGGGGGAAGAATCTTTACTTGTGCCTGAGTGTCCTGGTGTTCGGTGCTCTGTGGCGCTGGCCAGACGTTAAAAGTTAAAAAAGGAGATTGCTTGGATTTGAGGGGTCCAGTGTGGTTTTCGGAGGCCTTTTCCTCAATCTGGATATATACAGTTCTTCAAGGGTGGGCAGGGGAGCACCAATAATCCTCTCAACAGTCTGAACCATCCTCTGTAGTCTTCTGATATCTGATTTTGTATCTGAGCAAAAGCAGACCGTTACTGAAGTGTACAGGACAGACTCAATGACAGCTGAGTTGAACTCTGTGAGCAGCTCCTGTGGCAGGTTGAACTTCCTCAGCTGGCGAAGGAAGTACAACCTCTGCTGGGCCAATGTGATTGTCCCACTTCAGGTCCTGAGAGATGGTTGTGCCAAGGAACCTGAATGACTGTTCTGTTGTTGAAGTGCTATGCATGATGGTGAGTGGGGGGAGTGCAGGGTGTTCCTCCTTAAGTCCACGATCACCTCCACTGTTTTGAGCGTGTTCGGCTCCAGGTTGTTATAACTGCACTAGACAACCAACTGCTCAAACTCGCTTCTGTATGCAGACTCCTCATCGTCCAGGATGAGGCCAGTGACTGTAGTGTCATTTGCAAACTTCAGGAGCTTGACAGAGGGGTCTCTAGAGGTGCAGTCATCGGTGTAGAGAGAGAAGAGTCAAGACAAGTCAAGTCACCTTTATTTATATAGCGCTTTAAACAAAATACATTGCATCAAAGCAACTGAACAACATTCATTAGGAAAACAGTGTGTCAATAATGCAAAATGATAGTTAAAGGCAGTTAATCTTTTAAATCAGTGATGTCATCTCTGTTCAGTTAAATAGTGTCTGTGCATTTATTTGCAATCAGGTCAACGATATCGCTGTAGATGAAGTGACCCCAACAAAGCAAGCCAGAGGCGACAGCGGCAAGGAACCGAAACTCCATCGGTGACAGAATGGAGAAAAAAATCTTGGGAGAAACCAGGCTCAGTTGGGGGGCCAGTTCTCCTCTGACCGGACGAAACCAGTAGTTCAATTCCAGGCTGCAGCAAAGTCAGATTGTGCAGAAGAATCATCTGTTTCCTGTGGTCTTGTTCTGGTGGTCCTCTGAGACAAGGTCTTTACAGGGGAACTGTATCTGGGGCTCTAGTTGTCCTGGTCTCCGCTGTCTTTCAGGGCAAAGAGCAATGGGGAGAGAATATATCCCTGGGGGGCGCCAGTGCTGATGGTGCGGCTGTTTGACATGAATTTTCCCCCATCTCACTAGCTGTTGCCTATCTGTCAGAAAACTTGTGATCCATTGATAGAGCTAGGAACAGTGTGCTGGGTTAGTTTGGTCTGGAGGAGTGCTGGGATGATTGTACTGAAAGCTGAACTAAAGTCCACAAACAGGATCCTTACATACGTCTCAGGTTTGACTAGATGTTGTAGGATATAATGTAGTCCCATGTTGATTGTATCATCCACGGACCGGTTTGCTCATTAAGTAAACTGAAGGTGGTCCAGTGATGTCCTTCAGATAAGCCAACACCAGTCTCTGTAACGACTTCATGACCACAGCACCTATGTTAGGGCAACAGGTCTATAGTCATTGAGTTCCTTTGGAATGGGGATTATGGTGAAGTGTTTGAAGCAGGAAGGTATTTCGATCAGCTCCACTGATCTGTTGAAGATCTGTAAAAATATGGAGGTCAGCTGATCAGCACAGGTTTTCAAACAGCCTGGTGAAACACCACCATCATTCGGGGAAGTCGAGGCCTAATGGTTAGAGAGTCGGACTCCCAATCGAAAGGTTGTGAGTTCGAGTCCCGGGCCGGCAGGAATTGTGGGTGGGGGGAGTGCATGTACAGTTCTCTCTCCACCCTCAATACCACGACTTAGGTGCCCTTGAGCAAGGCATCGAACCCCCAACTGCTCCCCGGGCGCCGCAGCATAAATGGCTGCCCACTGCTCCGGGTGTGTGCTCACAGTGTGTGTGTGTGTGTTCACTGCTCTGTGTGTGTGCATTTCGGATGGGTTAAATGCAGAGCACAAATTCTGAGTATGGGTCACCATACTTGGCTGAATGTCACTTCACTTCACTTCACTTCACTTCATCTAGGCCTGGTGGTTTTCTTCTCTTCTGTTTCCTGAAAACCAGGGGGCGGTTGCACCAGCTGTACGTAAGTTAAAACTTAGCCTAGTTTTGACATAAAAGTTGCAACTTACACCCTACTAAATATTTTTTCACTGCACCATTACACTTAGTTGAACACAATTTCGATTCTCTGTATGTAGTGTACATGTGGAAGAATTGACAATAAGGCAGACTTGAAAGTGTAACTACATATAAACGAAAAATATTTACAGAAGCGTCTGGTCAGGATTAATGGTTAGAATAAAATGGCAGACTGAGTGAACTGCATCAGTATGCTTTTCTTTTACCCTACAACCTGCAAACCTTTAGGCCTATATGATGCTGCTGACATTTACACTCGCATACATTTTAAGAGAGAGAACAATGTGTGAATAAATGTACTTTGTTGTTTTTTTAGCGCGTCTTCAATGCCCCATCTACAGCGTGCCTCTGTGCGCTGGTCTGTGTTGCTTATGTCAGATGAAATAATAAATAAATGTCACTTCTTATGTTTTTCTTTTCTTTCAGTATTTATTGATCCTTATTTATTTCAATTAGTTTCTGAACGTTATTTACATATAAAAACAGCTTAAATATAGACTAATGTTAAAGTACCGTTGTTAATGGAAACTTGTTTTTACCATTCCTATACTTGAGGCAAAATAAGTTAGAATGAAGGATAAATCAAAATTCATAGCATTTAAACAAGTTCTTCTCACGTATTTGAAGGTTTCTATTAGATGATTTAGTATAAACATCATAATATGAACAATTGGTGCAACCAAATAATGTATAGATTTAGTTACAAACTAGCTAGTGGTTACTAAGCCCCTTTTGTGGACTTGCTGTTCTAATTTAAGTAAGAAGATACGAATGGCTGGTGCAACCCTACCCAAAAGCACATCATCTTCACTGATCGGAAGAGGGGGTGTTGCTGGTGGTGTTAATTAGGCTTGGGCCAACAGACGATGCCATCGTCCATCGCCGATGGCTGACAGACATCACAATGTTAAGCCGGCATCATGATTCCCCCGCAACCTGCCTAAATAATCACACTATATCGCCTAGAGCAATGCATGCTTTATAATAAAGTTGTTTCCTATCACAATACAAATAACATTTAAAACCGTTCAATGAACAATTTAAACAGTTGAGATTTTATTGTGCATAAAACGGCAAATTATAGGCTAGTTTTACACGAGCTAAATGAAGCATACAAAAACCGCAACAGATTTCTAAATAATTTGAATCATAAACATATTACAATAAAATTAAAATAGCCTAATATTAATTCAATTAAAAAATTTTATCTTATGATGTCCGCATCGCTCCTTTGGCATTACACAATCCAGATATAGTATAGATTTTGATATAGTAATTTAATATGTATCTTTAGCATGTGACATAAAACAGTACATTAATGTGCATTAAAAGGTTTTCAATTTTAATATTGTAAGGATGCATGCTTGATTTGCCTTTCTCTGTCTCTCTCAGATGGGTAAGGATATACGGAGCAGTCTTGAGAATGAGGTTGTTAAATACAACTTTAATTCATCTTTCTTTGATATCTTTGTAAGTATCTTAAAGCAAATGTCTTGTTACTTATTGAGCCATAATAAAATATGGTATATTTTTGTAACGGAGTTCTCTCTGCTGTTGGTTTGAAAAGATGTCTCTGAGTATTTCATGCTGTTTAGTCCAGTCTAAAGCAAACACACAAACTACTCTTACTTAAATCAACTGTAGAACATGCTGATCATTAAACCGTTCCAGTTTTGGGGTTTTATTTTTTGTTTGGTAATGCATTCGTCTGTTTATTAAAAGATTAATGAGCATGATGTGAGTGAAACAGTGATTCACACAGTTGCTGTCTCACTACTTTCACACTTTTTAGCATGTGACATCAATAGATGTACTTGGAAAGTGCTCTTACCCTACAGCATTTCTTGTACGAGCGAGTTTTAGGTGAAATTGGGGTATAAAAAGGCTTCATTATGTATTGAAGCTGCTGTCACACAAAAACAGTGAATTCATCCTAGAAACATGTGGAAACACTCTTATACTCACTTACAGTCATTGCTAAATCCTCAGTTATTACTTCATAAACAATAAGCTCTCTCTATTTGTCATTTGCTTGTTGCACTCAGCTTTTAGCTGTGTTTAGGTTTCTGTGTTTGCAGCTTGGTTATGCTGCATTTCGATTGAGACACTGGTGGGTTATCGCGGTAAGAAAGACCTCAGCCTATATAAATCTCAATATTTACATTTTATGTAAAAATTATAAATAAATTTTTAAAACAGTATATTTTTAGGTACTTCCATATATTTTTCTATACTTTTGAGTTTTAAGATTTTAAAGGTCACTCGTCATGATCATTGTCTTTTTTTTTTTTTTTTTATCTCAGATCACTACTCTGGTGACCAGTGCCTTCCTCATTGCCAAAGTTATCTGGTCAGATGTAAGATATTCATGTTTTGTCTTTCTAACCAATTTATTTTAATGCTTAAATTGAAATTAAATGAAGTTACATAGTGTTGGTTCCTCAGATAGACCACTAGCAGCTCTGAATTCCTCTTATGTTTTACTATATGTGATGATAGAAATAGGTGTGGGACATGATAGTTCACCTTTGTTTTCGCAGTTGTTCAGTCAGAATGCTTTTGGCTACGTTCTTCCCATCACCTCTTTTGTGGTGGCATGGTTGGAAACCTGGTTCCTGGATTTCAAAGTTCTCACACAGGAAGCGGAGGATGAAAGAGGTTAGAGTGGTTTTTTTTTTCTTATAAAAAAAATTCAGGGCTATATTGAACTGACACAAATCAGTGTTAAAGTTTAAAGGTTTTTTTTTTTTCATTTGAGATTAGTAGACATCCGAGATGTGTAATAATACTGAACTTTATCGTTGTATACAAATGTGGCTGATCATATGTTAATAAAGTTTATGGTTGAGACATCATAGGTGTCATCATTTCTGAGCGAGTCAGTTTGGCTTTTTAGTATTTAAATAAATGTTCTGGGTAGACTTGGAAACTTTGCATTTTGAACATGTGAGAATATCCGCATAGTAAACCCTTTCAAAGAGGAAGAAAAATCCCTTTTGTCATTTTAATTGTGTTGTGGTCATGTAAAGTCACATCACTTAAAGCTTTGGGAAGGGAAACATGCTTCTGCTTTGCTCTGGAGATGCACACTCACTGTCACTGTTGTTTGGGGAAAGTCCTCACACATCACTGGTGATCTGTCATTTTCTCATCTCCTGCAGTGTATCTGGCAGCAGTTAATGCCGCGTGTGAGCCGGCTCCTCTGATCTTTCCTAGACCCATGTCTGATGGACAGTTTTACTCTCCGCCAGAGTCCCTGGCAGGTAACGCCATTCTCTTTTTTTCTAATGCCACTCATTGTCTGTTTTTGCTTTGCTTCCTGCCTAATGTTTGTGTTTATCCTGTAGGTTCAGATGAGGAGTTTGATGAAGGTCTCAGCAGGAAAGAATTAACAGAACAAGTAATCAAATGCTTGTTTTCTTTTTTTGATTAGGATTGGATAAAATAAATGTTTGAAAATGGCAAAATTTCTGTCCGTCAGAAAAGTAATAAGAACGTTTTATTTCATAAAAAGCACTGCAGATCACTTTGTCTAATCACTTGTTTTTAAGGACAAGCAGTTTATACGACAGGGACGGGAGGCCATGGCAGTGGTGGAACAAATATTGACACAAGAGGAAAACTGGAAGTTTGAGAAGACTAATGTATGTACATGTACATGCTTGCAGTCTTGATTTGTTTCTGGTTTTGTTGTTGGTTTAATATGATGTTTTCATTCTTAGGAGATGGGCGATGCAGTATATACACTTGAAATCCCGTTCCACGGGAAAACATTTATTTTAAAGGTATTTTCCATCTGTATTATGAGCCTTTTTGTGTCTTACTTCATGTTTGTATAAATCTAGAGAATCAGTCACTTACCTGTGTTTTGGGTGTTTTAGGCACTCTTGCAGTGTAAAGCAGAGGTGGTGAATAAGGAGGTCATTTTACAGCCGGAGAAGATGGTGCAGTGGAACAGAACAGTGTCTGTTTGTCAGGTACACATACACTCACAGATGCCTCCATTAACGTCAGCTGAAACACATGTTGGTGTGAGGAATGTATTAACCAGGGTTTAATCAGTCAAATTTAAGACTTTTAAGACCTTTTTATGACTATTAGGATTTGAATTTATGACCTACACGAATTACGATAAATAACTTCAGTCATTAAAATTCCTTTCAAAAGTCTTTTTTATTATTGACTTTCATTGAAAGTAACAAGTTTTATTATTTAAAGAGTTATTCTATTATTTCTTAAGATTAAGAAACTGAAGCCTTCTTTTTCTTAAGTATCAAGAACACAGGAACACTTAACAATTGTAACATTGTAAAGTAACATTGTAAATTAACAATTATTTTATGGCATTACTTTCCAAAATAACAAGTGTTATTGGTGTTTGGTCACAGTATTCAACACCCACAGGCAGGGCCGTAGCTGGGGTCAGCGGGGACCCGGTGAAGGTTGTACCAGTGGGCCCTGTTTGAAATTGTTTAATTTGTATGTTCGTTCATTTTTATTTATTTTTGCTATTTACACAAAGTTTAAGTTTTTTTTCAAGTTTGTAGGTGTCCAGGTACAGAAACCGAATAATTAAATGTAAAATAGCACTGGATAGTCTTCAGTGTAAAAATTTAATATACAATCAAACCAAAATTTATTCAGACACCTTGAACATTTCTCACATTATTACAGTTTATTTGCTATTGCTTCTAAAATGGTTATAAAATATGACAAGAATTTGGAGTTAAACTCTGTCAGAACAAATTCGTCTTGATAATGTCATAACTTTGATAGATTGTACGTAATGGATTACAATCAACCAAAATTACAGACAACTGTTATTATGACAATATTTACACAACTATCAATACTTTGTTGACCAATTACCAAGCAATGCTTCATTTTGTTCAGACTGTGGTGTGAAAAGGTTGCATTAGCAATTAAGAAAAAAAAAAACACACATAAGCAATGCATGGTGCTTTATAAGGTGCTGAATAATTTTTATTTCCCAGTTTTATATATAGATAGATAGATAAAACATTTATATCTATACTTATATCTATTTCACTAGTAGTTCACTGTATGAAGATTCTTTGGGTATAATATGTCACAGTTTGCTTATACTCACTTACATAAATGTCTTAGTTTCCTGTACCTACTAGTAAAATATGTATATCAAAAATTATATCTGGAGTCTGGATCATTTTTGGTTTGACTGTGCATAAATTCTTGTTAAAACTGCAAAGTAATGCAGTCAAGAGCAGTGAGTGATTTTTCTTTCATTTTCTTGGATTAACATTACAGCAGCTAGTAGCTAAATTAAGCGCGGTCACTTTAAGAGACGATGAACGCATCTTTTTCCTCAACCGTTTACTTTCACTTAAGAAATAACTGACAAATAACTGAAAAAAGTTTTTTCGAGCATACTTTCCAAGGCGGGTATTTTGACATATTTTGTATGTATTTGTCCTGCATACAATTAATGTTCTCTCTGTGTTCTTTTCTGATCGGTGTACAGATTTTACAGAGAGTGGATGAAAACACAATGGTGTCTTATGATGTTTCTGCAGGAGCCGCAGGAGGTGTCGTGTCTCCCAGGTGAGTTGATACTGAAGTCTTTTTAAAATGTGAAAACAGTGCATATTTCATATTTATTATGATTTGTAGCTGTTTTAAATGGCTGTTCAAATTCTTGAGAAGCCAAAGGGTTCAAACTGTCTTTTCTTGTTCTTCATCTTCAGGGACTTTGTGAACGTTCGTCGGGTGGAGTGCAGGCGAGACTGCTACATCTCTGCAGGAATGGCCACCAGTCACAGCAGCAAACCCCCTCACAGTCGCTACGTCAGGTCTGCTTCGGCTTCATCAGCAAATAAAAATGGAGAACTTAAAACTGTAAACTAAGCTCTTTCGCCTTCTCTCTTTCAGAGGGGAAAATGGTCCTGGTGGATTTGTGGTGTTGAAATCTAGCAGTAATCCTTCAGTTTGCACCTTCATCTGGGTCCTCAATACAGACCTTAAGGTAAGAGCTTCAGTCACTGCCAGTTTGCACATTTAAGCCATTGAACAAAGTCAAATTATGTTTTTAATAAGTTGTTTTAAAAGGCAAGCATCAATACTATTAGCTTTGCAAATGCATAGAATTAGAGATTTGAACAATCCCATAACATTAAAGGGTAACTCCACCCCCAAATGAAAATTTTGTCATTAATCACTTACCCCCATGTTGTACCAAACCCGTAAAAGCTTCATTCACCTTCGGAAACACGATTTAAGATATTTCAGATGAAAACCAAGAGGCTTGTGACTGTCCCATTGACTGCCAAGTAACTCACTCTGTCAAGGTCCAGAAAAGTATGAAAGACATCATCAGAATACTCCATCTGATTCAGTGGTTCATCCTTAACGTTATGAAGCGACGACAAATGGTTTTTCTACACAAAGACGACAAAAATAACGACTTTATTCAACAATGCGTCTCCTTTGTGTCTCTCCGTATCACCATTTTGAAGAAAATGAGCTGAACGCAAACTGCGTACGCTATTGTGTCAGTAAAAATAAATGTATTATATATTTTTTATAAATTTATTTTCTTATAACAGGGTCACCTGCCACGTTACCTCATCCACCAGTCACTGGCCGCCACCATGTTCGAGTTTATGTCTCATCTCAGGCAGCATATTAATGAAGTCCACATCCCACGTCGGTGATCTCTGGCTTTGACTCTTTATCCAGGCACAGTTTACATTGTGATAACTTTATATTTGACTGTGCCATATTCATACTACAACTGTCAAGAGGAGATACACCATTGAGTTTGACTGGCGGGAGGTTGTCACTAGGAAAGTTTGGCTGCACTTTACACTGAAGTTTAATTTTATATAAATGTACTACTGCAGCGCTTGGACATGAGGTCATAACTCATACTGTCAAACCCAACAAGAGCTGGAAACATGCACAGGAAGTTATCAGAGAGCAGCTTGTGCTGTATAAGAGGTCAGGGGAAAATTGATTGTGCCTAAAACCACTGTTGTGCCCTTGTGAACAAAACTGAAGTCTAGGACTATTTATGTGCCAAATATGCTGTGGTTTCTCATTCTGCTTTTACTTATGCCTTTATCAAACATGCAAACACATTCCTACTAATTGTAATTATTGTTTTAGATCTTATTATGGTTTGCAATTGGCTCTTGTGGCCAAACATTGCTGTATTAGATTATTAAAAGTAAATGCATAAATCTGTAGCATAGATCAGCATCCTGCCATGTATATGATAATTTGTCTAATAATGTAAATGATTAAGAGTTTGATTATACAGTTATGTCTTAAATCAACATATCCGGGCAACTACGGCCAGAGTATTTGTATAAAATATGCTGCAACACAACTTTTGTGCTTGAATTTATTCTATAAAAACTGGTTCAGAGCAGCTCAAAATCCATATGAATATAATGGGCCTTTTTTTTAGATGCATGCTTTTATTTCTATCCTTTCTTTATTGCATGTCAGTTTGCTTTTCTCACAGAGCATTACTGTCCAAGTTTGTTTGATTATACACTCATGTTTACCATATTCATACAGGGCATAGAAATGTATAAACTGGAAACGAAGGCATAGTCACTAGTTGTTTGATAAGCATCGTCTAATAGAAATGTGAATGTGTCCTACATTTAATAGTTGGCTTAAAAAGCAAGCTTAATGGTTTTAACAGAGAGGAAAAAAAAAAACACTTTTACAGGGTATTGTGCTTCCTTTTAAGGGACACGGCACATGTTGTAGTTGGTTGATCAGTGCTATCCTTAATAATGTTTTTATAATCTTTTTAAAATCCTGTTCTGTACTTTGTTTTGCAGCCTTTCTTGGCTTGTACTTGTGCCTTGTACTGTGCACTTGTACTGTGCCTTTGTTACAGTTTCCCCTCAGTGAAATTACTAGTTGCTTTCGTTATTTAGATTTTTGTATCTGAAATTTCTTTTTGGGGGCCTTTATGGACTGTATCCACATTTGTTTGTGCAAAAAATATTTTGCAGTTTACTTGAATTCACTTATGATTCAGGTTCTGTGTGAATGATATTTTTATACTAATTTACAGTAATATGAAGCTATACAGAAATCTGTCATGTAACCTCAAAAATCATTTTTTTTTTTTTAATGAAGAATCAACATTAAATAAATATGAACAAACAGTTTATACAGAATGTCTGTTTCCTGTTTCAGATGTATAGTTAATTAAACAGTAACCCCAAAAACCTATATACTCCTATAATGTAAACTTTTTTTAAATTTTAATTTTTTAAAATTTAATTATTATTTGTATTATGCTTTTTAAGTTAAAAGCCTCTGGCAGAATAAGTTGTACCCAGCCTACCTTGTGATAAGACACAGGCTATGAGCCTCTCTCTCACATGAGAATCACACATCAAACACTTCTCTATTTCTGTCTTTATTGCATATGATTTTGTTGGTTCATGTATTAATTTTAAAGTGATCTTTGAACACATTTGAAGGTTTGTCTCACTTTTAGACAAACTTTCAGCCACACAACCAAAATGATGCAATAGAGTCTGTTACTCCTTAAGGACTGTAAAATTTAATTATATATGCAGAGCAAAATGCACAAGTGTCTGTTTAGTTCTAGGTTTTTTGTGACCACAAACTTTAGACAGAAATTCCTACCCATTTTAAGATGAATGACAGCTGCAATAATCTGCATTTTGTATTTGTATCTTGTAGACATCCTACTGACAACACGAGTTTTACCCTTATCTCTGAATTTCACCTGCTGGAAATATTTTTTAAAAGTTAAATATAAATATTAGATGAAAAATAAGTTTAAGCACTGAAATTATTACATAAAAATAATTTAGTTTACTATAATACAAAATGCATAAAATTACTAAATGAAATTGATTGAAAATGTAAACAATAAAAGCAAAATCAAAAACTATAATAGTTTATAATTAATACTAAAACAACACTGACCTGCTGTTTCATGCTTCTCAAATCTGGTATTTAGGTTTGATTATTTTGCCAGTGAAATGTGAGCAAGAGGTTTAGGATTATTTGTTTTCATAATAATATGAAGCAACTGTGTTATGTAATTACTCTTTTTTTTTTTTTTTCTTTCTTTTTTTTACTTCAAACCTGCTTCGTTTTTTCTATAACTGATTAAAATTGTATGAAGTTCTGGAAATGCAAAGCGAAACCTAACGTTGTCGGAGGTAAAAGCTTGTTTGTGTTGGTGGCTTTAGGACGAGTGGCTTTATTTAGAGGTCTGTGATGGCCTCGGGTTACACAGCTCAGACTCATGACTAAACTGTGATGTTATTCATTCTAGAGATACACGGAGATGTTTTAGTCACTCGCTCTCTGGACCCCAAAAGATGCTTCACTTCTGAATAAGAGAAAACTGTGTTTAGAACTGAATTGATGGATCCAGCGTTTTGCCAGGAGTTTCTGGGGTAAGTTATAATTTAAAGCAATACATTCCACTGTTATTTTCAATCTGAAAACACTTAACGAATGCTGAGGCTCACCCTGAAGAACCGTATATGACTCTGACAGCTTGAAGAAAGGCAAGACGAATCCCTCCTGTAGTAGAAACAAATGTGTTGTTTAAAACTCATCTCTCGAACTTGGACTTTTGCTTTGCCATCTTCTAGTTTTGTGTTTTGAGGATGGGTGCCGCCTTCAAGAAGTTCTGTATACGATTCTGCTGTTGCTGCTGCTGTGAGGATGATGAGGACGAGGAAGAAAAGAGACCTTTACTTAGGTATTATACTTGAATCATGCTTTGAGTTTATTAGAAAAATATACAATTTCTTCTTCTATTATTTTTTTATTTTAAGTTTCTTTAGTTCAGAACTGAGTAAACTTACTAAAAGTTTTAACAGCGACTAACTCTTCAACTCTACAACATGTGTAAATAGTATTTCATAAATATATTTAATTCATAACTCACCGAACAACGTGCTTCTGCTTTTCCTTTGGCCTGAAAGGAAATAAAAAATTGAATTAAAAAGGAAACGGGTTAACTGCTAATTACAAAGTGATATCAAACACACTGATACGTCCTCGTATATATGGTGATGTTTTGTTTGTGTCAGCCACGACACGTTGGAATATTTCGACCGTGAGGCGAAAAAAAGGCGGGACCAAGAGACCAATCTGTGGAACGAGCCCGGAGACCCCTCCCACTCCGAGAGAGATGACGACCGCACGCTCTACAACCTGCTGCAGACCCGAGCCCAAACCCAGCGGGGCTCTCACGTACGACGAGCACAACACATCTGCAAAAAAAAAAGCAAAAAAAAAAAATATATATATATATATATGTAGGGGAGAACCGGGGCGAAAGTAACGTGGGACGAAAGTAACAAAGCGATTTTCTCATAGCCTATTACTGCATTTGCATTCCCAGCTATGACGGTATATTCAGCATTCAATCCTTGATGGAGCTGAGAAATATCACGTGATTTCCTCATCATTTCCCGCAGTTAGGTCGGTAAACTGTTTTCGAGTACAAAAAGTAAATTATTGAAGCGGTAATTTTTTTTAATTAGTTGTGTTGATTTTTTTGTTTCATGTGTCACAGTAATGATCAATCTACAGGTTATTTAGTGCTTTAACACATCCTAAAGTTTGCATTATTAAAGTTTTTTAGTATAAAAGTAAATCAGGTTTAAATGCCAGGAGTTCCTGTCGGGACGAAAGTAACAGTTGTTACTTTTGTCCCGCTACAGTGACAAGAAGTATTTATTTTGTTCCGGTACATGCTATTCTGTGAATTTCTGTCTCTTGCATCAATTTATTAAAATGTTTATGTCATATTATACCAAAAGAATAGGTCTGGGTGAGGGTCAGGAAGACAAACAGTGGTCTGGTTTTATCCAGATGTTTATGAGAGAGCGTTTCTGGACATAGAGGAACATCTGGGCAGCTCCTACCTCGCATTTACCTTAGTTATATTTAGGTTTTAGCCATACCTTAGCTTTTACACCTCCAGCTATGAATTTGCAGTGTTTCCAGATGTTTTAATGCACATTTTGAATTTATGCATAAAAACAACTGGATGGAAACATGAATAGGCCTACTGTTACATTATGTTTAGAATTTATATTATGCCAATGTAATTTAATTATTATATTGTTCATTCTGTTTAAAAAATGTTTTATAAAAATACACTGAAATAAAAAAATAAAAAAATAAAGTTTGTACAGTCGGGTTTTGAGACATTTGATGAAACTTAAATTTAAAATAAAAATATAAATATAAATGTAATTTAATAAATTTTTTTAGAAAAATAAAAGACAGAATATGTTTGCAGTTACATATTTACAAGGTCATAGTCAGTTATACTTAATAAAAATAAGAGTAACAGAAAATAAATCTAGCTTATATTGTTGTGTTACTTTTAACCCACCTGTGTGTTACTTTCGTCCCAACCGATGGGGTCAAAAGTAACAATGTGCAATTTATGTTCAAATTGAAATTATACTGAAGCCTTTCTACATTTCTACAAAATACCACCTGGTATTGATAGACCAGACTTATGAGTTACTGACCACAGCAGAAATATATCTCTGTCTACAACATTATCTTTTAAAATGATGTTTTTCTGAAAAATGGTACTTTCGCCCCTGCTCTCCCCATGTATATACATATACGTGTATGTGTATATATATAATCCTAAAGGATTATTAGGAACACCTGTTCAATTTCTCATTAATGCAATTATCTAATCAACCAATCACATGGCAGTTGCTTCAATGCATTTAGGGATGTGGTCCTGGTCAAGACAATCTCCTGAACTCCAAACTGAGTGTCAGAATGGGAAAGAAAGGTGATTTAAGCAATTTTGAGCGTGACATGGTTGTTGGTGCCAGACAGGCCGGTCTGAGTATTTCACAATCTGCTCAGTTACTGGGATTTTCACGCACAACCATTTCCAGGGTTTACAAAGAATGGTGTGAAAGGGAAAAACATCCAGTATGCGGCAGTCCGGTGGGTGAAAATGCCTTGTTGATGCTAGAGGTCAGAGGAGAATGGGCCGACTGATTCAAGCTGATAGAAGGGAAACTTTGACTGAAATAACCACTTGTTACAACCGAGGTATGCAGCAAAGCTTTTGTGAAGCCACAACATGCACAACACGCTCAACCTTGAGGCCAATGGGCTACAACAGCAGAAGACCCCACGGGTACCACTCATCTCCACTACAAATAGGAAAAAGAGGCTACAATTTGCACGAGCTCACCAAAATTGGACAGTTGAAGACTGGAAAAATGTTGCCTGGTCTGATGAGTCTTGATTTCTGTTGAGACATTCAGATGGTAGAGTCAGAATTTGGCGTAAACAGAATGAGAACATGGATCCATCATGCCTTGTTACCACTGTGCAGGCTGCTGGTGGTGGTGTAATGGTGTGGGGGATGTTTTCTTGGCACACTTTAGGTCCCTTAGTGCTAACTGGGCATCGTTTAAATGCCACGGCCTACCTGAGCATTGTTTCTGACCATGTCCATCCCTTTATGACCACCATGTACCCATCCTCTGACGGCTACTTCCAGCAGGATAATGCACCATGTCACAAAGCTCGAATCATTTCAAACTCGTTTCTTGAACATGACAATGAGTTCACTGTAATAAAATGCCCCCCACAGTCACCAGATCTCAACCCAATAGAGCATCTTTGGGATGTGGTGAAACGGGAGTTTCGTGCCCTGTGCATCCCACAAATCTCCATCAACTGCAAGATGCTATCCTATCAATATGGGCCAACATTTCTAAAGAATGCTTTCAGCTTCTTGTTGAATCAAAGCCACGTAGAATTAAGGCAGTTCTGAAGGCGAAAGGGGGTCAAACACAGTATTAGTATGGTGTTCCTAATAATCCTTTATATAATATATAAATATATATAATCCTAATAATATATATATATATATATATATATATATATATATATATATCCATTGTTTATGCAAGCTTGAATTGAGTAGTATTAAAGAATTTACTTCACTATTATTATTATTATTGCCTGAACTAATTTTTCATGTAGAAATTACATTAGTTTTTTCTGTAGTATTTACTTCACCACGGAATCAGTTTGATCAGTGTAGACAATAAATATTATAACTTTATCTCTTAATTGCTACGACTTAATTCTCGTACTTTTGACTATTCTCAAAAAATGTGAGTATATTCTTGTAGTTTTGACTTTGTTCTCAAAATATTTTGAGTATATTTTTTGTAATTTTGACTTTTTTTCTCAAAATATTACGATTATTATATTAAACCTTAAGAATTTTTTTTTTATGATTCACCGAAACGCCGTATAGCCTATAGATATAAAAGAAAAGAAAGGCGAGAAGATACATAAAAAACATCTTTAATTTCATTATTTGGCAATTTTTAGCTCATATTTCTGTGTAATTATTATTAGTTAATTACAACCAAAGTCAGGTATTTGTAGATGTGACCTCTAGAGGTCAAGCGTGATGCTTCATGTCTTCTGTCCTGCAGGGCTACCGGCGCCTGAGCGTCGACATCGAGGCCATGAGAGACATGAGAAGAGAGGTGCGAGATAAGTGGAAGATGATCTTAGAGAATCTGGGTAAGAGATGATGTGTGAGAGATGATGTTCCAGTGGTTCAGAGACAGTCTGTCACTGAGATGCTCGGGTTCTTCTCTCAGGGTTCATGGCTGAAGCTGAGTCTCTGCTGACTGTGTCCATCAGCGCATCATATGACCGCATGAGAAACGCAGCAGTCGCCCGCAGCCTGCTGCAGACCCTCCACACCGAGACATCATTATTCAACCGCAACGAGGCTCCACCCGAGAGATACCTCTTCATCCTGGTGAGCTTCTCAATCAAACTACATCTGAGCAATCAAAAACAATCAGAGAGCAGTTAATATAAATCATGTAAATACTGCTGCTGCATTTAAATGTGTACTTCTATTTTAAGTGAGGTGCTTCAGGTATAAATGAAGATGAATATAATTTTGATATTCTAAAATATTGAAAAAATCTCATATAAAAATAAATATTACTATTATTAAATGCATTTTATGTATATCAAATATAATACAAATCAATATTTAGAATAAATGTATTTACATTATTAATAAATTTAATATAAACAAAAACTACCAATGCACAACTTTCAGAAAACAAAACAAAAGATTAATGAACTTATGTTTATTTTACTTTTGCTAAGTAATTAAGCATAGATTAGTATATTTCAGTGGCAACTGGTGGTTAAAATTATATCGCTGGTAATTGTCTGAAGGTATTTTGACAAATTATTCATCTTTTATGGAGCATTTTAAGTTAAAAAGGGACTTGAGCCATACTAATTTACATGCACAAAATAAATGTATGTTAAATAAAAGCAAGTTAGAAATTAGTTAAAAAGTAAAAAAAAAAGTTACAAAAAAACAAACTGAAATCAAAATATATAGACATTTAGAAAAAGAAAATATTCTATTCAAAATATTAAAATGAAATATTCAATATAAAATGAAAAATATGCGTGTATGAATGTCTCAAATGAACATGCTTTAGTTGAGATAGACAGACTTCCCCTTGCTCACTTTGACCTCTGTAATATTTACACTGCGCTCAGGACCGGCTGATTTATCTGGATGCTGCTGAGGATTTTGTGGCCAAGGCTCGACGCTTCTACCCTCCTAAAGATGATGATGATGATGAAGAGGACAACACCGGTCGAATAAATCTTCCTCTGCTGCTGTCCCGCATGAATCAGAACATCTCTGGAGGAGAGGACGAGGATGAAGAGGGTGAGACCACCGGCCCAGAGGACTGACAATGAGATTAGTGTGTGTTGATGGTTTCAGAAATCAGTTTGAGGGGTTTTGGAGGTAAACGTATTTTGACGGATGTAGGTTCGGGTTTTAAGGTGGATGATGGGGATGCTGAAGATTAAATGGTGCAGGTTTAATCCATTTATTAGACAAATGATTTTCCGAGAAAGAGGAGACTTTTTAGAAACATAGAAATAGCTGCAGGTCTCACATTTTATGTAACTATGAATTATAAAATCATTAGAAGATTCAGGATTAGGGAGGCATGTTGATATTGTAAGACTAAGATTGTGAAGTGAATTTAAATAAGTAGAAATTAAACATCTCTTGAAATTTTTGTCTGTGTTCTTTACATTGGACGTTTGTCAAAATGTTGAAACTAGTCGATTATTAAAAACTTCAACTCTCATTTGCCATTTGTTTTTTTTTTGTCATCACATCACTTGCTCACCAACGCTACATTTCTCCAAATCTGTTCAGATGAAGAAACAAACTCCTCTACAGTTATAATGCACAAGAACTACCACATGAATAAAAAGAACGGAGACCTTTTTATTGAACATTTTTATTGAGGTCCCAAAAACCATCATCAACGATATTATGTAAACAATATTAATTAAGAAAATAATAAAAAACAACAACAGCTCGAATATCCACAGCCCCCAGGGTTGAGCGGACAGTACAAGGGTGTGGATTCAAGCTAAGATGAGATTTCATGTGCAATCAGGAATGTAGACATGGTGTGTGGCGCTCGGAGGACTGGCGTCTGCTGCAGACTACTGCTGGACCTGGCAACGTGAACACACAGTTAACAGCAGATCAAAGAGATATGACACAAATGAAAGGGAAAAACTGCAGCATGATGCCTACTTCAAAATTCAGGCTTTTGATGACTTAAAATGGCCTCAAACATTGATAATGTTTGATAACGTGCGCGCGCTTCAGATGTGTGCGCTGAAAACTTCTCACACAGCGCTCAACTGTTCTCAAACAATCCCGAGCATCTTTTATTCTCACCTTATATCGAGTCCTGATACTTGAGTTTGAGCGAGAATGCACGCGTTGGCGGTAATGCATAGACGGACTTTATGTGAAAATGTGGCCAGTGTCAAATAAGGTGACTATTTATACTACAGATATCGATATTTTACGTGTGACATCGATGCATCGTATCGTCAGACATCGTATCGATCCATACCGATGAATCGTTACACCCCTACTAACTCAGGGGACACCAAACTACTGTAGACTATAAAAACGCATCAGATATAGTCCAAGGATAAACCATACGAGCACAGGCGGGTGATTGTGTACCTGCTGAGACTGTGTGTCTGGTCCTCTGCTGGCCAAACGGCTGAGAATGTTCCTTTCAGACATCTGCAGCCTCAGGGCGACTGGCGGTATCCTGGCGATGGTCGCCGGAAGACGTGTGACATCTGCTTTCATGTCACTGAGCAACTCTTCTAGCTGTTTCAATACTATTAGAAGCACATACAAAAAAGTAGTGGGTGTCAACTTCTATGATGAGTCAAATTCAGGAGTTGAATTTTTGAATGTCAGATGATGCACCTTTATGTAGGACGGCATTGGCAGGTTTGTTTCCGGATATGGATTCCTTGCTCAAGTGCTGGTGGGACTCGGCCAGACACTCCACTTCACTGAAGCGTGTGTTGAGAGCCATGGAGGGGTGAGAGGGGTCTTCAGTCATGTTCAGATACGCAGCCCTGCGCAGCTGCTCTTCAATCACCAGAGCCTGCTCAAGCAGCTGCAGGAGACACACAAAAACTGTGTTACTAACTCCAATGACATGACACGGACACATGAAAAATGTCATTCTTTTCATAATACCTTGAATCTCCTGGCCAGAAACTTGTTCTTGATCTCCAGGAAGTTTCCTCTGTTGATCTCTCCCTTGAAGGGTTCGTTGAGAATGGCGAACCGGACGTCATTCTGAATATCTTGCCAACGAGCGTAACCGTGTCTGAGACGGTGAGTTAAGGTACATTTCATGCTTTGCTCGTCATTGAACACATCTGAAAGACACTCACATGTGTACATGTATGCAGAAGGCTGCTTTTATTTCTTTTTTTAAGGATACTGTATGATGCCAGTGAGTAGCCAGTAGTCGTGGCGGCGATGCCAGATCTCATTGGTCTTCTTGGTGACTGTAGCGGCTCGCTCCTCATTCTGCCACAGGGAGTGTAATTCTGCAAAGAAAAAATATATATATTTTATATATATATATATATATATTAGTGGTGGGCATAGATTAATTTTTTTAATCTAGATTAATCTCACTGTGATCTTGAAATTAATCTAGATTAAAATGGCTCAGTCAAATTCTGCCGAAGGCATTCAGAATATGTGTGTTACCCAAATTAAATTGACAAACAGTAAGTCTTTGAAAAGGGGTTTATCAAGCTAGGTGGTGCATTAGAAAAGGGGCTCATCTCCTGTTTCCAAAATGCATCACAAAGTGGTTGAAAAAGCTGTAAACTAATTCCACATTGCACAAGGTGCAAACAACCTTACGCCTGTTTCACACATACTCCGTCTGCAGTGCGTATGCTTTGCATATTTTTTTATGCACCCATGTTAACGGATTCCAGTTGCGTTCCAGGAGCGTTGCGTCTGCAGCAGTGCAGCGATCGTTTACGTACCGAGTAGCAGACTGCAAACGTGTCCTGTGTGAAAGCACATCGAGTCCGTGCTGCACCACATACGTAACACACACGGACTGCATACGCACTGCAGACGGAGTATGTGTGAAACAGGCGTGAGCAAGTCGTAGCTGGGGTCAGCGGGGACCCGGTGAAGGTTGTACCAGTGGGCCCTGTTTGAAATTGTTTAATTTGTATGTTTGTTTATTTTTATTTATTTGTGCTATTTACACAATGTTTGTAGGTGTCAAGGTACAGAAACCAAATAATTAAATGTAAAATAGCACTGGATAGTCTTCAATGTAAAAATAAAATATACAATCAAACCTACATTTATTCAGACACCTTCAACATTTCTCACATTATTACAGTTTTGCTATATATATCAAAAATTATATCTGGTGTCTGAATAATTTTTGGTTTGACTGTTAAAACTACAAAGTAATTCAGTCAAGAGCAGTGAGTGATTTTCATTTTCTTGGATTAATATTACAGCAGCCAGGAGCTAAATTAGGCGCGGTCACTTTAAGAGACGATGAACGCATCCAATATAATACACATCCTATTTTTTTCCTCAACCGTTTACTTTCACTTAAGAAATAACTGACAGTTTTTTCGAGCATAATTTCCAAGGTGGATATTTTGACATATTTTGTATGTATTTGTCGGCACTAGAGCAAAAATAAGCAAATTCGATGTTCAAGTGTTTTGAGACGTCTTTCTCTGCGTGAGCCCTGAACACCAGAACACCGCGGTACTGAATTGGGCTCTTTCACATCTTTTTGTTTGTTCAAACTGTGATTTGTATTTGTTCGTTCAGGTGCAGGAGGGACTTCGAGGAGAACTTCGCAGAAGAGAGCTCGGTTCAGTGTCGCTGTCATTGATCTATATATTAATTAATGTCTAATATAACATTAATAGTTAATATAGTAAATAGTTAAAATAGTTTAAATAGTCAAAAATAAATATATTAAATAGTTCAAATACATTTTTAAAAAATGCAGCTCAAGTGCTGTTCACAGAGAAACCTCTAGAAAAAAAAGATATTTATATTAAAAACAAAAATAAGGAAAGGAGTTGGGTTGATGGTGTGGGATTTGAAAACAATGACTTAATATATATTAACCAAAAGCTAAATTAAGAAAGTGTATTTTCAAAAACTTTGAAGCTTGTCAAGGTTTCATATTTCTGGCTAAAACTTCTTTACTGACTCACTTATTCTTTAAAGCTAGTACAAAACCTGAGAAGAGTTTCTAAAATAGACACTCTGAACAGGAGATCTTACCGGTAAATCCTCCATCTGCGATGTTGAACATGAACCGTGTTTTGGCTTTCTTCCTCTCTTCAGCTGCTGCTGCTCCTGCTGTACTGTCTTTGGCACTCTCTCCATTCTGCAGTTTTCCTGCTTCCTCCGTCTTACCAGGATCCTTCTCGTCCTTCTGACCTGGAGCAAAATGAACGAAAAGTTAGTGAAGTGGGAAGGCGAAAAACTACGTAATCATGTCAAAGCCAGTCAGGTAGTACAGACCTTTCTTCTCATCTGTAACAGGGGTAGTGTCCATCTTCTCAGGTTCATCGTCCTTCTTTTCTCCTGAAAATAAAACGCATGAACAAATTAGCCACCACATGTTTAGACAAAGTATATTTTTGATCCCATTCAACCCTGAAAACCCATATTATCAGAGTCAAATGGGTTGCAAATGACATTTTTTTTCACCTTTGGTGTCTGTTTCCTTCTCAGCCTCAGATTCTTTGGGCTTGCTGTCGCTGGTCTTCTCATCAGCGTCTTCAGATTTCGCTTTCTCTTCCTCTTTCTCATCTTGCTTCCCATCAGCCTTGTCTCCGTCTATAGAGGTTTCAGGCATTTTGTCTTTCTCTTCGCTGTCTTTGCCTTTGTCTTCAGAAGCAGAAGAAGCTTCGTCATCTTCATCAGGGATGGCAATGACCTATTGATAAGAAGAAATAGAAATAGCTTATTAACAACCAAAATCATCTAACCTCACATGGTCAAAACACTGAAAATTAAGGCACCAATATACATCAAACAAAATTAAAGAATGAATTTAGTGGTTGGGGATGGGTGGTGGTGGTGGAGATGGGGTAAACAGTTCACTTTTTTACTGTTTACAATAACTGCTTAGTTAATTTTTGCTTTTTAGTTTTTAAATGCTATAATAAAAAAAAAGAAGAACAAAAAAATCCAGTACATTTCTGTATTAGGCTAGGCGATATGAGCAAAAATTCATATCTCTGTATTTTTTGGCCGATTTGCGGTATACAGTTGTATATATCACAGTATTATGATTAAACTAAGCGAGCTGCTTTGAACTGAAACTATAAACTATTGCATACTAGGAGAGAAATGCAGAAATTATTTAAATGCAAAAAAAAAAACCTCTGATTGGTTGACATCATCTTTTTCTGTTGCTTGTTTTGAATACTGCGCGTGGACAAATGCATCGCTAGATTTTTTTGCGTAGTTTAAGTGACAAATCATACCAGCGTACTCTGAAGTCAAAATTCATAGTCGCTACACAGAATGCATTCAGGTTGGCAGGTCTGCAATAAGTATATCGGGCTTTAAAAAAAGAGATCAATATATTTTGTCGTTTAAACCGATACTCACTTCATTGTCTTTATTCTCAGTTGTGTCCTTCTCACCGTCTCCATTTTTAGCCTTTTCTTTATCGCCATCTTTTCCACCATCTTCTGCTTTGGAAACAACATCTGTACAACAAAAAGGCAAGGTTTAATAGTTTGTCTTATTTTAACAGTAATCAGCTTACAATAAGAGAGGTTGTGTTTTATGTGGCACCTGGAGCAGGTGTGTTGGGCTGAGTGTCTGCTGGAGTGCCAGTAGAGGGCGTTTTGCTGGGTGAGTCGGGCTGACTGCCGGCAGTGGATGCAGTTTTATTCTCGGTCAGCTCCATCATCCAGGGCATTGACCACTGACCGTTCACATGCTCGAACTCTTGTACCTGAAAAAGGAGGTTATCCAAACACAAACAGTTAGACATCTGTGCAAAATGGATTTTGCTATTTGTGCATCTCACACATTTCACAGAATCTATTTGTAAACTTCACAGCTTTTGTACTGCATGTTATGTACAATAATAATGCTTCACTCTTTTACCTTCTTTCTGATCAACGACATCACACCAATCCGGGTGAGGACGTGCTGCCGTGACAGTCCCTCCCGGGGAACGCCATCAGCAAAGCTTTCAGCTCCATCTGCACCGGGCTCACACAAGTGCCGCATAAAGAGTGAGACATAAGCCCTGAGAGAAAGAAGATACGGATCTATGAATGGTTTTAATGGTATTGTCCAAGACACACAAGGTATGAATATCTATTTAGGATTTTATGTATTTATTTTGCTAGGAGACAGATAAATGTCTCAAAAAGAAAGTTCTTGTGATTATCCTAAAAAAAAAATGCACATTTATATTCCATTAAATGGAAAGATATATTCATATAAACTATTCAAAGATCTCTTATGCTTACCAAGGCTGCATTTATAATGTTCAAAAATAAAGTAAAAATAGCAATATTGTAAAATATTACTACAATTTAAAGAAACAACTCCTATTTGAAAATATTTTTAAATGAAATTTATTCCTGTGATGCAAAGCTGAATTTTCATCAGCCATTACTCCAGACTTCAGTTTGATCAATTTAATGCATCTTTTCTAAAAAAAAAAAAAAAACTTTTTCAACAATTTCTTCACTTCTGCGTCAGACTTCAATGCACGTTAACGAGTACCATTATGCATGATTGTGTATTCCTCTGCTTATAAACAAGGCTCACCTGCATCACACACGCGTGACTGACCAGAAGAGAAGAAGTTGTTGAATGAAGTCATAATTGTTGTTTTATTTACACACAAAATGTACTCTTGTAGCTTTATAAAATTAAGGCTGAACTGAACCACTGATGTCACATGGACTATTTTTTAACAATGTCCTTATAACTTTCTGGTCCTTGAACATGTCAGTTCTGTTGTTGTCCATGCAGGGTTAAAAGGCTCTTGGATTTCATCAGAAATATCTTAATTTGTGTTCTGAAGATAAGAAGCGAGTAATAAATGACAGAATTTTCATTTTTGGGTGAACTATCCCTTTAAATATTTGTAATCTGGTCACAACCTTAAAGGTGCTGTATGTAGGATTGACACCGAGTGGTTGAACCAGGTATTGCAGTCCAAATTCAAAATATTGTTGAGGGTTTTTTTTTCACCTGGTCCCTCCTCCTCCTCCGATTTGACACACACAGGTTGCCAGATTGATGACACAAACAGGAACGAGCTCACTTGACGATGAATGGAATGAAATGAAATGTATTTTCCTCTGACTGGCAACCCGGGGTGGCGAAATACAATTGGGTAAACTGGTTTCACAAATTAAAACAATGACAGACATTCCGGACCAGAACACTCATTTTCAAAGGAGATTTACTGACTGTAGCATTGTTTTTTTTTTTCAGATAAACAACTTAGCATGTTTCTAAAATATCTGCAAACATATGGTATTTTTTGGTCTATATAATATTCATATAGTAGTTAACTTAAATGAAACTCACTTGAACTCCCTCTCTGATTTGCCACGCAAGTCTCTGACCAGCCACTGGGTTGTGAAGGCATCCTGAGGCGGCATCCCATAACGCATCACTGCGTTCAGGAAGGCCTTCCGCTGACGAGCATTGAAACCCAACACCTGCCAAATCCAAACAAAGTTTTAGTAAGTTAAACTAAAAACACGTTAGATTTAAGAAAACCAAAATCCCAGGTATCCTTCACTCACCTCAATGTTGCCGCTCACTCTGGCCAGCAGGGGGGGCAGGGGTTTGTCTTTGTCATTTCGAAGGCCTTTCCTGTTGGGTCGTCGTGAATTGGCTGCAATGAAAAATTGCACAAAGTTTAAATTTAAAAAAAATAATTTTTGGACTTTTTAAAATCCTGTGTTCGATCATCGTCATGCCAGTTTCACCTTCTGTTCGTTCGTCAAAGTCCTCGTCTCCTTCCTCTGAAGCCACAGAATAATCTGATTGGCCATCAGATTGATCATCCTGCCAGTCTGTAACGAAACAAAAAAGATGATTAACAAACTTGGAAGCACTTTCAATGGTTGTTAAGTAGAAATGTAGCGATGCACCCTGAGCCGGCTGAAAATTGATAAAAATATGTTGCGATTCAAGTTGGTATGGAGACTAGTTCAGACTACATGACTTTAAATGTTGGCAGATTGCTGTGCTTTTCAGATTACAAGATTTACGGTCTGTCTTGAAAACATTGTGGTGTTCATTGTCATGTATTTGCACTCTCATTCAGCCCATCTGCTGGTTTTGTTTCATTCACATGTTTTATGCTGCACAAGTTCATTTTGTTTTTGCTTCAAATAACGAAATTATACTATAGACTGCTCATGCTGAATGTATGCAGCATATTTGTTTATATTTTATATCTGTTTGGCAAACAAATTTGTTTAAATTAAGAGATTTATTTTATTTGCATTTATTTATTATATTTTTGGGTTTGCTTTAAAATTTTTAGATAGTTTTGTTATTTGACATTTTTCAGTTTCACAAAGAAATGTGTAGTATTTTGTGTGAGTAATAATAAAAGAATCTCATCATGCAAAAAAAAAAAAGTGAGGAAATCATATTGTGAAATCAGTATTGCGAATCGTTTAGCATCTTGAGTTGGGTGAAATGTTACATCCCTACGGTTTAGATTAACCTGGACAAAATACTTCAAAAGTGGTTCATAGTTTGGGGTTCAGAGTTTAATAGTGTTAGCACATCTCTCACCTCTGTCCTCCTGAGAGCCGTCATTGTAGTTAACCTGTTTGCGGATTCGCTTGCCCTTGCCCAGATTACGAGCCAAATCCTCCTGCTGCTGCTCGTAATGGTGTCTGAGCAGTTTCTCCCAGTAATCTGGATCCACACTTTCCTCCTGCTTGATGATTTCCCTCTGAACTTCCTCTTCCTGAGGGAGAAGACAGGAAACAGTGAGAAAGAGCAAGAGATGGTAAAGAAATGACATCTATAACCGTACTATTGAAGACCAATTATGAGACAGGACTAAACCACAGCTTCATGTGTCATAGCATGTGACAACTACAGCTGCACAAGTTGTCCAAAAAACAATGCTAAAGGCATATTTTCTGATACATTTTTTTTACAGCTCTAGGTTTGTTGTGCTTGTTTGTAAAGCTTCACAAATCGGCCATGAACTGTGATTATATGTCAATATAACTACAATTACTAACAGTGAACTATTACAACACTACAATATAAACAGTATTAAAATAAATGAAATAAGCTATTAATATTGTAATATTTCACCATAACAGTAAAAAAAGTTTTAAGAAAAATTGTTATATAACTGTAAAATTACAATACAAATTTATGGCCATCTTATTTGTAGTTCCATTTTCAAAGATTAAACAGTTGTATTACTATTGTAATATTTCACTGTAAAAATAATTCAAGTATTTAAGAAAATTACAATAAAAGGTGATACATTTTTTCATTTTTAAAATGTCTACACCAAATTATATTACTATTGTCATATTTCACTGTAAGTAAATCTAACACCGTAAAAGTATTTATAAAAATCATAAAAATAATGATGACTTTAACATACAATTCACAACTGTAAAATATAGAAATAGCATATATAGCACTATAAAATAATGATAATATATATATATATTTTTTTTTAAACATAAAATCCCAAATTTACATTTCACAGTAAAACCAAATATATTAAAAATGCAAAATCCAACATTAAAACCATCAAGCTTTAGTTTCAGTGGAAAACAGCAGCTGACTTTAAAGTTTCTCTCGATTACAAGAACAGGTTTATAAACGTTTCTCTTTTTGAAGATGGTTGGAACATGTTGCATTCCCAAAAGCACATTATAAGCGACACAAAGCCGCACCACGTTTTTCTTATATTTTGATTAATCGCACAATCCTAGAGCCAGCTGTTATCCCACAGGTCCAGCAGCCAACAGTGCTCTTTACTGGCACTCACCGCTTCCTCCTCATCCTTGACCACATACTGAGCCACTTTGAAGGAGCTGAGATATTCGTTCATGCTCTGGAGCTCGGTGTCATCTGTGGCATCCTGGTTACGATCCAGCAGCCGGTCGATGGCTTTGTCATCATAGTGAATCACACTGCTGTCCTCTTCTTTATTCTCTCCTTAACAGACAAACACAACCAATTCCGTTTTCAGTTCCTTGGGTGAGAAACTGTATTAGAATAAATGAAAGAGTCTTGTAACTCAAGGCACACCTTCTCCCTCATCTTTGAAGAGCTCCTCTGTACCAAACTTGAGAATGTCATCCAGCTCCTGTTTGGACATCGAACCGGTCTTTGAGCCCAATCCAGGACGCACAACCAAGTGAGTCAACATCATCTTCTTCTTGGCCACCTGGAGATAATAAAATAAAGCCATTCAGTTTAGATAAAAAAAAACAGTGTTGGCAAAAACATTCTGTTTCACAGAAGAACTGTAGTGTACCTGAGTAATTCTCTCTTCAACAGAGGCTTTGGTCACGAAGCGGTAGATCATCACCTTTTTATTTTGACCAATCCTGTGAGCTCTGCTAAAGGCCTACAAAGAGAAAACGGAACAAAATTCAAAATGAAACACACTTGAGCTTTTGGAAAAAAGTAATCTTGTCAAGTCAGATCTTACTAATTTCTAGCAGGTTATCCATATGTTAAACATCAGAGAGAGTCAATCAACTGATGCCTGATCTCACCTGAATGTCATTGTGAGGGTTCCAGTCTGAGTCGTAGATGACGACCGTGTCTGCAGTCGCCAGGTTGATACCCAAACCACCGGCTCTGGTCGACAGCAGGAAAACAAACTGGGGAGCACCAGGAGCTAGAGTGAAAAACAAAATTCATTATGGCACTCAGAAATGGAATTTATATAGAGCATGAGAGAACAAATGAACAAACCACATCAGTTACATAGCAAGCATCTGAACTCACCATTGAAACGGTCGATGGCTTCCTGTCTCATGCCCCCTGTGATGCTTCCATCAATACGCTCATATTTGTAGCCCTCATTCTCCAGGAAGTCTTCCAGCAGGTCCAACATTTTGGTCATCTAGGGAAGAGAGACAAAACTTCTCAAACCCCTGCTGTGCATTACAGGTGCTTTTGTAATTGAAAACAAAAAATACAGTCATTTTGTGAAATATTATCACAATTTAATTTCATATTTAATATATTTTAAAATATTATTTATTCCTATCATTTTGCATTATTGACACTGTTTTCCTAATGAATGTTGTTCAGTTGCTTTGGCGCAACGTATTTTGTTTAAAGCGCTATATAAATAAAGGTGACTTTGACTGACTATTATGCAAAGCTGAATTTTTTTTTTTCATTGCTCCAGTCTTCAGTGTCACATGATACTTCAGAAATCAATCTAATATGCTGATTTGCTACTCAAATATTTATGATCAAAAAAAAATTTTTTTTAGGATTCTTCGATTTTACAAAAGTTCAAAAGAACAGCATTGATATGAAACCGAAATCTTTGTAACATTAAAAATGACCTTTATTGTGATTCTTATTAATTTAATACATCCTCATTCTTTCAGAAACAAAAAACATTGACTTTTGAAAGGTAGTATAAACATTTATTATTAATACTTAATAGCATTATATATTATTATCGACAAAAATGCATATTAATAAAGAGAGAGAGGGAGAGAGAATGGCTTGATGTTGTTTTTTGGGGGGAACAAAAAGTTTTGCCTTCGAGATAAAAGTAGAGATGCAACAATCGACCGTTCAGGGACCGAAATCAGTCTCACGTCCGTAAATGTCATTGGCATGGAAGTTCTTCACTGTGAGTGAAGATGCAAAGTTCACAATTTGTAATACGTGAATGGCCAAAGTAAACAGTGGGGGAAAAACAGGTCTCGATTAACGCTCGTCTGGGACAAGGAGTTTTTTTTTAAAGGGCGAACGAAGAGAGAATTTTACTTGATTAAAACATCAATAACCATAAATTGGGAAGCACTGAACTTGGCCACCACCAATTTTCACACGATAATTATTTTGATTTAATAGCATTCAGTGTAAGCGGCGACTGATAGTATATTAATGTTGTGCCAGGTGAGGCTCGCGCAGCCTGAGTGAGAGAGAGTGACTCAAAACAAAATAGCGCAACAGTACACACAAAGAAACTCACATTAAGTTATAGATTACATTAATATAATTACATTTATAATAGATAATCAAAATTACTTTTTTGATGTATACATTATTACACAGCCAAGATGTTTTCTTGAATATCAGAATGATTGCAATGTAAGTTCAATAAACAAAATGTTACAATTAAGTGACTTGTAATTTAGAGACAATATTGACAGTTTTAGTTCAATTTTGCAAACAAAAATAGTTCCAATCAAAGTCACAGCAGAACTGTTGCCTCAGATTAACACATTGATGTTCGTTACTGAATGAATCCACGGATTTGAAATCAATGATTCAGTGACCTATTCATAAACACAGTCACTTGCCTCGTTTCTAAATGAATCATTTGAACGAATCGGTTGAATGAATGACTAAATGATTCACTTCTTTAACCAGTCATTTGCAGCCACCTATTGCTGGTTTAGTTTCATATTTCATGTATCATTGCATTTTCCCCAACATTTCTTATTTGTATGTTGAAAAAAATTATTTAAAACATTAATGTTTTCCCTTATCACATTATTTATGTATACATATGCAATTTTTTGTGGTGTAAATGCATTTATGGCACCTAATCTTCATCAAACAGACTTCATCAATACATCTAATGCCACTTCAGATGCCCCTTCTGTTTCTTCTGCAGTGGAAAGATGCTGTTTGTTGATACCGATTTAATTTGAATGGTAACAAATCTACAATTTCTTATACTTCTAACTGAATTAATTGACAATGTAAGAATTTGATGTGAAAGATATATTTAATAGGTTTAGGGAAAAAAAGACCAGTTATAATCAGTAGGAAATTACATCCGTATATACAGCAACTCATTTCTACCTCTTTCCAGTCACAGAGCACTTTATTTTGAGAGCTGTTTATAGTTCTTAAAAAGAAATTCGTAATCGGCAGGTCAAACTTACAAAAAAAACTTTTTTTTTAATAATAATGTTAAAAATCTGAATCAGCCAAGAAAGCTGCAACCGGTGCATCTCTACATAAAAGGTAAATGAATTCCAAGTAATTGAATAAATAAATAAATAAATGCTTGTTTACCTGAGAGAAAATGAGCACTCTGTGTCCGCCCTCCTTGAGTTTACGCAGCATCTTCTGCAGTAGCAGCAGTTTGCCAGAGGCTTTAGTCAGGGTGCTGCCCTCATACATCCCATTGGGTATCTTGGCAGCTTCCTGTTTTACACAGCAAATCGAGTAACCAATTTACTCACACATCACATAATATGATATATGCTATTGGTCTATTATTAAACGTACAGAAAGAGATAAAAGTGGACTGTACCATAGCAGCAACGGGGAAAAGATAGGGATGATTACAGCACTTCTTGAGATCCATGACGACGTTCAGTAGAGAAACCTGGTTTCCTCCACTACGAGTATTCAGAGCCTCAAAATTGCGGGTCAGGATGAACTTGTAATATTTCCTGGATTCACAGATAAATGATTTAGAAACTCTGTGTCCTGTAACCTACTTCTCAGTCCACTCTTCATCACATACTCACTTCTGCATGGGGCTGAGCTCGACTCGGAGGATGAGCTCTGTTTTGGAAGGCATGTGCTTGAACACGTCGGCTTTGAGTCTCCTGAGCATGTGTGGTCCCAGCATGTCGTGAAGCTTTTTGATTTGGTCCTCCTTAGCAATGTCGGCAAATTCCTCCAAGAAACCCTCAAGATTACTGCAGAATGAGAGATAGTGTTATTTATGTCTGCAGATGCCCAGGGGGCCACCAGAGGCTGCTAAAGGGTTTCATTTAAAATGTATTTATAAAAACAAAACAAAAAATATCGGGAAAAAAATACCACCACATATTTTTGCCCATTTTTCTTTTTCAGCCAAAAAAGAAGACAATTTTAGATTTTGTATATATATATATATATATATATATATATATATATATGTTCTCTATTTTTATCTAATATCATGACTATACAGGTATATACACACGGTATTTCAAGACTGAAAATCTATCTTTTAAAGTTTCTCACAAGTTCCTGCATGATCGTTGGATTTGAAATGAATCAGAAACGCACCTGAATCTCTCTGGTGTGAGGAAGTTGAGCAGATGGAAAAGCTCTTCTAAGTTGTTCTGTAGAGGAGTTCCAGTCAACAACAACTTGTGCTGCAGTGGGTAGTTGTTGAGCACCCTGAAAAACTACATAAAATACCACAGCAAAACATTAAAACCTCAAACCACTATAAAAATTAACAATGTAATAAACATTTGTACAATTTTTAACTACATTGTCAGTCTACATCATACTCAAATTATTCCACAATCTATGTTGGTCTCACCTTTGACTGATTATTCTTCAGTCTGTGGGCCTCATCAACTACCAAACAAGCCCAGTCGATGGAGCCCAGAACAGCCGTGTCAATAGTGATCAACTCATAGGAGGTCAAGAGAACATGGAACTTCACGGAGGCTTCTTTCTGCATGATCAAGAGAAACAATCACTCATATATGGATTCAAGTGTCTTGAGACTCTTCAATGGAAAGAATCTCAGAGTTCTCACTAACCTTCATCCTAGAGGGTTTCTTGCCACCGCGGATGGCATTGTTCTCAAAGGAGAACTCGTTTTCTCTGATGACAGCCCTGCTGTCCTTATCACCGACGTATGTGACGACATACATACCCGGAGCCCACATTTCAAACTCTCGCTCCCAGTTAATGATGGTGGACAGGGGGGCACTCACGAGGAACGGACCCTTCGAATGACCCTGGAGAACGAAGACACCAGCACTTTAAAACTAAAGACGATATGCTGTATGAAGGTAGGAATGATATTGAATTTTTACATAACTTACAAAATATAAAATATATATTTGGGATCAGTAAGATTTTTTTTTTTTAAGAAATTAATATTTTATTCAGCAAGGATGAATTAAATGGTTTCTAGGGCAGCACGATTATGACAAAAATCCAGGGAACTACACTGCGACCAAAATGGTGGCATATGCGACCTTTTGAAAAGCCATTGCGACCCTAATTTTTATGGGGTCGCAAATGTATCACTGATTATTTTTGTATCTATGTGTTATGCTATAATTTAATATGAGCATTTAATAAAACAGAAACGTGTATTTTAACAATACGTTTTATAACGTGCTCCGAGCATTCAACACATCAAGTTGGCTTGCCAATTTAAACATTCAAAAGAGTTAAAAGCATTCAAACACGAGATGCGGGAAAGCTGAACTGAGCAGCTGGTTACTCGTGCTGTGTTCGGTGCGCACGAGAGAGTCGAGTCTCGTGAACAGCAACACTGAACCGAGCTCTCCTTCAGGACGTTTGCATCCTCCTGCACCTGAACGAACAAATAAAAAATCGCAGTTTAAACGAACAGAAAAAAAAATGAGCGAAAAGCGAAAGAGCTCAATTCAGCACCGCGGTGTTCTGGTGTTCAGGGCGCAAGTAGAGACGCGTCTCAGAGTCTTCTTGCTTTTGTACCGACAACAAATACAAACAAAATATGTCAAAACACCCGTCTTGGAAAGTGAAGACTATGCAGTGCTATTTTAAATTAACAAAAACAAACTTTAAAAAACGTAAACATTGTGTAAATAGCAAAAATAAATAAATAGAACGAACATAAAGTGCAAATTAAACAATTTCAAACAGGGGCCCACTGTACACCCTGCACCAGGGCCCCTCTAACCCCAGCTACGGCCCTGGGTTAAGGTACCAAGACGGAGCAATGCACTGTGTGTACTGTAAGAAATAAAACAAGAAGGCATGTGGTTTAAAAGATGGCAAGTAAAATAAAAAACACATCTGTATGCAATACAGTTTCATTATTGTTCGTTATTATCCAGAGCGGCTTACTATAAATAACTTGTGCGACCAAATCATGTTTTGCGCCAGTAACTGATAAAGTTAGTAGCGCAAGTGCCACCAGTGGAAAAGGTTAGTGTAGTTCCCTGAAATCATAATTGTCGATTATTCCCTTGAAAGTTTAACTGCGATTATTTAATTACGATTACATTGAATGATGTTTATACCATTGTTTGATGCAACTGCATGCCGTATTTTTATCTGAAAATAAACAAGCTGAAAACACACTAACTGAAAAAGTGCTTTTCTATAGTATTAAGCCCTCAAAGGTCAAATATACATCAGATTGGTTTCTTCTTTAAATTATATAAAAAAATATGAATGGTATGTTATACTAAAACAATGGAAAAACACTTAAGATAACATGTAGAGAGAAATAAAACATAGCTTAAGCGTGCAGAATAACATTAGTGGACTTTAAACAATTAATTGCAACTTTGAACGACTATGTAATTGTGGGATCCATAATACAATTTTGATTAATCGTGCTGCCCTATCCAGAAGTGTTAGTGAAAGTCATTTGTAATGTTAAAAAAAAAAAAAATTTTAATAAATGCTGTTCTTTTGAACTTTCTATTCATCATAGAATCCTGAAAATAAAATGATCAGTTTTTCACAAAAAACTGTTTTCAACTTTGATCACAGTAAGACATGTTTCCTGTGCACCAAATATTAGAAAGACTTCTGAAGAAACAAATTAAACTGAAGTTCCCCATCAAAGGAATAAATTACATTATAAAATATATTCAAATACATACTTTTTAAATTCTAAAACTGTCACAAAATTAATATTTGTACTGTACTTTTGAGCAAATAAATAAAAGACTTTCTTCAAAAATATATTTAATTCTTTTCTTTTTTTTTTTTTTTACAGTAGTGTGGTTATTCTTTGATTACGAAGATTAATAAAGCACATCCTATTTTAATTATTTGGTCAGTTCCATAAAAAACATAAAACTGCACACCTCTTTATACAGTGAATAGAGGAAAACAGCGGTCTGCACGGTCTTTCCCAGACCCATCTCGTCTGCCAGGATGGTGTCGGTTCCCTGAGCCCAGGAGAAGCGGAGCCAGTTGAGCCCCTCCATCTGGTATGGATGCAAGGTCCCGCCTGTAGCGTCCAGGTAATCTGGCTGCCGCTCAAACTTAATAGTGGGCTACAGGAGAAAAAGAAATGGATTTCAGACATTGTTGAGCAAGTGAACAGTGCAGCAGGGTCTAATAGGTGCTGTGTTTTATGTAGGATGAAAACAATGCAGCTGACTTACATCCACGACAGGGTTCTCTGGAGGTCGGTCCAGTTTTCGCACCTTTCCTTTGACTTTAATTTTCTTTCCTGGTTTACCTTCATCACCCATCATCAACTCCCTTTAAGAAAACAAAAACATATGAATCTGATGAGCATGTGCTGATGAGCATCGATGTACCTAAAGATTACACATTTCTCTCTTAATTCATTAAAGAAATTTTCAAAATCTTTTTTATAGCTTTTACTACCTTTAAAAGGCCTTTTAGCATACTAATGTAATCAAGGATGTTTTAGCAGAAATTAGGTTTATTGGTAACAAACTATTAAAAAACATTTGTTATTTAAAACTTTGTGAAAATCTAGAACTAAATGGAAATTAGAAATGGCAAGTAACTGAAATAAGTTTAAGTTGAAGCACTAAAATTACTACTGATAATATAATATTAAATAGTAATAATAATAATAATATTAGTAATATAAAAAAATTACAAAAGCACAAAAAATGTAAAAACTGAAAATATAAAAATGCCTATTTAAAATAATATAAACTATTATATAAATCATATAAAAAAAAAATATATATATATATATAAACAATAATATAAAAAATGAAAAATGACTAAAGACAAAAAGAAATCACTAAAACTAAAATTAAAATAAAATCTTAAAAACATAAAAATAAAATCTTATTTAAAAGTGTAATAGAAACTATAATGGTACACAAACAATACTAAAATAACACTGTCAGGAATTGCAAAAATTATTATTTAAATGAGAATACACATTAAACAGCATTATGTTACTTCACATTATTTTGAAGTTAAGTGCTTTATGAATGCGGTTTTGTGTGTTCTTTAAGAGAAGCGTCCATGCACATGTATACCTGTGGTTCCAGTACTGCAGTTTGTAGGTGTCAAACTCTGGTAGATCCATATCATCTGCCTCCCAGGTGGCCTGATCATAAGTTAAATCCCTCCACTTGATGAGGTAGTGACAGTTATTCTTCTTATCCACACTGAGAAGAATAAAACACAACAGATACGACGTGAGCAAAGCCAGGAAACTGATCCAAATCATTTCAAATCTAAAGTTCTTGAAGCTCATCTCACCTATGGTTCAGGATACGGTGAATCATCATCCACTCCATCTTGATGCCGAAGCGGTAGTACTTCTCCTCCATCCGAGCATAGGTGGGGTCTTTTTTCTTCCTCTTTTCGCTCTTGTCCTCGTCTCCCTCAACACCAAAGTCTACGGGTTGGGGTTCGTCCATGTCATTCTTGCGCTGGTAGTTTCTGAACATTACCTGACAGTGCATCTCCAGCTAGAGAGAGCAAGAGAAGGTGTGGACCACAATTAGGACCAAGTTAACGAATCGAGTGTAAATTCAGCCTGAAGCTGGATTCAAAATTGCATTTTAAGGCCGCAGTAAGAACCAGTGTTGGTACCTGCAGCTCAGAAACCCAGGAGCAGTGCCAGTAGGACATATTATGCCATTTAACGAAGAACTCCCTCTCAGGGCGACCAGCTAATGGCATGGGGTTAGGAGCATCAGCGGGGAGGTCACTGGGCCGAGGCACAGGGGTCGGAGGAGGAGGTTCACTCCAGCGCCAGGTCAGAATCTTCTGCACCTTACCTTTCATAGTAGGGCACTGGAGGGAAAACAATATCTGTATAAATTATTTCACAATATGGAAAGAGTAAAATCTATAACTCTTATATACATTATTATCAAAAATAGAAATCAATGGTTAACTTAATATGAACTAATTAAGTCTAAATATATTGGACTCAAAAGGATAATACCCATACATTATTATTACCAAAAGTCATACATTTCTGAATCTCTTTTAAATTATCAATCAAAGCTAGGTTATTTGTATATATATATATATATATATATATATATTATATATATATGAATCCCAATTATTTATATACAACATTTATGTTAATTATAAATTCAGTTATATCTAAATATTTAAAGTCATTTTTGTAAATTAGTAATCATATGTAAATAATTAATAATTATATTATGCATGTATATTTATATAAAAAATGCATATGTATTAATTAAGGCATTTTCGGTTTTTGGTCAAAAGAGAAAAATTGCCGAAAATGAGAGCCGAAAAGCCACTCCACTCTTGCACCACTTATGCTCCCCGGAAAAGCAAAGTCCACTTAAATAACCAAAAAAAAAACTATATACACTTCATAGTTAAAATTATACATAGATTCTTATTAAAGCAACTGTATTAAAGTTCTTCACTCAAGACCTGTAAGTGATTTTTCTCTTTTTGTTTTGTTGTTTTCTCCAGTTGTTTTAAGCCTAAATGAGTTTATTTCTTCTGTTGAACATAAAGGTTACTTTGAAGTATGTGGGTAACCAAACAGTTGCTGGACCCCACTGACTTCCATAGTGTGCACGTGCTTCATATGTACATGCTCAGGAAAGGCGCATGTCAGAACAGCACACAAATGAAATGTTAAACCGGCAAGGTTTTAAAGCACATGCAAATAATGCACTTTTGTGACTGCAAATAAGTGCAGTGTCCCGTGAGTGTATCTCTACCGCTGAGTTAATATTTGACGTGAATGTATGTTGCGTTGTACCATATATTGAGACTAGGGCTGAACAATTAATCAAACATGATTAGTGTACAAGTTATTAAGTACATTAATGGTATAACACTTACATTATTATTCAAAAATAGATTTTTTTGTCAAGTCTCCGACATGAATTTTGCTGCAGTAACATTAATGATAAGTCATTTAACTGATCAGTCAAATATGACATTTCTTGAAAACTGACAGTAACACGTGACCTCAGACCTTTAAGCCTATTTACAAGTTGTAACACAGCTGACTCACGGTGCAGCGAGGGCAGATCCATTCTCCGTTGGGAATCTCGGGCAGGGGTGGGTTAAGGCAGTGGATGTGGTATGACGAAGGGCAGGAGTCACAGCACAGCAGCTCTCCACCGTCCTTACACACCCTGCAGAACTCCATGTGATGGTCGTCCTCTTCTGCCTCACCAACCACCTCGTTATCCTCCTCACCGTCAGATGCATCCTCACGAGCCTCCCACTGGATGCCCATCTTCTCCTAAAAGAGGGAGAGATGATGCTGAGTACAGTGGCACAGTTTTATATTGAACAGATGTGGAGACTCAGAGTTGGTTCACTCACACAGTGTGGGCAGCTCCAGGTGCCCTCTGGTGCCTTCTCCATATCAGGGTCCAAGCAGACCATGTGATAAGCTCGTGGACAGGTGTCACAGAGAATGATCTCTCCTCCCTGCTGACAGACCTCACAGTAATCCTGATGATCCGTCTCGTATCCATCACCATCATCATCACCTAGCAGAGAAGGAGAAAGGACAGTTCGATGACTGATAGAAGGACCCTATGATTTCCGTGATGTGAAACAAGGACAGAATAGTGGAATCCAGTCATAAAAAATGAATTTTACATATTTCAAAATGTCATTTCACTTTTACAAAATTACATTACCATTGTATTCTTTTGTATAGTAGAATGTACTTCTCGAAATATTTTAAATTAAAATAAAACTTACATGGAATACCATTTTTTTCTTTAGTTTTGATTGCAAATTTTGTTTTTTATTTGATTATGTTTTTTTATATAAGAATTATTCAATTGTTAATGTTATGTCTTCATTTGATTCCCACCATTTTTGATTATAATTTTTTATTAAATCATAAAGACAGAATTAGAACATAACAACAACATTTTGGCATTAAACTTTTTTTTTAACTTAAATTGTTAAACTGTACAAGTTTCATGATTTAAATTAGAAATTATTTTAATTTAACCATTAATTGCAATCTTAAAGCAATCAAACAATCCAGAAAAACTGTGATGCAAAAGAAATCCAGAAAAACATGTAATTGAAAAGATTCTAAAGAAATTCAGGGAGAGCATACAAAAAACTTAGCACAGGTGAAAGTAGTGTCTTTAGGTAAGTCATCTGTGCTGATTTCTTGGATGTAGCCATCTGATAATAAAGGCTTTTTATTTACAAGAGTGCAATGATCATTCTGTAGTTTTTCTTTGATGGACGGTGATAAACCCTGGACCAGAGAGCATCTTGACCCAGAGAAGCACTCTCTACTATTGGACTTTGTTTGAAAAAATGTAACTTGAGAAAAACATTTAACTGATTTCATAAGGCTCTATGATAGTAATGTGCCTCAAATGCATTTGTATTTTTAGGGGAGGATATCTAATTTCAAGAACACTTGGAACGCTCTAGGCTTTCCAAATATTCCTCAGGGTTTCAGTATGTACCAATTCAATTCAATTCAATTCAAGTTTATTTGTATAGCGCTTTTTACAATACAAATCGTTACAAAGCAACTTTACAGAAAATTATGTTTCTACAATATTTAGTAGTAGCTAGTAGTTTGTGCACGTTTGACAGGATTTTAGAAAAATAAAAATAATAATAATAATACAAGACGTAGTCAGCTAGATGATGAACTATCAATATTATTAATTAATAGTAATTATAGGAGTCACACATGTAGCAATAATTGTTAGTTCTGTTTGTTGATTCAAGGTTAGCATCATCTGGGGTCCTCTGAGGGTCAGCATCATCTCTTCTCAGGTGTTCTGGATCCAGACTGGACTGGATACAATGTTTTACTAACTAAATAGTCTTTGGTCCCTTAAGTTGTTCTCTGAAGGGATTATGACAGATATAAGGTGTAACCTTGGCCTGTTTAAGCCTAATAATATTCACAAGCACTGGTAGACAGAGAACACAAGATCCTCACCTTTTTTTGTCTTCTTTTTGGGCTTCTTTTTAGTGCTGCTGCGACTACTGCGGCTATTTGATCCATTGGAAACAGACACACTGTTCATACTGCCATCATCAAAGTCACTGTCCACGTCAACATCATCCTCTTCACTCTAAAACAGAGAATTTGAAATAAGAAGAGAGAAATACAGTCTGATAAATGACCAGAAAATTACTTAGATGTCTTTAGTGGGATACTAGGTCTAAAATTAGAGCAGAGTGAAGAAAAAACATATTTCATGGAAAAAGGTTAAAGGATGAGTGCAAAGACAAGCTGGAGAAAAGGAAGGGGGGAAAGTAGAGCTGAAGTCCTTACAGATGAGCGTTTCCTCTTGCTGCTGAAGCCTCCTAGTTTGATCTTCAGAGGAGCAACCTTTTTGGTCTTCACCTTCTTCTCTTGAGGTTTGGGTGCTGGTTTGGACTTCTTGCGTGCATTCGGCCCTGAAATGCACATGAATTAGCATCATCTTCCCATGAAGCAAGCAAAAAAATTGTGGCTATTCCTACATCAAAGTTGAACACTGTTAGCATGTAAAATCATATAAAGTATCTTGTTTCATTGGATTTCTGAAGAATCGTGTGACACTGAAGACTGGAGTTATGCTGCTGAAAATTAAACTTTGAGTCACAGGAATAAATTACATTAAAAAAATTATTAAACAGAAAACAGCCATTTAAATTGTAATAACATTTCACACAAATGTCACTGCTGGGGAAAACAGTTGCTTCGCAGGCAGTTACTCACATGGTGAAAAACCAAATTAAAAAACACAAATTAAAAGAAGTGAAACAACTTGGCCCTCACCCTTGCCCTCTTTTGTCTTGGCCTTGCGTATGGGAGCTGCTGGTGTGGACTCGGCACTGATTTTGGCTGTGACTGGACTTTCTTCTGCAGCTTCAACTGATACAGAGGCACTAGCGGCTGCCAGGGCTGTGGTGGCAGCAGCCGAACCCCGAAGAGGGTTGTTAGTGCTGAACTCCCTCCACTTCGCTCCCAGAACCATCATCATTTTGGAAACGGCAATTTTGGGGTTCTTGGCGGCGATCAGAGGCCTGTGAGATTGTAGGGGGATGATGTAAGCTTCTTAAAATATGTGACAAAGCAGCTCTAAAAAAGACAGTGTCTTTATTCAGCTCAAGTCAGTATAGTGTTGAGTTGACTAGTTCAGTTCAATAACTGTGTGAAGTTCATAAACTATGAAACATTCATCTTAAAAAGCATAAGACAATGGTGTCATTTTTCAGCTCTAGCTCAAGTTTTGTTCTCATCCGATAGTGTCACTTACAGTCAAATCAGTAATATAGTTCACCCAAATGGAAGCCTTTGAATTCCATAGTATTTTCCTCCATATTAAAAGTCATGGTTACCAACATTCTTCTAAATATCTTTAGCGTACAACAGAAAAAGAAACTTAAAGGTTTGGAACAACTTGAGGGTGAGTAAATGACAATTAAAATTAAGTGTTTTTTAAACTCAAACCAAGCAAGCCAATGGTGACAGTAGAAAGCAAAAAACAACAACAGCAACCGTTAGATGCAGAGACCACACTGCGGGTGCTTCACTCGCATTTGCAACTAAAAATAGATGTGTGTGAAGTATAAAATATATTTAGGAGCACGTGTGCGAAAAAGGCGAAAACCCTCCATTTTTTCTTAAATTTAATGTCACAACTTCAATAAATTAAATGGTTTAAATGGTTAAATCTTAATGATCATTTTAAGATGTCATATCTTGGCGATGGAAAAACATAAATCCTCATACAGCCTATTGATTATTAAACTTCAAAAGTATATGAATTAATATTTCAAAAGTGCACTGCATGTTGTAGTGTCTCTAGGCGGCGCTGTTGTGTGTTCATTAGTAATTCATGTTATTTAATTCACAGTAAACTATTGTAGTTTTTGGCTGGGATGCTTTCCCACAGGAGGAAAAGTCCAAGAACATTATTTGACAAATATAATTCAATATATATATTTTACTAGTAGCAGTAAAAATCTGTGTCCCATTCACTAAGAAAGACACTATATGACAAAGCAAGGAGTCTACCATTTAAATGCTGAAATTTTGGATAATTTACGATGCATATTAATGCATTATATGAGTATTTAATTGAATGTAATTGTAGCCTATGTTATTATAATTAATTTCAACAAATAAAGATATTGTTAAAACTAGTGGTGTCAAAATTAGCGCATTAACGCAGGCGATTCATTTTTTCAGTTTAACGTGTTAAAAATATTTAATGTAATTAACACGGGTGGGTTTAGGGTTGGCCACCCGACTCACAACTGCTGATTCTGTCACTTTTTCTTTTAACAGGAAGTGCATTTATTCTGTTGCAGAACAGGAGATGTTTCAGACACGTGCTCCACTTTACTTCAGCGCCAGGCGCGAAATAATATAAGTGCATGCAATGTCATGGTCAGTTCAGTCATGAAGTTACCAAAAAGGCTATTAAAGCTGCCTTAAAACTGTGCATGCATGCAATATATATAACCCTTTACTGTTCATTTGTTTTTCTCCTTGTTTCTTTGGATAAAAAAATCCATGTCCACTTATTTACACGTCTCTGTATACGTGGAATAAAGCAAATCTGTTACAGTTGACATTTTATACTAAGGTAACAATATATACCGTCATACCGCCCAGCCCTAACCGCAAGTATATTTCAAACCTGTGGGAAGCACTGGGTTCATTGGATCACTGTTGCTGTGATCGAATGCAAAACGCAGATTATCATCCCACCGACACACACATCATCAGAGATGTCTGGTTTGTTTGAAAAATTGTGAGGGGACATGGATGATGTTGTGCACAGCTAAATCACTTATAATAAACACTGCAATATAATTGTTTGTTTTAATAGTGAATTTACAATAAAAACATTCAATGACTTATGTGGGTAATGCACTCATACCTGACGAATTGGCTGAAGGCTTTGTAGTTGGTCAGAGTCCTATAGTCTTCCTCAGTGAAGACATGATCGATGTCCTCCATACCCCAGGTATCCAAAAGCTGAGAGGAACTTTTTGGCTCCTTTAAATCAATTCAGAAAAGCACTTCTTATAGAACTGAGTGATTCAATTTGTATTTATTTTAACATGTAGTTCATTTAGCTGCCAAATCCCATATGAACTCACAGCATCGTCATCATCCTCATCTTCCTCTTCCTCAGGTTCCCTCCGTTTGGAAGCTGCTGAGATTCTGTCGGCACCAGAGCTGCTTCTTTTCTTGTCCTTTGTGGTGCTGGCTCTTTTCTTCTTTTTCCTGCCAGGTGTGTAATCGCTACCCTCGCTATCTGAATGGTCTTCTTCACCATCGTCCAAATCAGGGCCTTCCACTGGCTCTGGAGAACTGATGGCGATATCCTGGAGGACACATTGGACATCCATTTGATCAGTTTTGGATGCTGGTAAAATCACTAGCCCATTCTCCAAAATGAGATTTTAGGTTAAGATTTATATTAATGTACAATACTATTCAAAAGGTTTGAATTTAGTAAGATTTGTTAAAGCATTTAATTAAATTAAATTAAATGAAAAGACCTTAATAATTTTACAAGGATAATTAATAATTTTCTATTTTACATAAATGCTATTCTTTTGAAATTTATATTCAAAGATTCCTGGAAAAGATTCCTGTTTTTTTTTTTTTACTCTTTAGTTTATTTAAAACGTGTTCTTTAATTGGATGCACAAATGCAGTAGCAAGTGCTGTATAAATTCATATTAAAGGGCAAATGAAACACGAGTATGCAATGTAGTAGTTATGTCATCAATTAAGTCATGGAGTTAGCAAAGAGGCAATTAAAGCTGCCTTAAAACTGTGCATGTATGTAAGCATTTTTTATACGTGACCCTGTACCACAAAACCAGTCATAAGGGTCAATTTTGATAAATTGAGATTCATACAGCATATGAAAGCTGAATAAATAAGCTTTCCTTTGTTGTATGGTTTGTTAGAATCTGACAATATTTGGCCGAGATACAACTATTTGAAAATCTGGAATCTGAGGGTGCAAAAAAATCTAAATATGAAGAAAATCACCTTTAAAGTTGTCCAAATAAAGTTCTTAGCAATGCATATTACTAATCAAAAATTAAGTTTTGATATTTATGGTAGGAAAATTACAAAATATCTTCATGGAACATGATCTTTACTTAATATCGTAATGATTTTTGGCATTACAAGGTACAGGTTTTAGGACCTGCCACTAGAGGGCGCACTACCAAAACAATAACAATTGCGTGGTTTGATGACGCTAGGAAGGAGATTGGAATGATGGGATTTGTTGTCTTATCCATGTCTTATCCGTATGTCTTACTCAACCGCTGATGGCCATCAATCAGACGGAAAGATAAATCATGGATTTAACGCGAGTTCAACGATTTGCGCGAGTAGATTACATACAAAATCAATGCAAAGACACGATCAGACTATGGATCAGACGTGTCCTCGCGCGGGTCTAGAGACGCGATGCCCTGCGTTTGGTGTTTATGCCCCATAATACTAATCTTGTTGATCGTTATAATAACATATTTCTGTAAAGATACGAATCAAAACAACTCAAAGCGAGATCAGCATCTCTTTCTAGTTGAAGTTTGTCGCAAAGCTACTTCCGCATTTGTCCACAACACTGTTGTCATGTGGTTTCTATGTCAGTAAAGGCGGTAACAAAAGGGTAACTAACATCATTGACAGGCGACTGCACTGCCCCGTGTCACTGTTTAGAATGGGAATTTTCTCATGATTTACAAGTAGTTGAAAACATTAGAGATATTGTTAGTAATCAGCTGGACAAAATATATAACACTAGCCCAGTGGTTTTTGGATATTTTACTGCAAATATCTTGCAAATAGTATCTTTAAAGAAAAATCGATAATTTTGATCCATACAATTTTTTTTGGCTATTGCTAAATATATACCTCAGCGACTAAAGACTGGTTTTGTGCTACAGGTTTCCATATTTGAGTCAGATTTAAGAACATGTCTGTGAAATGTAGTGGTTTTCAAAACTGTCCTGGAGGACCAGCACTGTCTCACTCATCTAACAAACCCAATTCAACTCATCAGATCATTAGTAGAGACTTTAAGAGCTGAAGTGGGTCAGAAAATGTAAAGAAATGTGAGAAAATGTGATGCATGTCATATTTTCTAACCTAACCCTAAAGCAGCCAAAATATCCTAATAACCTGCTGCTGTGATGTGTGTTCATCAAAAAAAAAAAAAAAAAAACTTTTGCAGCTTTAAGAATTCATCTATATTAGTGTTTGATAAGTTTATACATTTCTGAATAATAAATGTTCTACTTGCTGAAGGGAACGGGTAGCTAAATATGACATTTATTATAATGGGTTTATGTGAAGATTGTTTTAAGTTCACTTAAATCAGAAGTTGTTATTTAAGTCTAATAAATGTTTAAAATATTAGCTCTCAATTATACAGTAATGTTGAATGGCTAAAGTCAATGGTTAAATATAAAAATAATAATTCCTAGAGACATCTTTTCTTCAGTCATAAAAACATATGCCACTAATAGGTATGTAACGATTCACTCAACTCATGACTCAATTTGATTCACGATTTTGATTTTACAATTCGATTCACAAGTTATTTTTTTTACAAAATGAGATTTAAGACAAATTATAAATTAAATGTGTCCTTTTATTATTGCTTTGACAAAATGCTGCACGTTACTTTGTGAAATTGAAGTATAACGCTGTAATAATATATTTATATAGCACTTGCATATTATTGCTCTTTTGCTTCTGTTGTTCTTATTTGTAAGTCGCTTTTTGATAAAATCGTCTGCTAAATATTTTAGATATATAAATATACATAAAACTATATTGAAAGCCCCAAATCAAATAAATAACACAAATAAATGAAATCTCTTCATATAAACAAAATAAGCTTTGTCTGTGCTCTTTCCATTTAAAATTAGAGGCAACCACTGCATTTTAATCATGATCCAAACAAAGATGCTGCTCATACATGCAACATGAGCAGGTTTTAATCGAAATTAGATTGTGTAACTGCAAAAATTTTAAGCAAAAACAGAATGGTTTGACTTCAGTTTTGTGAAGCATGAAAAAGAAACGGCAAACAAGCTGAATGAGATGCAGATTCACTCTCTTCCAGCAGGTGGCGCTTAAAGCGTGTCCTTAGTTTCCACTGTAAACAAAGCAGCGCTGCACTTATGAACTTTAATATGCATTATACAGAAGATGAAAAGAAAAAAAATACCAAGTTCCTATCAGACATACATTCATATAAACTACTACACCCAACTGAATAGCGATTGTTTAGCAACTCAACTGATTTGAATCGTCACATATTTGAATCGATTTTCTACTGTCTCACGGTTTATTGTTAAATCCCTAGCCGCTAAACAAATATTAAAAGTACTATCTACATTGTTTTCTACATTAAAGTTTTTAAATATATATTGCAATATTTTCACATTTAATCTTCAAATTAATGTTAGGTGGGATAAATCACGATAAACAAGAAGATGCGAACGCGCTCAGGACAGTTCAGACATTGCTGTAAAAAGGTAAAAGACAATATAAATACTGTTCAGTTTCTTGCACAGACCGATCATTTTGTGTCTTTACACAGCAATGTATCGTCACGAGCTGCAGTGTTTAATTTGGTTTTGTTTGTGTATGTTTTGTGACTCTCAAAGCCGTGATTCCTATCCACTTACATTATATGACTGAAAGACTGCAACGGTTTGAGTAAAAATCTTTTTTTGTTGTTCTACTGAAGAAACAAAGTCACCTAAATCTTGGATGCCCTGCAGGTAAGCAGATAAACATTAAATTTTCATTTTTGGTGGACTATCCCTATAAATGATTTAGCTCGTCTAACAAAACCAGAACTTCATTACTTTATATTGTGTTCAGTATTTTAAATAAAATAAAGGGATCACTTGACCAGTTAATTAAGAAAGAGATTCTAAACTAATTTAATTTCGTAATGGCTGTGTTATAAATACAACAAAAGCACTCAAGGCTGATTTATACTTTTGCGTTGGATCTATGACGTAGCCTCTACGCCAGTGGTCTCAAACTCAATTCCTGGAGGGCCACAGCTCTGCAGAGTTTCACTCCAACCAGCTAAAAAAAAAAAATCACACCTGCTTGGACGTGCAGGCCAATAGTCTGCAGTGTCCATGGGCATGTTGCCGGTGTAACCCAAAGTATCAAGGCAAAAGCCGAAGAAGAAGCAGCTTGTCAAAGAACCATCAGGTGTGATGTGTTTTACTCATCGCCAGCGATTCCAGTTCATGAGTGGGATATTTTATCTGCTCTATCTTTCTGTATCAAACGATCTGCAAATCCAGCTTCGAACTGGGCCTTGTTTATAAAACTTTTGTCACCGAAATGATGGGAACAAACACACACGTGCGAAACTCTATTGCTGTCCTGGAAAAACAAACTGCATCCACTATTCCCTTAATGCTGGTTCTTTGGGAAGCTGGACAAGGTTATCTTTCCCTTATATCCAAAAATCACACTACTTTGGAGAAATTCTTCTCAAGCAAGTCATGTGCGTCGCTGTCAACGACTCCATTAACCCGAAACAAGCACGCTGATGGCCGCGCGCTCTTACTCTGGCTGCTGTGTGCACCCACTCTTCCTGGAGAAGTACCCATACAAGGAATTCCTCTCTCCGTGACTACATGAAGAGCCATGCTCGAAAAAAAAGAACATTCTAAAACTTATTCGAACCCTGAGGGAGTGTTCTTGTCACAGAAATACTCCAAATCATTTTTGAAACCCATGTTTAACATGAGAATGCAACTATTTAACTGTGTAAATTAGGGCTGGGTGATAAATCGATTTTATCGATTAACTTAAAATGTCTAGTTTAAATCGACTTGTTTGAATGAAAATCGGATTTCTTTTTAACATCCGCCAACGCTCCACTCAGGACCGTGGCTGTAGCTCCACGCCAGTTCAAAATGGGTTCAACCCTCCTCCCGCACGTTTGCCATAGAGACATGCTTACGAGTGAGAGCGATGTTTCACCCTATGAAATGAACAAGACCGCGGCAACACAAGCACAGCATATCCGCCAAAAAGCAACCTACAGCAGTGTTACTCGTTGCGTGGCTCGCCAATCTTTACTTTTGTGGCTCGCATGGCAGTAAATAATATGATGATATGATCATGCAGTCAATAGAGATATTTCATAGGGCTAAAACATAACCCATTAAAAAACTCACATCCGGTCTACACCGGACACGAGTGGCGCAATCCAACAAAAGACAATAGAACCCAGGGATGTTGTCTACACTGGATGCAGAGCAACGCGACACGATCCCCATCAGTAAATTGATGCCTCGTTCTATTTATGACTAAATGTACAGACACTACATTCAGGTGATTTGCAACAGGAGTGTGGTGTCATCAAGTTTAGACAGGTTTTATATATATACATATTAAACATAAGGTCTTTCCAGCATTAAGGTAATCCTGCTTTTTTATTTATTTTTTAAATCATCTCGTCTCAGTTACAAATTTGACTGGTAAATGATAAAGAATGATAGCCCCTTTTGTATTGCATTGCATTGCATATCAGGAATGACAGATGACAATGCTATTTATGACTAGACGTAACTTTTGATGCTTTGCGTTAAAAGTGGCTCTCTGACTGACTTTGCCATATCAGTGTGGCTCCCATGGAAAAAAAAAATAGTGAAAACCTCTGACAGTCTTACAAACATTTACAAACTGTATCCAGTATGATAAGAATATTATGTAACATGTTCACTGTTTACAATGGCAGGGCCTGCCATCTTGTCTTTTTGGCTTGTTGTTTCTGATTGCACTTTAACCCCAAGGGGGAAATCCAGATCAAATCCCAGAAGGTAAAATCAAAACAAAATCAAGTTAAAACTTGTTTGGAGCAATTTCTTTGTCATCAGAATACTGAATAATATTGTAAATGTGGGATTTTTTTTTTTAGCCCATATCGCCCAGCCCTAGTGTAAATAACTCAGAATACATGAAATAGCATTAGAACCCCTCTTTAATGAAGCAGTCGGATTGGGATTCAGCAGCTAAAAAAATTGAATAATGTACTTTTGATATTAATCAAAAGCAGTCATTAGGACATGCTATCCCATTTGTGACAGCAGCTAAATTGCTCTGTTTCTCATTAAGACATGGTGGGGGACGTTTCTAATAAATATCACAAGAACAGTGAATACTGCAAACAATATCCACACACATGCTCACAGAAAAAGGCACTTACCTCTCTCCGTGAGCGATTTCTCTTGCTGCCTTTGCTCTCGCGGCTTTTTTTGGCTTTTTTCTTCTTTTTCACCTTTGGGGCATCATTTTCTGACAACTCCTCGTCCAGGTCATCCTCGTCTGCAGAAGAAAAAAACCCATTATTTTTAAAAAATTATTTTTTATTTATATTGGTTTTTTTTTATCATTTAATAAATACATTTCATAATTATCTGAATGATGTATTTGAATTATTAATACTATTTTTCCTTTAATAAATAAATTTTTTCCCAGTCATTCAGATAAGTATCATTGGTTTCATATTAATAAAAAATTATGCTTGCCCACATTGCACTGAGAGAGAAATACCTACTTGATTTAATATTTTAAACTAAAAAAAAATTAGTCGAAGACTTTGTCTATATATTCAGTATATTCATTATGAACTCTCTACTGATTTTCGTCATTTTCAGATCTGGAAATGAATATTCTAAAAGTAAAATAAATTAATTAAAAATAATATAAAATTCATGAGCACGTAAACCCCCGTAATTAGGAAAAGAGCTGTTCAGATTAATCTAATCAATCATTAATGCCATTCATTGACATTTACATTTAATCTAATAATAGGAGAGCAAAGGATTAGTCATCTTCAAATCTACTTTAGTCATTTGATCTGAGTTGGTTGAAAATCATCTGGGCCATTTTATGTTGAGAAATGATGTCAATTAGGCTACCATCTCACAGTTATACAGGAAGTATTAAAATGACACCAAAATCACACATGTAAGTGGCCTGAGCATTATAATCAGATATCAATAATCAATATTAGTTATTTTTGGTAGCAGGATTGCAAATACTGAATCTAAGGACAAAGTTGCATGATAGCACTGATTTTACAATCTCCGTTCAGAAAAGTGACATGGCACTGTTGTGGTTATTATGATTATTCTGTCAGTCTAAATTTTCCTATGGACGACATTAATCTGATAAGATCTTAATGGACTTGCCTCAGACTGTTTATGAAAACAATATACTGGCTTTTCTCCAGGTACCACAGTATATTAACTCACTGAGTTGACTTACCAACAAATATACTACATTACTGGCACAAAACACTTGAAATCATAATTCCCTAGCTAAATTTTTTCAAAATAATCTTACATTCGGTTTTACATAATCAGTCAGACAAAAATACAAAAACACAATGAGTATTTTGCTCCATTCGACACACCGAATGACGGGCAAAACCCCCCTTTAACCATTTCCCTGAAAAAACTGGCGTCACATCCGATTCCTGCACATGCTGGTGTGCAAAATCAAAATATTACAAATAAAATCGACGGTTACGGTTATTTCACAGGCGAAATATAAAAAAAATATTGCGCTTGAACACCACAGGCCGACAGCGCGCGAGCAGCCAGAGCGCGAGGACACGAAAAATCCTCGCGCGTCAAACTCTCACGCGATTGTTACCGGTAGGCCGCTAAGCATCGAAGCCGGTACAACAACAACATAACACATCTAATGTTACTATAAAATCATTACTACTGCTTAATAAACTCTCCGTTTTGCTTAAAGTTACGTTTTGTGGCATGTCTGCCAATTGTGAAGGCGTATTATTTGAGTGCGACGGTAGAAATGGTATGAAAGTTACGTTAACGACGGTTAGCCGCGTAAAAAACGGCAACACAAAGCGCTGCCGGAAAAACAACAAGAATGTCTATTTGGATGATAAAAGGTAAAGTATTCAAACGTATAAGGTGAATTTCTCATTTAAATTACTATTCTAGTTCACTGTGTAAATAAATATCTAGAATCAATCCTGCTTGTGGTTTCGTTAGTCGTTACTAGCAACTGCTTCGTCGAATAAATGAAGTTTCACACCAATAAACTCCAACGAAGAACATTGAATACGTGACAGATAATCCGTTTAAACATTAAACGTGTCTACATTTAATCTATATATGCGACAAACAACACCAACACCGACCAATCGAGTGGAGTTGACCCGCGTCAGTAAACGTAACGTTAGATATTTTACCTTGCATCATAGACCGATGTTCAAAATCGTCCTCGCTGCCGGACATATTGTTGATTACAGCAGCTAGAGAGGATTGTGGACACTTGTATGCCGATTTTCGCCTCCTCTGGTGCCTTCTTGAAGCCGGGGGAGGCAGAAAATAAATGAACAATACAAACGGAAGTTAATAGTCACGGTAGCATGCTGATCATAGTGGTTACTCCATGCCAAGGGAGAAAAAACCCGAAAAGCGTGCAAATATATCTTACAATGGGGGACAAATAGCATTTGGTTTAATACAACTGGAAAAAAGCATGCTTAAACTTTAAAATACAAGTTAATTGTCCATTTAATGGACAAATGTGGCATAATGTGACTGAGGCATTAGCTAAGCAGGCTAAGAATGCTAACCTGGCAAAGTCTCCATAACTTTTAAGATTCCTTTAATTTTACATGCATTAAACGATGTCATAAATAGTATGATTTAACGAAAACATAAGTAGATTTAATGTAATACAATGTCAGAAATCGTACTCACACAACTTGACCTGTTCCCTTTTTCAAACAAACACTGAGCTAATTCAATCTAAGATGTCCCCACGTTGTATTGGCTCCTTTTCATCAACACTTAAAACAGTTTGTAATATCCCTGTTTCTAATAAGTAGTGAAAGTGTATCCGGATTATTTTATTGATTTATTTTTCTCCTTAGCTGTAGGATGCACACAACGTCGCAGTTTCTCCTTCTGCCACTTACACCCTTTGCATAGACACAAAGAGATCAGGGGCCAGACATCCCATAATAATCTCCCTCCCCATATTCACACATACACATACATACAGACATCCACCCCTCCCCCCACGCGCATAGTTACCTTGCAACATACAGACCATAATAACAACCCCCCCCCCCCCCAACAACCAAAGACAGACCCTCTCTTCCCCATTCCACCATGCCCTTAGCAACAGTTGCCATGGAAACAGCCTACCCCTCCCACCTCAGTTAACATCCCATAATAATAAACATAGTCACTGACATCCCACAATAATCATAACTCCGAAAATAGAATGAACGGGAACTGAGCCGGAAGTGAGAGAGGGTAAAAAAACAAAGTCGATTAGCAGCTCCTCGCCAAACTGCTTCCTTATTATAGTTCTGTATTTACAGTAGACATATGCGAGCGTATAAAACGGCATAAACAATCCAAACTTAATGGCAATGGCATTTTAGCACTCTACTATTTAGTAGCACATGCAACCAACTTTGGTTTGTGGTCCAAGAATGAGTTTAAATAGAAGATAATACACTCTTAAAACTAAAGGCTATTTATTGGCATTGATGGTTCCATGAAAAATGTGTAGCATTCCATGGAACTTTTAAATTCCACAGAAGGTTTTTATAGTGGAAAATGGTTCTTTAGATTCTAAAAATGTTCTTCCTACTAAGAAATAAATGGCTATCTTAAGAACTCTTCACTGAACCATTCTTTAGGGAACCAAAACTTGTTCTTCTGTGGCATCACTGCAAAAACCCCATTTTGGAACTTTCATTGTTAAAAGTGTAGATCTGGTTTGGATTTGAAGCTTCAAGGTCTCACTTAAAGACGAGTTCAAATCTCACATTGATAATGCTGCTGTATAATGGCTTCAAATGTAATTGCCACCATTTGTTCAAGGCCTTCAGAAGTTATAGTGTCTTGATGGGACGTTGAGACATTTTGTAGTTTGTCTTCCTCATATCAACAACATAGCCTATACCTTCTGCCATCTTCACCCCGTTATCATCCACCTGGATGCAGAGAAGTAAAATGACAAACACTGATGGCTCTTGACGCACATATCAAATCCATCAAAATGCACACAAGTACATATATGGAAACAAATGTAGTTTCTTGGGGGGTGGGGAGTGGTAGGCACCATATAGCATAATTACATATCAAAGAAATATAGAGATGGTCGTCATGACAACTCACTCAGGCGCACCCCTCCTCCATACTCCAAAGCACCAAATATCCAGTAATAATGTCTCATCCAAAAGAAAACACAGACCATAATATTCTTCTTGTGCTGGCAGTTGTCATGGCAATATGCAAGAAAGAGGTGTTTCTGTGTGTGTGTGTGTGTTTTGGGGTGGTGGGGGGTGTAAGGGAGGGGTTTCAGATTACCATGCATGTTAAAATGAATACCATAATACTCCTTTTATGCTCTCTCTGCTAGTTTCCTCCTCCCCCAACCCACACCGAACCGAATGTGACGCCATAACTAGGTGAAAGAGCCACATATGGACACCATCAGAGATGGCTACCGATAAACTCTTAAGGAACACTGGATTTTTACCAAAAAATTAAAGCAAACGGGCAGTAATTTCAGTGACCGTGCTTGATCATTTCTCAACTTTGCTTGTGCAACTATTGTAGGCTTTGGCTGTATGAAGACGTAGTACATTAAGTATCTTTGAAAATAGTAATATTTATATTCGTGCTTCATGAGCATATGTTTTAAAGTTCCTTTATGATCTATGATTAAAAACATGTTGCAATTTTCCTGCTTCATGAGGTAGAAATGTAAATATCATCATCTCACAGGTGAATCTTCTACCACAAAGCCAGAAAAAGCATCTAAACATAAAGAGACAAAAATGAACGAACAGTCCCAAATGTGATATTCACTCCCTTCAAACCCAGCGCCACCCCTCCCCCTCCCAATTGGCCCAGACATCCCATAATATGCCAGACAACTAGACCCCCCCCCCCCTAATCTCAGTCTGAACCCAATACTAAATCATGCAAACCTGCATGAACTGATTTCTGCCCCCTTGTATTAGCTACTGCAGGTTTGCCAGTTCATATTTGCAGCTCTGACTTGCTATCCTTCAGTCGGCTGGTTAATTGTAAATTGACAGTTATGCACAATGCTCATTGTAAACATGAGGAAAAGGAAAGCAATTGGTCAAAGCTCCCAGAATGAGCATGAGTATGACACATTCAATATACATTACAATATAATGGCTTTACCATTTCCATATCTTCATATTCCCCACCCCCATTATATTCCAAAGCATTACAATTAATTAATTTGATCACATGGACCTATTGTACTTGTGTTAGTAAACAAAGGATGTTCATTATAGTGCATTAGCTTTAGAGCCCCCACTGCTTCACACTATGAAATACAACACACATTACTGTATGTAATTTAGGTGTGTAAATAAAGAAAAAAATAATAATCGTGATTTAAAAATAAATAAATAATGATGCATGCGTCATTGGAAGAGATAACGAATAATTTTCCCCAACCTACAACGGTTATGGAAACATTTGAAAACAGGTCAAATGCACGCTCTTTATTAATTCATAATGCTTTTAGGCACACTGGGTTTGTCTTATTTTTTTGTAGATCACATTGGAATACATATATTTTACAATATAAAGATATATATTCTCATAAGGAATTAACATAGATTATAAACCTTAAAAGTTAAATTTATATTTTTTTCAAGTCAGTATAATATTAGTCAGCAGCTAAACTCAAGTTTTTAAGTTGAGGTGGAATTTTTTAGACCTTCTGTTCTCAGAGCTTTCAGAGTAAGTAATGTTCAACACAGTCTATGAAAACAAAAGATCACTTCAGTAACTGCCTGACAATAAAATCTTAGGAGGAGACTGGGAAACACTAATGTAAAACATTTAAACAATTAGTAAAGAGACTGTCTGCAAAATTAAGAGTGCGTTTACTATTTGAGTGGTTTAACCAGAGTAATGATTTAGGGTGAAAGTAATTTTCTGGTGTCAGAAAATCAGAAATGTGTTGATGGTGTCCTCTAGTGGTGAGTGTGGAAATCTGGCATAGAGGAAATTGCTCCAAATACTTGATTGTTGTATTTTTATCACATCTCGAATGTTTGGAGTTTGGCTGGTTTAATTTCAGTAGGACTTTAAATGTTATTTTCAGAATATTACAAGATAATAGTGATTTAGAATAGTGAGCTATTTAGATCAACTAAACTTTATCAAAGGAACCTGAAAGAAAATGTATCACAGTTAATATTAAATGTATCATATTAAGCAGCACAAATGTTTATTGAGAACTGAATCAGCATATTAAAATGATTTGGGTGGAATTCAGTTGTATTAAAAATAAAAACTTTCATTAGAAATACATATTTATCATGTAACTATACTGATTGCAGTAACTGTATTATTGATTTAAATGTGATGTAACATATCCACAGGATGTTATATTGACAGGATCTAGCAGTTATTAGATTAGATTCAACTTTATTGTCAATATGCAGAGTACAAGTACAGAGCTAATGAAATGCAGTTAGTATCTAACCAGAAGTGCAAGAATATAGTGTTTTATATACATAAAAGTGCAGAGTAAGTGAAGCTATGATATACAGAATGTACAGTGGAGTTGCTATATACAGTATTGAGCAGAGTATATACAGAATATAAATAGGAATGCAAATATAGGGATTGTATGTACATTATGAACAGAGCAATGTATTATATACACATTATGAATAGCAACGTAAGAACAGTGGTAATAACAGTTGAATGAGTGTGCAAAAGTATTGTTAAACAATGTATTATATGCAAAATAACAGTAGTGCAATGATATTTTTATAGAAATAGTTTACTGTGCTTTGTACAGTAACAACTTTAGACAGTTTACAGTAATAGCTAGAATAGTGTGCAGTCTGTGCAAAATATGAGTAGTGCATGTATGTAAAGTACTGTGACCAGTGCAGTAATAAAGCAGGTGCAGGTTAGATTGGTGGTGTGGTGTTCAGAAGTGTCTCAGCCTCTGGGAAGAAGCTCTTCCTGATCCTACTAGTGCGAGAGCATAGGCTTCTGTAACGCCTGCCGGTTGGAAGGAGGGTGAAGAGTAATATGCAGAGTAATGTTGAAACGTCAACAGTGACGACGGATTTCTTATTCTAGATGCTGCTGTATATATATATATATATAGAGAGAGAGAGAGAGAGAGAGATTTTTTTCTGAAGTACAAACAGACAACTCTGTGAAAGAAATGCAAAGTAATATTTGACAGTCGTGCTGTGACTCTCCAGAACAGTGACCTGCTAAAGTGAATTGCTGGAAAGCCATGACTCAACAGAATATGTACAGATATGTTTATTCAGCCAGGCTCTGATGTCAACACAATGAAAAGACCTTTCTTTTAAGAGTGTTTTTTTAAAAGAGACAAAGAGGTATTTATCCTTGAATCCTGTTGGCAGGTTATATACAGTGATCCAACATGCTATCAAATTTTAGGTCAGGGATTTCTTATTGACCAATGTAGGCAGATAGGAGGAATAATTCACCCAAAAATGAAAATGTACTCACCCTCAGGCCATCCAACATGTAGATGAATTTGTTTGTTTAATCCAAACAGATTTGGAGAAATGTAACGTTACATCACTTGTTCACTAATGGATCCTCTGCAGTGAATGGGTGCCATCAGAATGAGAGTCCAAGCAGCTGATATAAACATCACAATAATCCACAAGCAATCCACACCACTCCAGTCCATCAATTAATGTCTTGTGAAGTGAAAACTTAACTTTTAACTTCTAACTGTTGCAATTTATAATGTATTTAAATCCTAAAATGAATTTTACTGACAGATCTAAACCACTTTCTAAACCACTTAATTGCAATTATGTAGAGATTAAATAAACATAATAATTATTTAACTTTATGTAAACCTATACTATTTCTGTGTCCGTAATTCTTTAATGCAAATGTTAATGTCCTGAAGGTGTTTCCACTTTTTCACTTGTGAAATTAGCAACTAACAAGTCATGTTAGGACAAATAAACAGTTTTGTCCAAATCACAAAGATACTAGTCCAAACAAACAAATTCACACAGACAAGTTTCATTTAAAAGACTTGACAATGTGACTCTTAGTTTTGAATTTATCTTGGCTACGGTCTTTGTCGATCGAGAATGAAACATTACTGCTACTCTCTAATCATGTTAAATATATTGTAAAAACATGAAAAACATTCATAACACTGAAGCATCACAAATGTAACTGTGACTGGCCAAGTATGTAGTGTCAAGATCAGTGTGACCCAATTCCCTGAAAAATAATCTTATTAAAATAAACAGTGTAATCACAGATTATCTTTCACTCTTCTTTGTGTAAGTCTCATAAACAGTCCAACATTTCACACTCACATATATACAAAAACAATATATATTAATATTCTGTTTCTTTAATTATATCTGTCATTCAGCACACACTTGACTGTTCTCACAATGAGAGATTCTGTTTAATATAGAAAGCAACTATAACTATATTTGTTAAATAATTTTTTTTTTGTCAACAACAGCTGCAATGCATTTTACTTTTAATGAAACCTATTTCTAAATTCAATAAGGGAAAAAATGTAGGACAGAGCTTAATTTTCTCCATTGGAAATTTACTGGATTGTAAAGAAAAGATAAAATAGTTTAAAATGTAATATAGGTATTTTTTTTTTTTTTTTTTGGCTTTTGGGTAACAAATATGCAACATCCAGAGAAGAGGGTTTAGAGGCAGTGAAACATTTAATTTCAGTAAAGAATAAAAATAAAAAAAACTTTTATTAAAGGGGTGGTTGTGACTGGTCTGTTTCTATGCTTGATTGTGTTTATGGGGTGCAGTCTAACATGTGTTCATGCTTCGTTTTTTAAAAAAATCATAATTTTTTTTTTTATAATTTACCTTTATTCCACACTAATCTGTCCCTTCTTTGTCAAAAGCCTTGATTATTTCCTGTTATTATGAAGCCCCTCCCTCAGAAATACATGATGGGCTGAGATTGGTCAGCTGGCTCAGTGCGTTGTGATTTGCTAAACCGCCTCTAGAGCACGTCTGAACATCCCGGCCCTCTCAAGCTCAGAATGTGCTCCGGTTGTATTGTAAACAATGACGTCCTCATTGCTTATCGATTTGAGCACGATTGAGACTCTAGCTGTGTCTCATTTAGAAGGCCACGTCCTCCGGAGGTCGCATCCTCTGGAGGTCGAATCCTCTCTAGGATGCGTATACGGAGTGTCCATAACCCTGGGATTAAACGGCCTTTGTAGGATGGACGAAAAAGGAAACCGGAAGTATCACGTTGCTATGCCAACACATAGAGTCGTTGCGCTCTCACACTTGTTAAATAAAAAAATATTAGGAAAATTATTTCTAAATTTGGAAAGTAATTTGAAAAGAAAATGTTTTTTCTTGTTTTATTTTATTCAATGTTTGAGGAGCTAAACACTTGTAATCATGTTTACCACACTTGTAATTAAACTTTAAAAAAATGAAGAACTTTAAAATACTTACATTTAAACACCACATCTCCGCTTGTGTGTAGATCTGCCGCTGCCATTTTTTCAAATAAACAACGGTTATTTATGTCGACGCAAAGAATTGTGGGTTATCTTAAGCAGCGAAGGATACACCTCATGTATACTTCGAATTCCTGTGAAAAAAGGTTGCATTCGAAGGTCTCATTCGGAGTGTGCTACTTGCTTTTCTAAAATGAGACAACCTCGATGATGTGTGCAGCCTTCGAATGCGACCTTTGGAGGACGCAGCCTTCTAAATGAGACACAGCTAGAGAGAATATTAATGAAGAGGATCACGAAGAACCTGTGAACTCACGGCTCTTAATGGCATGTTTGTTTGTTGTTGCCTCATACTTTTAGATACGCTGTTGTTTGTAAATGCTACGGCTTCTGATAATTTTTAATATACAGTTTCATTCTGATTTAAAGGGTTACTCAACCCCAAAATGAAAATGTTGTCATTAATCACCTACCCCCATGTTGTTCCAAACCCGTAAAAGCTCCGTTTGTCTTCGAAACACAATTTAAGATATTTTGGATGAAAACCTGGAGGCTTGAGACTGTCCCATAGACTGCCAAGTAAATAACAGTGTCAAGGTCCATAACAGATATGAAAAGATATATGCTCTTCTGTGTCCTCAGCTCCACAAGGATGCCCTGTTTCTACGTGTAATTAGCTTTGATTTGAAATAATACAGTGCATCCTTATGGCATCCTTGTACCTTCTCTGGACCTTGACACTGTTATTTACTGTTATTTACCTCTTCTCTAAAGCAGTACAACATAGCCTCGCCCTCTTTTTTTGCGTGTTCCCGGGGGTGGGGATTTATTTGGGTTTCGTGACGTAACGGACCCGGGAAGAAGCTCATTGTAGTCCCTTACCAGCCGTTTTTATAGGCATTTAACTGCCAGAATTTTAAAAGATAATATCTCCGTTTGCATTGAACTTTCAGCGCTGCAACTTCGCAGAAACTGTTTATGCTCAAACAGCATCATTACAAACCAATTAACGGTAAAAAAGTGAAATCGCAATCAACCACCCCTTTAAGAAAATTGTGCACTCATAAAAGCATACAATAAAATAAGGAACATATATTAAGAAAATTAATATTACAAATATATTTTATTATTAAGACCATCTGTGTAACCTAAAGTTGTTGTATTACTTTAGCATTATTTTAATATTCATCATAAGCTTTGCATTCCCTATACCAACACAGGAGGATTTTAGCCATGCTTCTGTACACCCAATTCCTCCATCTATTTTTACCAGATGTCACAGAGGAACATTGCAGCACCCTGTGTTTGTCGTCTCCCCACCTCGTCTCGCTTTTCTGTCGCCTTGACCTACTCATCCTCCTCTTTCTCTCCTCCTCTCCTCTCTAATTCTCAGCATCTTCCTCTGACTCATCTTTTCATCCCCTCCCCCTTCTGTTTCTCCTCTCATCTCGCTCTCATTCTGCTTTCCACCCACTCTCTCTGTTTTGCCTCTCTCTTCCGCAGCTCGACACCTCCAGACTCGCCTAACGCAAGGCTACGCGCACTGACAGCAGGTAATCATCGCACCAAAGCCTTTATTCTTCCTTTTGCACCTTAGCATCATTAATGCATCTGTTGCGCGGTCCTGACGATGGTTTGTCTTAAAGGTTAACATGTTATTCTCTTTGTGTGCTTGATATTGAGAATGTTGCATTGCTTTAGAAGCAATTATTAATTATGATATCAAGACATCTGCTTGTAGAGCACGCCTTTGCGGACTCACTCCTTATGTTTGGGGTGCAAGAAATGCGAATTTGGGTGGCGGTCATTTCTGGTGCCCCGCTGGCAAAGGGTCGGCCAGATGGATCCCGCACTATGTGTCTGCGTTACTGTTTCTACTGTATATAACGTTACGCGTGTTATCTCTATGTGTCCAATCTGTTCTCGTTGTAATATCGGTAATTTTATTTATTTTATTCCCATATTTATAAGCCACTTCGTTAATTTGAGCGGAGTTTAATTAAAATGTTATATTTTCACGCATTTTGAATTATTAAAAAGTCATTAATGCTGTAAATTATGAGGGGAAAAACGATTAGTTCACCTTGCGAGTTCCGAGTCGTACTTGTCACGTGACGCGCGCAAAAAGAACGGATCGCTCGTGAACGAGCCATCGCCAGTTCTCATTGCCGTCCGCGCCACTTACGTTACTCGCTTCGATGCTCCAGAAAGCTCTTCTTTTCGCCAAGGGGATGTTAAATTATTTATCTTGTTCTTGCCCCATCACGCCACCTTCTGCGCTATCCACCCCACCCTCCGCAGATCGCCCCCCTCCCCTCTGTATATCTGGTGACAGCGCGGTTGCTGCAGTACCTCACTGGCACGCGCAAATTAGCAGCTGCCGGTTTTAGATTTAGATGCACGATCTTGAGATGCTCGGACCCGTGGCACCTGCGGGCATACAGGCCAGTGTTGACACTACAAATAAAGTCCCTCTTTCTCCTCCTCTTCCTCCTCCGGTTTAAACGCTGGTGGTCGGTGCAGTCCATTAGCAAGGTGACACGTGCGCCCTGTCTTGTGGCATACTTTAAATGCAATTTGCATGTTCTGGGTTTTCATTGGCTGCCAGCGTGGCATCTCACTTTCGTTGCTCGAACTGTATCATTGGAACTGAATGTTCCAGAAAAACTGTTCCATTTTTAAAGTCATCCGATTGATTGGCACTCCTGATGTGATGTGTTTGTATGATGTGTTGTAGACATTGAGGGTTAAGTCAAAATGGATGCTATTGAGGCTACTTAATTCAAGTTCCTGGCCTTGTTCTGAACGATTCATCAGAGCACATTATTCCAAATGTTAATCTTTAATCAAACTTGAGTAAGAGCTCAATAAATGATCCTCCTTTTACCCTATAACTGATAACCGAATAGCTATTTCGTTATTGATTTAGCTCACATTCTTGTACAGGACATGTCATGATCCAATTCCGCCCTAATTTTGTTTTCCCTTTGTTTTATTTCAAAATTGAACACATTATAGAAAGTAAAATAGGTTGCAAATGGCTGTGTGTTGTCGAGTGTTTGATAAAGCATTGGATGGGTAAACAAAACCTCCATTCCTTCAAGATTGGAGGTCCAACACACATTTTTATCAACTCTATGCGGCGCCAAGTGTAAACCTGATTAACTATGTGAACTAAGTGAAACGAAACAGCATTTCATGTTACACTAATGCATTTTGTACACAGAAAGCCAAACATAGCTGCATTTTGACAACAGCAATGTACTCAGCTCTTTATGCACCAAACTCGAAACTGATTTTTTACTCAACAAAAATTGACAAACGCTCCATTTTGTGTACTAGTGGATAAGAGAAACATCTTTGGTGATTGGTTCTTAATGACTGAATGGTGATTGTCCATTAAAAACCCTAGTTAATCACCTAAAAGTATGTTTTTTTATTTTTTTGCATTTAAGCAGCATTTTGAATGTAGAAAGAGAGGTAGAACAAAACAGTGTTCGTTCTGACATGCTGGAGGACTCGCTCACTTTTAGCTGTTTATCTCACTCATGCAAGGTCAACCAAAGGATGCTATGGACACATCGTTGTCCAATTGGAGTCAGCAGTGGTTTAGCTCATTCCCTGTCTCTTGTTTTCTCTCTGTGTTTAAGGATGTCCATTGTGAGCATCGTCGCCAGGGAAATCCTGGACTCTCGGGGAAACCCTACAGTGGAGGTGGACCTGAGGACTGATAAAGGTGAATCAATAGTCTCTCTACAACAGGGGCTGAGCAGAATGCCATCCTGGATTTTAAAAGCAGAGGGATATCTGTTGTGTACAATGTAAATGAAATAAAAAATGTCATATTTCTTTAAAACATATTTATTGAAAGCATGTGTAAAAGTGCAAAATACAATCAATAATAAATCTAAATGAAAGAAAAAAATTTTTATAGCAACAAATGCAAGTTACTTTAAGAGACAAATATATGAAATATATGAAAATGAAATTGTCAACACAGATCTATCGGTATGATATGGATGCAATTATGTAAATGCATGACAGATTTGAAGTGCCGGTGTGTTTTTAAGGTCTGTTCAGGGCTGCGGTGCCCAGCGGAGCGTCGACAGGCATCTATGAGGCTCTGGAACTCAGAGATGGAGACAAGAGCCGTTACAAGGGCAAAGGTTAGGGATCACACATGGTCCATTGTAATACTGGCACTATTAACCATCATTATATAAAACATTACATCAGTTAAAATTAAATAGATCATCTTTTTGAAGCCTTCTGTGATAGTTTTGTTTATTTTATCTTCAGTCTGCTTTTCTTGTGCTTTAAGGTGTACTGAAGGCTGTTGGTCACATTAATGACACTCTCGGACCAGCCCTCATCGCATCTGTAAGTGAAAGAGAAAGGTTTTGTTTAATGAACATCCTTTTTATAAATAATAACCAAACAATCAGTATTCAACAAGCATATTTTCTAGAAAAAAATCTGAATTGAATGGAGGTATAAGGAATAAATGCAGTACATGAGATTAAAAGAAAAAAAATTAAATCATCAAATATTTTGCAGCTTATATGTGGTTTCAATAGGGGCACAGCTGACTACAACAGTTTGTTATTTAATGCATTTTTACTATGATTTACATTATTTTACAGCCTCCTATGTTTTTTTTTTCTTTATTCCATGCAGTTAGTTTCTTCAGGAGTTTGTCGCCACTTTTTTTACACGTTTTTTTTTACAGTTAAATTCTAAGCAGTTGTTCATTTAATTATTTGTTATTTGTTTGTTTGTTTTACAGATCAGATTCCGATCAGATGGGATCAGAATCAGATCCCACCCCTGCACTTTCTTAATCATTTTTTCTTTTCATTTTTTTATAATCGTTAACTAATAACAGGAGATTTTAAAACAGGTCCCACTGCTACCAATCTACCAAAGGCAGAGACACAAAATCTCCTATTATCCAGGTCTTGATTTTCATTCCGATCTGCACATGCCATTCTTTCGTTTTTTTTATGTCTTTTTTTAAGTTACAAATACTCCCATGTCTGCAGTGCAAAAGCTAAAACCAAAAATGTGATGATTTGACATGAACAAGGTTAACAGAAACAGGGCTAATGATAGACAACATTTTCATCCAGCATCAGTCAAGCACTGGATTTTATTAACCTGGAGAGTTTTATCTTTATGATGTGAACTTAAGGAGATCAGTGTGGTGGAACAGGAGAAACTGGACAACATGATGATCGAATTGGACGGCACAGAGAACAAATGTGAGTATACTTATATGAGAAAATCATCATATTTTTTAAGCATAGTTAAACCAAACCATAATTTCTGTGATCGTGTACTCACCCTCATGTTGTGCCAAACCTGCATGATGTTCTTTATTATGTGGAACACAAAAGGAGATGTTAAGCAGCATGTTCAGCTCTGCTCTTTTCTAAGTGATAAAAGTATATAATGACCTAGAAGGACACAAAAGCAGCATAAAAGATGAAGTTGTGCATGCAACTCATTTGCTATATTCAAAGACTTCTGAAGCCATTCAAACTATAAGAATAGACCAAATTATAACGTATTTATTGAAAAATCTTTTGCTACATTTGATGTCAGCGATGCCATTGCTTGTTAGCAATTGCAACGTGCCAAATTTAAATGATTAAAGAAAGTTGTGTTTTGGGAAGACGTGATAATATTATACCTTATCCATAGGATTCAGTATGCTAAAAGATGTGTAAGGGACTTTTCTGTTGTTTTTTTATTAAAATATTTTATAAAATATAATTCATTCCTGTGATGCAGAGCTGAATTTGCAGCATCAATACTCCAGTCTTCAGTGTCACATGATCCTTCACAAATCATTCTAAAATGCTGATGTTTAATATTTTTGTGTAAACTGTGATACATTTTTCAATGAATAGCATTTATTGGAAACAGAATTTTTATTGTCACTTTTTATTCATTTAATGCATCCTTTAAAAAAAAAATATTTTGAATGGCAGTGTAGATTTAAATAAAAATGTTATTCATCTCTTGTTCCAATACTGTTTCAAGGTTTACTTACTGTATATGAGTTAGTTTCTCTTATACATTGAAACTAGCATATAATTGACACTGACAAAAAAACAATAATTGGTGCGTATGTGTTGATCATGTCTACAGCTCAGTTTGGTGCTAATGCCATCCTGGGAGTGTCTCTGGCCATCTGCAAGGCCGGTGCGGCAGAAAAAGGCGTCCCTCTGTATCGTCATATTGCTGATCTGGCAGGAAACACAGAACTAGTGCTGCCAGTTCCTGTACGAAACTTCATTACTTAATTGCACGACTTCATAATTCACATCTGTAGGTATTTTCTCTTAGACTGACTAAGCACTTCTTCTCTATTCATCCATCAGGCCTTTAATGTAATCAATGGAGGCTCCCATGCTGGAAACAAGCTTGCCATGCAGGAGTTCATGGTGCTTCCTGTGGGGGCGGAGTCATTTCGTGACGCCCTGCGTGTCGGAGCCGAACTCTACCAGACTCTAAAGGGTGTCATCAAGGAGAAGTACGGCCAAGATGCCACCAACGTCGGTGACGAGGGAGGATTCGCTCCAAACATCCTGGAGAACAGTGAAGGTGTGTGCTTAAGCTTTATTGCCTTATCGTCTGAGTGTGTGATCCAATTTCATCATAATGAATTTATCCATTACTATGTTCTGTTGGCCTCTCCATCATGCCTCCACAGCACTTGAGTTGATAAAGACGGCTATAGACAAGGCCGGGTTCACAGATAAAGTCGTGATTGGCATGGATGTAGCCGCCTCTGAGTTCTACCGTGATGGGAAGTACGACCTTGACTTCAAGTCCCCTCCAAACCCAGACAGACACATCACCAGTGATGAGCTCGTAGAGATCTACCAGACGTTTGTCAATGATTATCCAGGTAAACTGGGAATAAAACAAGATAGAAAGGAAATTTCAAAGTTTAAATGTTACCCTGGAGCACAAAACCATTCTTTAGTCGAAGGGGTATATTTGTAGCAATAGCCAAAAATTCATAGTTTGGGTCAAAATTATAAATTTTTCTTTTATGCCAAAAATCATTAGGATATTTAGTAAAGATCATGTTCCATGAAGATATTTTGTACATTTCCTACCGTAAATATATCAAAACTTAAATTTTGATTAGTAATATGCATTGCTAAGAATTCATTAGCACAACTTCAAAGGGGATTTTCTCAGTATTTTGATTTTTTTGCATTTTTTCAAATAGTTGTAACTCGGCCAGATATTGTCAGATCCTAATAAACCATCCATCAATAGAAAAGCTTATTTATTCAGCTTTAAGATGAGGTATAAATATCAATTTTGAAAAATTTTGTTGTCGAGGTTCAAAAAATGTTAATAAAGTCACTTTGAAGTTTATTGGAAAATATGGAAAGTATGTTGGAAACTTCTCAAATTTAAAACCTGTAAAAAAAAAAATTTCTTCTTTGCTTGTTTTTAAGTAATGCATAGTGAAAGTCTAAGAGCAATTGTCACTATTGAAATTAATTGTATTATTATTAATATTAAAATAAACATTTTTTATCACAGTCTTTAAACTAACACTTAAAAATGTATTAAATTAAGTCAGCATGAGAATAGAAATATAACTATTTATCAACCTTCTTCATTGCAAAGTTACATCCAACCTTTCAGGATCATGTCAAACTAGTAAATATGAGAACTTTCACTTGCTGTGAACTACTGTTCGAAAAATATTTCAAAAATGTTTTTCAAAAAAGTCTCTCATGTTACCCAAAACTGATCAAAAATACAGTAAAAAAAAAAAATAATAATAATATTGTGAAATTTTATATTTAAAATAACTGCTTTCTGTTTGAATATGTTACAATGTAATTTATTCCTGTGATACAAAGCTGAATTCTCAGCATCATTACTCCAGTCTCCAGTCACATGATCCTTCACAAATCATTCTAATATACTGATTTCCTGCTCAAAAAATATTTCTTACTATTATCAATGTTGAAAACAGCTGTGCTGCTTATAGGGATATGTATATGAATAGAAAAGAACAGCATTTATTAGAAAAAGAAATCTTGTGTAACCTTACACATGTCTTTACTGTCACTTTTGATCAGTTGAATGCATCCTTGCTATATAAAAGTAATGATTGATCTATTGTTCCCATCTTAATCGCCAGTGGTGTCCATTGAGGACCCATTTGATCAGGACGACTGGGCCGCTTGGACTAACATGACAGGAGTCATGGGGATCCAGATCGTGGGCGACGACCTGACTGTGACAAACCCAAAGAGGATAGAGAAAGCTGCGGAAGACCGCGCATGCAACTGTCTGCTCCTGAAGGTCAACCAGATCGGCACCGTCACAGAGGCCATCCAGGCGTGAGTAACTGTAAACATGTCAATCATGTTTAGTACCAGTGTTTTGCAGTGTTTTGAACTGTGTGTCCCTCAGATGTAAGCTCGCTCAAGCCAACGGATGGGGTGTGATGGTCAGCCATCGCTCAGGAGAGACAGAAGACACTTTCATTGCTGATCTAGTGGTGGGACTCTGCACTGGACAGGTACAAACAGTTATATATCATCTGTAAATGTGGTACGTTTGATTAAACGAACAAACTTTATCTCTTTCTCTCACTTATTTTTCAGATAAAGACAGGAGCTCCGTGCAGATCTGAGCGTCTCGCAAAATACAATCAACTTATGAGGTAATAGAGGACTCAATCTTACTATTTTTGAGCAATGCAGTAAAAATATCAGTTTGAACCCCCCACCCCACAATTGTCACATGGTTTGTGCTTTTATTCAATAGGCTGTTAATAATATTTTAAGTGTTTTGTAAGCAGATTTGTAAAGCCCAGTGTAATATATTTTCAATTTTCATTTTTATTTTTGTTAAAGTTTTAGTAATTTTGTTGTATGTTTTGTCCTTTTTTTTAGGTTTTTATGTTTTATTATTTTTATTGAAGTTTTTGTTTTTTTTATTTACTTTTTTTACTATTTCACTTTATTTCATTTAACAATAAGTATATAAAATATGTTTATTTTTTGCAATGGATTTAATTTTAGTTTAGTTTTAAGTCAATACAGTAACAATGCTAAAGCCACAATTATCTTAATTGATAAATTAATTCATAATTGTTCATACTTAAGTATCTAACAGTATTGAGCATCTTGCACAACTTGTTTGCTTTTTCATTCTCTAAAAAATTGGATGATAAAAAATAAAAAAGTTGACTTCCATGGAATGAAGGACATTTTCTTTAGTAAAATGTAAAAATGTTTGATTGTGCATCAGCAGATACAAAAGAATATGACTCACATGAGTGAAAAAGTCTCAGTCTCAAAAATAGCGTTGGCCACATAAGAAACCAATAATTACTTTGATTAACATTGTTGATTACAGTCTTCTAGCTGTTTCTCTGTCACCTCCTGTTCCTGTATAATTAATCCATGTCCATCTCTGCCAATCTGTCTCTTTTTTTCTGCCTCACAGGATTGAAGAAGAATTGGGCGATCAGGCTCGATTCGCCGGGCACAATTTCAGAAACCCTAGCGCTCTGTGATAATGACAGCACCACACTGAAATCAATCAAAAAACAACTGACATGTACTGCACTGAACCGACTGACTGCCCTTGACGCCCCTAAAATCATTCAAAATGCATAAAAACAGCACTATTTGCACTGATATACAAAAGATGACTTACTCAGACACTCCAAATATATATTTAAACAGAATACGGACAGGCTTTGATAGACCAAAACTTATGCACAGCAGATCCTGGAGCGACTAACATTATGCACGAGTGATACTGAATTACTTGAAGGGCAAAACATGTGCACAGGGTGGACATGCATGCGTATGATACAGAAAATGGACCTTGAATTTAACAAGGCAAAGACTGGAATAAAAGTAGAGATTTATTTTAATCAAAATTACAATTAAGCTTCAGTTTAGATGTGAAATGTATGTGAAATATAAAACACTGTGTAGGTTGACCTGCCAAGCTAAAGAAATCAAATGTCATGTTTATGGTTCATTGCATGAGAAGTAGGCAAAAATATATATATAGTTTCCTGAATATTTATGCAGCAGTGGGATTTTCAATGGGAAAGTCACGCTAATATGACATTGACAGTGAAAAATTCAGGGTCCAGTATTTACTCTAAAAGACAGTTTATGAAAGTTGTTTGCCCAGGGCATTAGATGCTTTTTATCAAACAATACTCTCTTTCTCAGATGCTGTTTTTTGTGTCTGTCTCTGACCCAAAAGCATGATGAGGAAAAAGAGCCATTTGAAAAAAACTGTTATTAAATCAAATCGACAAATAAAGTCAAATATGAAAATAGGGTGCTCTAACCTCTGATTTAAAAAGAAAAAGAAAAGAGTTTTACTCATTTTAGTAAATTAAACATTCAAAATAATGTGTGGAGAGTATATTTATTTCCAGAAAGATGCTTCGTTGTTTAAAACAACACCAAATTTAGCCATAAGTTAACGTATATATTTGTCATTTATTTGGAAGGTCTAAAAATATGTCCTCGTGTGATTGTGTCATGACATTGTTGTCTGATGGTTCCCAACATAGATCAACATAGCAAAAAAATATAATACATAAAAATAAAGAGAATGAAATCTAAAGGATCGAACATAAAAAAGGTCATATATCACTTCTGTTAATAAGAGTAATTACATTAAAGAGCCACCAAATCTTCATACATCTGACTGATTTTCTCATGCAATGACTCTTAATTAAAATCTCCATCCTGAAGAGTGGAAGTGGAAGTTTTTTTTGGCATCGAATAAAACACTTAAAGGGTTAGTTCACCCAAAAATGAAAATAAGACTGTGTTTTACTCACCCCCGAGGCATCCTAGGTGTATATGACTTCCTTCTTCCAGACAAATCCAGTTGGAGTTATTTTTAAAAGTTGTCTTTGATCTTTAAAGCTCTAGCAGTCAGTGAGTGTTGCATTGCTACAGTCCAAAAGACGTGAAATAAAAAGCGCCCTTCTTTGAAATAAAGTGTCTCGCATGGCTCCGTGGGTATAACAGAGGTCTCCTGTAGCGACTCGATGCATTTTTGTACCAAAAATATCCATATTCAAAACTTAATAATCACTTTATTCTAGCTTGCGCTCACTGTTGTAAACAGAAGCAGATCAGGGAGCATCAGATCTCTACATAGAGCATAGAGTCACTATAGGAGACCTCTGGAGCCATGTGAGACACTTTTTTTTATAGATGGGCACTTTTTATTTCACATCTTTTGGACTTAAGCAATGCAACACCCACTGACTGCAATGAAACAGCTTGAAAGATCAAAGACAATTTTTTAAATAACTCCGACTGGATTCGTCTGATAGAAAAAAAAAGTCAAATACACCTAGGATGCCTCATGGGTGAGTAAAACCCATTAATTTTTGAGTGAACTAACCCTTTAATCTGTAAGTGAGCCATGTGTAGGTAGAATATGTTGATCTTTGCACGTTTCTGGCTAAACTAATGGTGTGTGTTTGGGGTGGGGCTACCTTTGTCCAAATATATAAGTGATGGCAGTTGGAATGACACTCTTCACTTCTCCTTTAAGACTGATGATCTAAATTCAGTAGTGAGAGACATAACAACTACAATGACAGATCTAATTCAAGAACTCGACCGACAGACATGCTTACATGAACAGAGACAAACACTCACTCACTCACTCACATTTGTGTAGCAAAGTCTCACCCTCAACGCACACGACTCCTTATTCTCTGCCTCCATGGACTTGTAGTCTGTTTCTACCTTTCTTGTCATTTCATCCGTCTCCTCTCTCCCTTTCCCTTCTTGTGGTTATGACTTGGCTTGTTCCCGTCCCTGAAATCTTTTTCCTCCCTGATGACTTATCTTTTCATCATTTTGTGAAATTATTGTGGTGAAAGAAGGAAATGAAAGCAAGATGGAGAGAACATAAAGAAATCACTGACAAGCCTGTTAAAGACTTATGTAATAGAATATTAAAGCTGTCATTACTTTCGTCAACCTTGAGTCTCTAAGAGTGTTTTCTTCTCGTCGTTAAAAGCAGGGGAGGACATTTAAATGGCTTTTTACCATTTCGGCACTCAATTATAAACATTATAACACAGGATGAGTGTTTTAATGGGTTTTTAAAATGGAAAAACTCCAGTCACTGAATTCTGCTCAATTAAAAAGAAAAGAAAAAAGTCCTACTTTTATTCATTGAGGACGCATTAAATGGATCAAGTGTCAGTTAAGACATGCATTTATTTCAAATAATCTGTTCTTTTGAACTTTATATTCATCAGAGAATCCTGAATAAATGTATCAGTTTCCTCCAAAAATATTAAGCATCAAAATGGTCTTCATTGATAATAATGTAAATGTCCAAGAAATGTTTCTTGAGCAGTAAATCAGCATATTAGAATAATTTCTGAAGGATCATGTGACACTGAAGAGTGAGTAATGATGCTGAAAATACAGCTTTGATCACAGGAATAAATTACATTTTAAAATATATTCAAATAGGTATTATAAATTGTAATAATATTTCACAATATGACTGTTTTTACTGCATTTTTTATCAAATAAATGCAACCTTGATTAATCTTAATGATATACAATATGTAACTTATCTGTAAGAATATGCAAAAAAGATGAAAACCATGTAGTCTTTAGTTTCAGTATGCACAGCATTTACATCAGTGTTTAAATGAGGAAAAAAAAAATTAGACCAAGAGATAACACTATGAGAAAGACAGGACAAACATGTTTTTAATTTTCTACAGAGGTAGTCATTTCTACAGAGGATAAAGTGCTCATTAAGTCTCTACAAACTCAGTTAAGCATTCAATGCTAGTCTTTTAAGTTAATCAATGTGAAGAATAGGGTATGTTAGATTTCAAGTAGTGTGCTCACGAAGTGCATAGACAACACAGCGGTTTACTCGAGTGCAGCAGCAAATAACAAACTAACATGCCCAAGCTCTCTTCTATCACTTTTACGTAGGAAGCAAGTTGATATCAATATTCAAGTCCAATAACCCAACCCGAACATTTAACATGCAGGTGAGCAAAAGCAGTTCAACCGCAAATACACTTTCAGACCTGCTGGAATGACAACAAGAAGCTGGTATACACTGATTGAACACTGCAGTGGTTTTGGACCATCAAAATGGCTGAGCATCTCTATGCGCGGGCATTTATGATGTCAACAAACTCTGGCTTAAGGGAAGCACCTCCAACCAGGAAGCCATCAATGTCAGGCTGGGCCGCAAGCTCTTTGCAGTTTCCCCCAGTAACAGAGCCTGTGAAATGAGGAGAGAAGAACATAATTGTTGAGAGAAAACCAACAAAGCATCATTTTTTGCTGTTAAGTAAAAAGGGATCAGCATTTAGTCAATAAAGATAAGTTTCAATTACATTACATGTTATAAAGCAATATTAACTTGTATTTTAACCAGACACTTGATGGATTTGTTTATTACAAATACACGCTTTTTTGCTTGACAAGACATTAATTGATGGACTGGAGTGGTGTGGATTATTGTGATGTTTTTATCAGCTGTTTGGACTCTCATTCTGACGGCACCCATTCAGTGCAGATGATCCATTGGTGAGCAAGTGACGTAATGCTACACTTCTCCAAATAATGAACTGAGAGCAAATACTAATTTTTGGGTGAACTATTCCTTTAATAAGAAGACTTTTAAGTAAAATTGTGTAAAATAAACAGTTTAAACAACAATCCCAGTCGCATAAACAGTAGAGCATGGCGCTAGCAGTAAGAAGGTCATGGGGTTGATTCACAGGGAATGCATGCAATTAAAAGAAAAGTATACTTCAAATGCAGTCTTAGTTGCTTTTGGATAAAAGCATCTGCCAGATGCATAACAGTAAATAGGAAGGCAATTTAGTGCATTATTATTTGCTCTCATTAAATTGCATGATACGTTGACAGCACAGTCATTCTGCTGAACATCTTTTGTGTTCCACAGATAAAAGAAGGTTTCAGGGACGTGCAATGACATGAGCGGAATAGACGACAGAACATTCCCTATGCTATATCTTTAAGGTCACTCAGAATTGAAGACAGGATGTTCTGAACACTGCAGACTCACCTCCATAGATGATGCGCACAGAGTCGGCTACTGCATCCGACACATTCGCTCTCAGCCATCCTCTCAGCTTCTCATGCACCTCCTGAGCCTGCAGCACACAAATGACAGACTCTGAACACTTATACAAAGATATATGTTTATATAAAGAATGGAATGGAAAGCTTCCGTTGAGATATATATATATATCTTCATGGAACGGTTGTTGATGCAAATAAAGAACCTTTATTTTTTAAGAGTGCAGCAGTTGCAACACCAAATGAAGTACAAGTACATCATAAACAGAATCACTTTAAATTACAGTATAATGTAAATTATTATCCATGCTTTAGTGCACATATGCAATGCGAGCAATCAAACATGATAACGATATGATTGATGGATAGTATGAACACAGATTAACCTGATCAGGAGTGGCGGTTTTGCCAGTGCCAATGGCCCACACTGGTTCATATGCTAGAACCACACGAGTCCAATCCTTAACATTGTCTATACAATATAAAAAATTCATCATGGCATTTAGTGTTATATATGCATGAAAAGGGTCCTAAAATCATGCAATGTTAAAGTCACATCAGATTTGTGTTTTGAAATGACCTGCAATGACATTAGTCTGTTCGAACACCACGTCCTCAGTGGTTCCAGCTTCTCTCTCCTCTAGTTTCTCCCCAATGCAGGCGATCACACCCAAATCGTTCTCTAGGCAATGGGCCACTTTCTGGCCAATCAGCTGCAAAGCACATTACAGCCAATCAGAGTGAAACAGAGCTGAATAGCACAAGATATGCATCAACACGAGGCCTGAATTTCATCACACAGAAAAGCAAAGACGTAAAAGGGCTTGGGCTCCGATTAAAACACCTCATCGCTCTCGCCAAACACGTGACGCCTCTCAGAATGGCCCAGAATGACCCACTCGACAATGCAGTCTTTAATCATCGCTGGGCTAAAGCAGAAAACAGAAATAGGGTTTTAGAGTTTTGATGGTGATAAATGGTTGTTCATAAAAACTATAAGAGATACCAATGAGCACATATACCTGATCTCCCCGGTGAAGGCTCCTTTGGGTACCTTATAGCAGTTCTGGGCGGCCACACTGATCCTCTGGTCCAGCTTAGACCTCACATAATCAAGATAAATGGATGGCGCTCCACACACCACCTCTAAACAATGAAGACAAAACCACTGCTGTCATGATATATGATTATGAAAGCCAGACTGAGCACTTTTAAATGAATAGTTCACCCCAAAACGAAACATCTGTCATCATTTACTCACCCTCATTTCACAGTTTTTGTGAGAAATATTTATTACTTTTTTTTACTACCTCTGAATTTTTTTGTAAGATGTTTTTCTCCAGATAGAATGGGAACAAATTATGGAAGCAAATCTCTGAATTCCAAGTTAACAACTCGCAATTCTGTTTAACTCTTGCAATTCTGACATTTCATTTCATAATCCTGTTTATTAGTTTCTGTCATGCAGCATTTTTATCTTTTTATTTTACACTTTTTTTCAGACTTTTCTTCTTAAAATTGAGAGTTTTATAGCGAAGTCTAAAATAAATCAGATAGCAACTGAATTGTGAATTGCAAGAACAAAAGTCAGAATTGTGAACAATGTGAGGAAAAAGTTGCAATTCCTTTTTTTGTGATGAAATGGGCTTCTATAGAAATATTAGGTGATATTATTTCTTATGCATAATATCTGGTGATATTATTTGGTGAACAATTTCTTATGCATTTTCTATACGTATAGGACAAATATAAAGTTTGTAGGACCAAAAAATGGAAATTAATAAAGAATTTGCAGTAGGTCTTTGAAAATGTGTTTATTAATTTTTTAAATTATTTATTATTATTGACTATCTCTGAATATATTAGATATTTTCCCAGGGTAGAATGGGAACAAACAATTTTCTGCATATAGGCCTAATATAAAGTTTGTAGGATTACAAATTCTAAATTAATAATTAAGCTTCCTAATAATGAAGCTTTCTCCAGGCCTAAGAAAAAAATTGCGTTTCTTATGAAAAATAATATTTTACAGTGATGACATGGAATGATATAATAAAATCAACTGTATTTTATATTTAATGTAAAAGCAGTTCAAACACGAGCCTCCAGTCATTGAAAGTGTCACGTGACGTCATGCAGCAAAGCTCTCTGACGCTTGTAAACAACTCTAGCGATTATACTCAAAATACAGCAGGACTGATAGGTTCATTTGACAAACTAAAATACTTTCAGCTTAATTGTTCTTTCGACTAAACAACATAACTTCAAATGAACGCCATGGACCTGTTTCATCGTTGAGACTGGCTGTATTCAAGGTCATTATGAGCTCGCCCAAACTCTCCTTATCGCCGTTCATTTTCCAGTTTCCCCCGACGAAGAATTTTCTTGAAGACATTATTGCGAGGCAATCCGATCGGACCAAACACGCCAACTGGACTGCAGAATATCGCTCCCGTTAGATAACTAAATATGTAGAGGGTCAGCTTATAAATATTCAACGAGGAAGCGCTTTGGCATTGGAAGATGGCAAGAAACGTCACGACGACGTAAGTAATATTCATGAGATAATGCACGTCATGAGAGTAACGTCACGTCGGCGCGATCGAATTAAAATGGCAAGTACTCAGCTTTCGCTAGGAAATCAGCTGCATGGAACGTAAGCTTATTAAATATAATAATAATTATAAGTATTATTATTAGTCTTTGTGAGCTAAACGCTACGAATACTGAGCAGTCAGATCTCTTATAATCTGTTTAAATTGCATAGAATGACTCTGTGCGCATGGATTTTTAAAGAATTTGAGGCCCAAAAACATGAGATCACTAAGGAAATAGCTTCCATTTTGCATTTACGAAGCAAATTACATTATCTAGTATCCAGCATGATTTGAGAATGTTCCAAAAACCATTTTGTAATCTTTAATATAAAAGAGATCACATGGTGAGTGAGTGGCATTTAAAAAAAAAACATTTTTTGTCACTTACCAGCACATGGCTTTACCTAGAAAATAAATCAGTTCCATATAAATCTCTTTAATATTAATTAATTAATTATTGAATTATTTACACTTTGTTTTAATGCCCTTCTGAATGCTTTTGTACTTAGTGTGCCTATATTATGTAGCTTCTATTATATTACTCAGTACAATGCATATTGTTCTGAAACAGCTTTATATGTCATATATTATGTCTTCATCATTTCACAGCCAAAGCAGAGTCACAGACTTCACTGAGAATAGGAACATGCCAATTACTTGTCTGACGTTTCTCTGTGAAAAGCTCTATTGAAAGTGGATTAGAGTAAGTCTCAGGTCCTCCTTCTTAAGTGAATGAAAAAACACCTGTCTGATCTACTTTCTCAAGGTGACTTGGATTGCAGTAGGTGATAATATACTTAAATGAATTAACTTTACAATGTGACTTCACGATAGAACTAAAAGCCTCTGACTTGAGACTTTGGTTAGTAAATTGCCATATTAATATTAATTCTGACCTGGATGACTAAACATTTGTAGACACTTCGCATGGGCTGATGTTGCATAGCAAACTTTTTTCTTTCTATAAATTTATACTGCAGTTAAACTTTCCATAGTTACTTTAACATAGTTTTGTGGGCTAATTTACATTTCAGACATTTGATTTTCTTTCCAATAATATTTTCTTCTGTCATAGATTATTTAGTGCAAAAGTGCCCAATGCAAATTTTCTGTCCTAAGACATTTGCACAACAATTTGTTCTGTTAAAAAAGAAACATTGCTAAGATCAGCATTGTTTTCAATTATGTTATTAATTATTTCAAATACCTTCAAATCATAAAACAAACAGATACGCACAGCACACACTAAAATATTGTTTAATGCAGAACACTATGTTTATTAGAAAGGTATTCAAGTAACCACTGCAATTTGTATGTGAAATTCCTACAAAAAGATGAAAGAAGTAAACATAGACATTTAATCTTTTAATATATTTTGTAATTTTGAGGGCTTTGGGAATCAAAATCCAACTGTGTGCCAGTTAAAGTTGTTACTATCATCAAAGAGCCGTAATATCAGATCTCAGACAGTGTGTGGTTGTTGGGAAAAGTCACTGTACATTTTCTTCTGCAGTCTATTGTCATTTGTAATAAATAAAAACCTTTATCTAATGAGAAGGATTTTTATTTGACAAAAAGAAGTGTAATATATTTAAAATTCTTAAATGATTATTCATTTTCTTTTGTTTTTAAGCAGTCAAAAACACTAATTTCAAATCAAAGAATCGTTGTCGTGAGATTGCCATGTGATGATAACATTAATGCAGTCCTGTGTTAGTTGCAACTTAGATTTTTATAATTAAATATTGCATTTATACTAATGAAATGCAATCTTCCAGAAATCCCACACATACAGGTGGACCATTGCATGTTTTGTGTGTGAGATTCTTTTTTGCTTGGAAATGGATCATTTCTCATCCTCTCTCTCAACATTTACTCATCCTTTCTTTCTCATTCTCATTCTCATATTCATTCTCATCTCATCTTGTCTCAGGGTCCAACTCAGTTCCAGATCTTCAAGAAGCTGTCCCATGAGCCAGTGCAAACACACATGCCATCTTCTGGTACTCCAGTGCAGCTCACCCTGTTGTCATGGCCAGACAACACACCTACAAAAGAGAAAGGAAGGAAGTAAGTGAGAGGATTAATTTTACAGCACTTTGTTCTTTATGCACATTCATTAATTTGCAGTGAAATGGAAGTAGCAACTGATCTTTTCTACTGTATTGTGATATAAAAGAAAATAAAAAAGGGTGATTCTATGCATAGGTTGTTGATTAGATGTTAAGATGTTGCTGTTGCATTCAAAAGTGGGGGCAAATAAACACAAGCTTGCAACGACAAGGTTTAAATGAACTAAATGATAGGAGAAGAAAGCAGAAAGAAGTCTGACATTTCCATTGGAGGATCAAGTTATGACATTTTGATTAAATATTGGTGCAAAGGTAAAAGGTGCAAAAAAACAAAAAAAAAACAACCTGATTGCATGGATGAATTGCTCAATATCTATAGGATGGATTTAGAAAATAGATATGGTGAATTTTCATTTCATTCCAACTTTAAAGGAATAGTTCAGCCAAAAATGAATTTTGCTGAAAATATGCTCACCCTCAGGCCATCCAATATGTACATGGTTTTGTTTCTCCACAGAAACGTAGCATTACATCACTTGCTTAGCAATGGATCCTCTGCAGTGAATGGGTGCCGTCAGAAAGAGAGTCCAAACAGCTGATAAAAACATCACAATAATCCACAAATAATCCACACTACCATCAGCTAATGTCTCACGAAGTGAAAAGCAGTGAGTTTGTAAGAAACAAATCATTGAAGAGTTGAAATTTAAACCATCCCTTCTGGCCAAAATATGAGCCCATAATTCATAAAAACACTTTCTCCAGTGAAAACGTCCATCCCCTGTTGTCCTCTCACATCAAAATCCAACAACATATTTGTTTAGAACAGTTTTGGACTGTTTTTTCTTGTAAATTGTGCCAGATCTTAGCATATTTCTCTCCTGATTCAGACTTTTTCACTGGAGAAAACAATATTATGGATAGAGGACTCATATTTTAGCCAGAAACAATGGTTTAAAGTTAAAATGAATTAATGACAGATTTGCTTCTTATAGACATACAGCTGATGGACTGGTTTTTTGTGGATTACTTCTGGATTATTGTTGTGTTTTTATCAGCTGTTTGGACTCTCATTCTGACGGCACCCATCCACTGCAGAGGATCCATTGGTGAACAAGTGATGGAATGCTACATTTCTTCACATCAGTTGAAACAAACTCATCTACATCTTGAATGGTTTGAGGATGAGTACATTCAGGGGTGGAGCCGTGGCATCACTGACGAAAGCTTGGCCACCCCACTCAGTTTTTATCTCTTTGTTTTTGACAAGAAATGCATTTATTAAGATGTGGAACTGCTGTATCTCTGTGCTTTATGACCACATACAACAGGATAATTTTCAGATGTGCATTTCAGCTTCACCTCAGCGTCAGGCGCAAGTCAAATGAGCGGAAAAGCTACAGCAGCCAAATCAGCTTCAGTAAAACAACTGTGAACTTCAGTCTGATGAGATGGTGTTCAGACTATGTCAGTAAACACACTTTCCTGTCCCATCAGCTGTTTTACTGTGCTCCCGGTGCACACTCTTCAACATTATGCAAATACGTGGCACACGCTGTGTATCACTTCATAAATAACCCACACAAGAAACTGTGAGCATACATACAGTACCTAGTTCTGTCGTCAGCTAAGTCATAAAGCTAAATTACCATAAAGGCGAATAAAGCTGCAACTTGTGCATGTATACACAGCACATAAGAACATCTCTCAAATGCATACTAAAATATATTCCGCAATTCGAGATTACATAAGGTACAAGCAGATATGTATTTTTTATTTGTAATTTTATGCACTAATACTAGAAATTGTCTAGTATAAGTGCACTGTGCTCACATTTATTTGTGCATTAAATTAAAATGTTAATGCATAAAATAACTAATTTTATATTCTGGCATTTATGTCTACTGTTGACTTCCAGCCTTTTTCACATTTTTATCTCTATCTATCTTCATGCCTCATTCATGAGTATGTAATATTGGACAGCAAGCATTTGGGAGTTTTTAGAAGTTGAATGAGCAATAAAGCTATAGTGAGCCCCCTATGAAAACATCCTAGCTCCGCCACTAAGTACAATTTGAGCAGATTTTCATTTTTTAAATGCTAGAAGAGTGTTTTAATATTTAGAAATAGGCTACATACATAAATTGCTGCTCAGTGGAGTTGCCGAGACCGAGAGATTTGACTTGCTTAAAATGGACTTTGTTCCTTCTTAATCAGTATTCACTCCATCTGTGACTTCTTTCTGTCAACTCACCCACTTTCTCGCCCTTTAGTGAGTCCCAAATATTGCAGTTGAAGTCGTCGTAGCCAGCAAAGATGAGGCGGCCAGACGTAGATAGAGCCAGTGATGTTACACCACTGTTCAGTGCAGCATCCTGGTAACAGATCACTTCTTGATCGGCACGAATATCATACATTTTGCATGTGCAGTCATCCGAGCCAGTGATAATTGCATTTCCACTAGGGATGAACTGAAGAAAGAGGAAGTTTGGTAAATCCATTTCCATTCATGTGCTTTGCTCTTAAATTAAATCGGAAAGACTTGAATCTTTGAAACTGTTAGAAGGTTAGCATCATCAGTGAAGAAGCCAAAAAACAACTGTGAGTTTCCCATGTTTAACTCACTGAAATGGCATTGATGTCACTCGTGTGACCCTGGAAGGTTTGCTTGCACTGGCCATCCCTGACATCCCACAGCTTGGCCAGAGAGTCGCAAGCACCAGAAACAAAGGTGTTCATGTCCGGAGACAGAGACAGACACATGCAATCGCCAACATGGTTCAGGAAAACAGTCTTCTGCTTTCCAGTCTCCAAATCCCACAATGCACTGGTAGACAAAAAAAAAAAAAACTCGTCTCAACAGGCAGTTGCTAGTCTCTAGACGTTTATGGGATATATTCTTTACTAGATTGCAAGTACCTTAATATAAAGTAAAGCACAACTCTCCGCATCAAGCTGCATAGCATTGTGAAAAAGCTCCAACATTACCTAATAATAATGGCGATGCTTGCTGGGCTTCTAGTCTAGCTAGACTTTGTGAGAATGACAGTGGAGCCATTTAACTTACACTTTTAGTTGAAGGTATTTTTAATGGATATGTTAATCAATTGCTTGGCTAAAAGAAAGTTGCTGCGCATTATTCCCTGATAAAGCATTTCAATATAAGTATTCTATGATGTTCAATTTACAGTGTAGTGAGTATCATCCAATTATTTTTGTATTTTAATAGAATATTTTGTATTTGGTGGGTTGATCAAATAATGAGTCCAGAAAGTGTTACCGGTAAGTCCAGAAAGTGAAGCGCATTGCATTGTGGTACATTCTTTCACATGATGTGTGCATTTATTTTTTTTTATTGCACTTTTTAGCAAATATAGCATGCAAACTATATACTAGATGTATATTAAGAATAGTATAGTATATTGCAAACAGCCTATTTCTTAATCAGAAGTTAATCGGTCTGACTCCTGAATGAGTCATATAGGCCATTTTGTGAACTGAAACAAACTGAATTAAACATAACTATTTGTGTGATGAACTTTTATGAATGTGCCTAGAAGTGCTGAGATTTCACATTAAGCTCGTACGGATGACTTTTATGGTTCTCTCATGGTGCTTTTTTGTTGCCATTCTCATTCCGTTTAATCTTATTTAAAGTAGTGGCCAAGAAAAAAAAAAGGAATACTCATAAAAGTTTGTAACAAAATTAATTTTGATATCTGGATGAACTAATATGAAAATACACAAACCATGTGGTATCACCAGAGGAGGTTAGAATCTCTGTGTCACTGAGGAAGCGTGCGCAGGACAAGTAACCTATGAAAAATAAATAACATTTCATTTTCATTGATTCATATAGCACAAATAAACACAACAGGAGTTGACAACTGTGCTTTACAGTGTAAAAGACTAAGATACATGATTCAAATGAGAAAGAAAGCAATAACACATAATGAGACGTATCAAATAAATAATAATGATTTCTGTACTTCTATACCTGTATGAGCATCCAATTCCTTCACGGTCTTGATTACAGGTGTCTTTAAGTTGTAGACTGTACACATGTTGTCGAGACCACCGCTGGCCACAAGGTTTCCAGAAGGAGCATATGCACAGGTCATCACCCATGAGGACTTGAGGGGAACAGCATTGACCTACAGAAACAGGGAACATTTTATATAATATTATAACATTTCCCCGAAGGAATTCTGATTTAAAGTTAAAGGAGAAGTATGCCATTTCCACACAATCAAATGTGAATGCATAATAATCACTCTTTTCAAAGATGTTTACCAGGTTTTGTTGCTTAAAAAGATGAACAGCATCAAAAACTGACAGCACCACATTGACCCGGTGGGTGTGAGTTTGTGTGTGAAATGTCATGATTCATCAATAACTTTAGTATTAAAGGCGCAATATGTAATTTTTCTGCTTTAAAAATAGCAGATATAACTATATCTATGTTATATATATTTTTTAGTTGTGTACTTACATTATCCCGAAAGTTTCCACGAACTTTCAAATCCAGAGAAAATTATAGTTTAATTAGAAGACACGGCACGTTTCTTTATTTCCGTTTTGTCGCCCGTCTATGGCGTCATATAAACTTTGACCCCTTTAGTTTATCTAACTTCCTGCGGAGCCGCCAAATACAAAGGAGAACAGAAGCAAAGACGAGACGAAGAAGGACGGACGGGAGAGGAGGATGGCGGCGACATCAGCAGGACGTGATCGAGGAAATAGTAATCGAATGAAAGCGGGAAATTCAAAAAACATTGGAAATACTGTTTTGGGAGCGGTTGAGCACGACTGCTTCGTGAATGGATCAGACGTAGGTAGGTGGGCGGAAATGGATTACAGTGAAGAGAAAGAAGGAAATGAGGGAATATTGAAGGGAGAGGTTTCAAAAAAGAGAGTCAGTCAGGTAAAAGGGAATAAAAGAATAAGGAATGAAAATGATGAGAATTCGGAAAGTGAGGAAGAAGAACATGAGCGAAATGAGAAGGAAGTACATGAGAATTTTATAGTCATAATAAGATTCAATGAAAAAGATCAAGAAAACATGAAGATAATCAACCCGTTTGTATTAACAAAACATCTGGCAAGTAAGATAGGGGAGATCCTATATGCTAAGGTCCTAAATGATGGAAATTTGTTGGTCAATTGTGCAAATGAAGATCAATTTGAGAAAGCAATCAAAGTAAAAGAGATTGGAAAACTGAAAGTGATAAACACACGGAGGGTGGGAGAACAAAATGGTGGAAGATGCAAAGGAGTGATCACAGGGGTACCAATGAATGTAGGAATGGAAGAACTTAAGAGACATCTTAAAGGGGGGGAAATAGTGATTGCACAAAGATTAAAAACTACAAGAGAAGGAGTGAAAAAGGATAGTGAAACGGTATTGATTGAATTTGAGGGGGGAAATATGCCAAAAAAGGTATACCTAGGTTATATGAGCTACCCAGTGAGAATGTATGTACCAAAACCATTGAGGTGTTTTAACTGTCAGAGGTTTGGACACATAGCCAATAACTGTAAAGAGAAGAAGAGATGTGCTAGATGTGGGGGCGAGCATGACTACGGAAAGTGTGGAGCAGGAGTGCAACCAAAATGTTGTAATTGTGGAGGAAGCCATAATGTGGCTTATAGAGGATGTGAGGTGATGAGACAGGAAAATAAAATCCAGAAAATAAGAGTTGAAAGAAGGATCACTTATGCAGAAGCAGCAAGAGTGTCAAGAGTACACAATAATATCACTATAGAACAAGCAGAGTTGGGGGTGGAAGAACAACAACAAAGAACAAGTGACAAGATTTATGTGGATAAAAAGGACTTGGTGACGTTTATTGCAGGAGTGATAAACAGTACAGCTGAAGTTAAATCAAAAAATGATAAAATACAGCTGGTTGTCAAAGCAGCAGTAAATCATTTAGGACTAGTGGGACTGACGTGGGAAGAAGTGAGGGAGAACCTCACCAATCAGTCAAGCCAGGAAGCACCATGTATTGGTTAATATTAATGGTTATCATCTTACAATGGAATGCAAGAAGTTTACTGGCCAATGGTCAGGAATTCAAACATTTCATTAAAGACAGGAAAATAAATCCAGATGTAGTGTGTATCCAGGAAACTTGGTTAAAGCCAAATTTAGAGTTTGTGATTCATGGATTTATAGGGATAAGAAATGACAGAGAAAATGGGGGACGGGGAGGAGGAGGATGTGCTATGTTTATTAAACAAGATGTTCCATATAGGGTACTGGAAAAGGGAGAGGATTTAGAATACATTAAGGTAGTAGTGTGGGAAAGAGGGGAGGAAGTGGTTATAATAAACTACTATAATCCTTGCAAAAGGTTGGAAGTAGATAGGTTATTAAGGATACAAGGAAATAATAGAAACAAAGTAATATGGTGTGCAGATTTTAATGCTCACAGTAAAATATGGGGGGGCTCACATACAGATGTAAATGGAAGGGTAATAGAAGATTTGATGGATGATAAGGAATTGGTGTGTATGAATGACGGAAGAGGAACAAGAATAAACATAACAACAGGAAATGAATCGGCATTGGATATTACATTAGTGTCTAATCCCTTGGCTGGAATAAGTAACTGGCATGTTTGGAGCGATACTACAGTGGGCAGCGATCACTACCCAGTATCATGCTCAGTGGGAGAGCGAGTGGAAATAAGACCAGGTGAAGGAATACCAAAATGGGGTTTTAGAAGAGCAGATTGGGTAAAATTCCAGCAATTAAGTGAGGAATCATTATCAAAGATAGACATTTCTGGCAATATAGATGAAACAAACAAACAAATAACATCAGCAATTATTATGGCAGCAGGTGGATCTATTCCAAGGAGTAAACAAAGGAGGAATAAAAAACTGGTACCATGGTGGACAGAAGAGTGTCGTCAAGCTGTTAAAAACAGGAATAGAGCATTTAAACTAGTTAAAAACACCCATAACATGCAGCATTTGATTCTGTATAAAAAGGCACAGGCTAATGTGAGAAGAACAGTGCGTCAAGCTAAAAGGGCAAGTTGGAGGAACTTTTGCAATGAAATAGGAAGAACAACGCCTGTTGGTGAGGTTTGGGGAATGATAAAAAGGATGGGTGGAGTAAGGAGGGAAAGGGAAATTCCAGTTATAATTACTGAGGAAGGTACAGCAATCTCCAATAAGGATAAGGCAGAGGTAATGGCAAAAACATTTGTAAAAATTCACAGTTCAGATAACTTGTCAGAAGTATGCAAAATGAGAAAGGAAAACACAATGAATCAGTATCCTGGTGTGTTAAACTGGAGGGAAAAAACTGATGATACAATTGATGAACCTTTTAGTATGGCAGAGTTGATTAGAGCAATAAATAAAGCTAAACCAACATCTCCAGGAAAAGATCAGATATGCTACGTCATGCTAAAACATCTAGGGAAAGAAGCACTCTTAAAGTTGCTGAACCTTTATAACAGAGTGTGGGAGGAGGGAAGATTACCGAATGCATGGAAAGAAGCAGTAGTTATTCCAATAAGGAAACCAGGCAAGGATCCTTCTAAACCCACAAGTTATAGACCAATAGCATTAACATCAAATGTATGCAAAATTATGGAAAGGATGATAACAGAAAGGTTATCATATATACTAGAAAAAAGTGGAAAACTAGCAAACTATCAAAGTGGTTTTAGGAAAGGGAGGAGTACCATGGATTCGGTTATAAGACTAGAAAATGAAATAAGAAAGGCTCAGGCAAATAAGGAATCAGTCATTACAGTGTTTTTTGATATAGAAAAAGCGTATGACATGATGTGGAAGGAAGGATTGTTGATAAAGTTGCACTTGATGGGTCTAGGTGGAAGAGTTTTTAATTGGATAAAGAATTTTTTGTTTGGAAGAAAAATTGAAGTACGAATAGGGTCAGACATATCAAGTCAGTTCGATGTGGGCAATGGAACACCTCAAGGCAGTGTGATTAGCCCACTACTTTTTATCATCATGATTGATGATGTCTTTACTAAGGTACCAATGGATATAGGGAGGTCACTGTTTGCGGATGATGGGGCGTTGTGGAAAAGGGGAAGGAATATGGAGCATGCAATCAGGAAAGTACAAGGAGCAATTGATGAGGTGGTGGAGTGGGGATATGATTGGGGGTTTAAGTTTTCAATAGAAAAAACTCAAACAGTCTTTTTCACCAAGAAACAAATTAAGGAAGGGATGAAGTTAAATATGTATGGGAAAGAATTAGAAAGGGTTGGAACTTTCAAATTTTTGGGGATTATTTTCGATTCACGGTTAACATGGGTAGATCATATAAAGAAAATAGAAGGAAAATGCAAAAAAGTAATTAATGTAATGAGATGTTTGACAGGTAGGCAATGGGGAGCTAGTTGTTATGCATTAAAAACAGTATATGTGGCATTGATTAGATCTGTGTTGGATTATGGCAGTGTAGCTTATGGGTCAGCAGCCAAATCTCTATTAAAGAAACTAGATGGGATCCAGGCACAGGCATTAAGAGTGTGTAGTGGTGCTTTTAAAACTTCACCAGTACCTGCACTGCAGGTAGAAATGGGAGAAATGCCGTTAGAAATTAGAAGGAGGCAGCTGATGACAAATTATTGGGCTAATTTGCAGGGTCATAATGAGTTCCACCCCACAAAAATAGTGTTGCAGGAGACCTGGGAGAATGCAAGTTACAAAGGAGAGAATTTTAGTAGAATAGGCAACGAGGTAGCAAGAGAATTTGGAGTATTTTATATGAAGATGAGCCCTACTGTAGTATATCCAATGGTGGCTCCGTGGTTACTTGTTTGGCCTGATATTGACTGGTATTTGTTAGAATTAAAAAGGAAAGATGATGGAAAAGATCAAATAGATTTGGTAAATGCATTTAAGTACCTTATAAATAAAGATTATAAAGAATTTGTACATGTGTATACAGATGGTTCTAAGAAACCTGAGACAGGAGTGACAGGATATGGGGTGGCAATACCTGCTAAAGGAATAGGAATTAATAGAAGAACATCTGATTTTTTAGGAGTATATACAGTGGAAATGGTGGCAGTATTAGTTGCGTTAAGGTGGGTGGAAAAAACAAGTCAAGAAAAGGTTCTGATATGCACCGATTCATCCTCAGTCCTTGAGAGTTTAAGGTCTTTTCACTCTAGCCGTCAAGATGTATTATATGAAGTCCTTCAGTCAGTAACAAGAATAACAAATCAAGGAGGACAGGTACAATTTATGTGGGTTCCAGCACATGTAGGGGTGAAAGGGAATGAGCAGGTGGATGAATTGGCAAAGAGGGCTTTAAAGAAGGGAAATATAGAAAGGCAAATTAAAATAAGTAAAGCAGAGGTCAAAAGTATCATCTGGGAAAAAACTAACCAAATTTGGCAAGAAAGGTGGGACAGAGAGGAGAAAGGAAGGCATTTATATCAAATTCAAAAGAGTGTAAAAATAAATAGGTTAGGTGGTGGGCACAGGAGAGAGGAAACTGTAGTGACAAGGTTAAGGCTGGGGCATGGTGCTTTAAACAGATCACTGAAAATGATAGGAAAACACGAGACAGGCTTGTGTGAGTGGTGTCAGGAAGAGGAGTCAGTGGAGCACATAATTATAAGATGCAGGAGGTATGAGGAACAGAGAGTAACAATGAGGAATAATTTGAGGGAAATAGGGGTGCAGGATTTAACATTAAAAGGAGTGTTGAGCATAGGTGATAGAGCACAGGTTAGGATATTGTTAACTTTCTTAAGGGAAACTGGTTTGTTCAATAGGTTATGAAGATAAAATAGGGATATGGGTAAGTGTGTTGGGTAATGAATGAAAGTGTTTTTTTTTTTTTTTTTGTTTTTTTTTTTTTTTTTTTTATGTAGAAACTAGATTGTAAGCCTATTGTCTGATTCACACTCCGGAGCAGAAGGGGGCGGTAATGCACCAAAAGCTGGTTGCCAACCGCCGTTAAAAACAAAGAAGAAGAAGAAGAAGAAGAAGACGAGACGAAGAAGAAAAAGTAGTAGCTAGTCTTGATCGAGACTATTATATTTTATATTTATATTGTTTATATTCGTATTTATACTTCAATCAATAACTTAGTTATGGATCATGATTATGCTTTGCCTGCACGTTCTGTGAAGCGCAAACGTACGGGTGAAATAAATGACCTGAGAAGGTTTTGGGACAAGAGAACAAACAAGACACGGGTAAATATTGAAGTTGCATTTCCAAGATAGAGAGAGCTTCGTGACAAGCTGAAACTACAGAGAGATGTTTGCATTCTAATAAACAAGTATGCATCCATTCAGCTAACTGTATCTATCCGTATATTTTGTGAAACGATGATGTCTTGTGTAAAACGCAGATGGTCTAGCTCTCATGTAGAGTATAATGTAAATCTACATGTGTTCTATATCTAGCTGGATAAAGTAGCTTTTTTAACATATATTGTGTTTTATACATATATTACTACTAGCTAATATTGATCAATTGGATATTGATTTGATAGGGGTCTGATAATTCATATATCTCTCCGTTCGAAAAGACGTGATTGTCAAAATACTAGGCTGCTGCTGCTGTAGGTGAAGGGAGACCGCTGACAGACCAGGCTCTTGTCTTCATGACAACAATATCTATACTTCATGTTAAACATAAATATAAAGCCTACTGATAAAGGACACCGTCAACAGTATTGACGGCAAAATAAACGATGTTTGACAGGTGCAATATTTGAAAATCGATAATTATTTATTTATTTTTTATATTACATTTATATCTGAATTTATGTCAACCTATAGACTTCAAACATCAAAATGTCATGAATTAATATGTATTTGTGTACAAAATTACATATAAACATATTTTCCTATTATATTTTGCCTGGAAACGCTTCCAACACGCGTGCGTGTCGCGTGAAAAATAGGCGTCGGTTCTATTTCTAGCAAGCACGCGTTTTCCGCGCGCCTTGAGCCGCGCCTGAGACGCGCGGCTCACACAGGCAGTCTGCAAGCTCTAACCTATTAACATGGGAGCCGAATTAAAAACTGACACGCCACGCAGCTGAGACGCTTGCGCCACGCATCCACTGTGTCGCCGGCCTCAGTTAAAATGAGTGAGGAATGTGGGGAGCGACAGAGCGCGTGTTCCAATGAACAACAACTCCCATGAGCTTACGCTCTTTCCCGACATCATCAAAGTACGTCTCATGTTATTGTTTTGATTGAGTGACCCCTGGTGGCCAAAAATTCCATACTGTGCGTTTAAAATTTGTTCTAGATGTACACAAGCTGAAGGAAAAACTGGAACCACATGCATGCAAAAATCACATACTCTGGGTCGAATCATAAACATGTTCGGATCATATTTTATAGATATTTATTATATAGCCCAAAATATTTATAGATACTTAGATCCCCATCTTCTCTTAAAAGTGTATCACCTTATTTCCAGTGTGAGAATCCCAGATGAGAAGTTTGCCATCCTGTGATGCACTGACCATTAGCCTAAAGACACCAATGAAAGGCTGGTAAGACAACGGGATGTATTATTTCTTATATAATCTACCCCTCGTTGTATTTAATGTACACAGAACTTTACAGACAATTGCCGTGAGTGCATGATTTATTTTATTATGTTTTGGCTTGAAAAAGGTTGTGTTAGTAGCCTTGTGTAAGCTAGTTCAATTTATTCAGATTTTTTAGGATTCTAACAACTGTAACAATAAATAATGCGGTTCAATTCGAATGTATTCCAAAATAGTATATGTATGTCTTTATATTAGTGCGGTCAAACGATTAATCACGATTAATCGCATTCAAAATAAAGGTTTTTGTTCACATAATATATTTGTGTGTGCTGTGTATATTTATTATGTATATATTAATACAAACACATGCATGTATATATTAAGTGAAAATATATAATATTTATATTTTAATTATATTTATATATAATATTAATTATATCAAGCGCAAGGTTGGGGGTTCGATTCCCCGGGAACACATGATAGGTAAAAATTGATAGCCTGAATGCACTGTAAGTCTCTTTGGATAAAAGCATCTGCTAAATGCATTAATTTAATTATATATATATATTAATTTGACAGCAAAGGTCAACAGGTAAACCAATGTAATTCTCTTTCTGTTAATTATTTTTCCCCCTTGAATTTACTTTTGAAGGCCAAACAGATAATTGATAAATATTAGCTAATATTTATATAGTGCTGTGTAACTCTGCACACCTAATGATTTGACTTGACCCGTACTGATGTTCTCACCTGTTGTCTGTACTCCAGTGCATGGCATAGATTTTGGCCAGATGGCCTTTGAGGGTCCTCCTGGTCTTGAGTTGGACCTGAGGGGCCGGAGCCACCCCGGCAGCGGCAGAGGCCATGTCTGTGTCGTGTACTGCTTTACGAGCTGCCTAGTAGGGGAACAAATATTTATATGAGCATTTTGTTATTATATATATAAATAGAAACTGAACAGCTAAAGATGAATATAGATTTTAGTGTATCAAAGACCATATAACTATGTTCTTTAACGGTTTCATTGTGAAAGTACATCAAATATTCAAGAACTTTACGGCAGTCTCACCTCAATCTGTGTCTTCAGGGCTTCGGCCTCCTTTTTCATCTGCTCCATTTCACCCATGGCTGCTGTTAATCGGGGTTCGTACTAACACAAGCTGAAAGCAATCAGGAAATAAAAATAAAATAATTAAACATAAAAAAAAATGACTAGGATTGAACTATATAGGCCTTGTGTGTGATTATTACAGCCAGTGTTGCCAAGTCAAAATAGGGCTAATTTTACACTGTTGTTTAGTTTTCTTTCTTTTTTTTTGGGAAAAACAACAACAACATAATTGGGTCAGTTTTGGACTATTTTTTGGGCAGCAACTGAGGTGGGTTTTGTTTTCAGAGTACTGGCAACCCTGATGCATCAGACATTTAATAATATCGATGACTTATAATTTGACCTTATATGGACAAATATTTAAACCTGACTTTGATTTGATGCATAACCTCTAAGCCAGTCATAAAACATCTCAGTGGACAACAATTAGTCTTGAATTTTGCATGTAATATCTCAGAAAGCAGGTTCTTCATACCTGTAGGTAGACACTAACACTGAATATAGTGTGGCATCATGAGAGACTGTGTCATAGATGGAAGGTATGTGCCATCTAGTTGGCTGCAGTATGGGGACTACAAACCAAGATGGCCACCTGGTCCCAAACTACAGTTACCAAGTTCCTCAGTGGGAGAGACACAGCTGTTGGGAGTGAAGGGGAAAAAGCTGATGATGAGCTGGGAACAAAGGGACTTTCCCTGCATTCCATTCGGAAGGGCACATCCCTATGCCCTAATCCCTTCAAAGGGTTTACCCTCCGAAGTGAGAGATTCGAAGGGTTGAAGGGTGTAGGGGAACAAATAACTGTTTCTTGAAGTGCCCTACTGCGTCATAATCACATGCCCATGTGGAGGCGCCGTCATCATGCTAAGAATCTGCCCGAAGCATCCATCAGTTGTACCCTTCGAAATCCTTCATTCCGAAGGGTCCTTTGAAGTGGCCAGTTTTGAGCACTTCATTTTGGAACGACCCTTTAATATGGCGGCCATGATTCTTTTCACTCCGAAGTGCCCTTCGGAGGGTGATATATCTTGTTTTGAACACACCGTTTGATTCTTGTGTGTGTGTGTAGAGAGAAGCTGGATACATTTTGGCTTTTGGAGCTGATGATTAAAAAATAAAAAGAGAAACATGTAACTTGACGTACGCCTGGACTCAATTTGTGAAGCAACCTCTCACAATGTCACAATAGATTTGCACCCAAGAAAATCAATGGTCAGCAACAACATTGTCTGCCATTTATGAGTTCAGCTTGAGTTCAGTAACGCTAGCAAATGCTAATGATACAGTGAATCTCTTATTTAAAATTCTAATTCGACATGTCAAATTCTGTTATTGGTATAAAAAAAAAAAAAAAAAATTCAGAACCTAGCACCAAGCTACTAAATCAGTCCTTCAAGTCTGTTAAGTCCACTAGACTGTAGGGTGTCCCATTTGTCATTTTAGCATTCAGAAGGGTGCTCGAGAGCGCCCCCTTTGTGTGGACCGCAAGGGTTTAGGTTGCCATTTGGGACAGGGCCACAGTCCTATTCAAGCCTTATTATAAAGTAAAATATATGTGCAATTCATGAAACAAGGCAAATAAAAAAAGTGCAAAACTATACTATAAGATGTGGAACCAAAACTAATCTAACCTTAGGCCTAAACATGGTAAACGTAGACTTGGTAATCTGTAATTGAATGTCTAATCAAACGTCTGAGAACTGTAATCTGCTTAAAATTTTAAAAAGATTTCAAATGTTTTATTTAGATGTAAATCTTCTAAGTAGCAACTTACTATAAAAATGTCTGTTGCTTGTCTACCACGGTATGAGTTTACTTCTCTGTGGGAGGCTAGAGGAGATGACAAGGAATTATCAGACTTGTCATGCTACAGAGATCCTAATGAACTTAATTGAAGGTTAAGTAGAGCCTAGTACTAGAAACCATGATCCGCAAAAGTGAGTCTTGCATTGTGCTGTTGATGATCAAATGATATGTTATAATAGTTAGAAGATTACTCTGTGATCTTGTGATTAGAACTGTTGTTTTATTGATGTCAAGGAGGGCTAGAAGAAATGTCTAAGCCCCTGCTGGAACTGTCGAGGGAAGGCTAATCAAATCTCCTGTCATCCGATTAGTGACTGCTCTTTACTATGGGATCAGGAGGGACCTGGGGTGAGGAGATCAAACACAAAACAAAGAGCAAGAAAGGACGTGTTGTATGTTGTGATATATCTCGTATGTTGTGATCTTCCATACATATGTGATTGAATGTACATGGAAGTTCATCAAGATGAAATGAGACCTGATAAATCTTAAGATTCTTTTTGATTACGTGTTCAAGAGTAGCTAGCATTAGGTTAATCCTACAAAGAGCCAAATGTGCGGACTTTGCAAGTTGACATTGATATGTTTAGAAACGAAAACAACACTGCAAAAACATTTTTTTCAAAGTTTTAATATTACTGGAGTACAAGAAAGTACTGTTTCTTTATACCAGTGTTATTTTGTGTCAAATCAGATACTTTTTTTGTATTAGAATATTTTGAATTAGATTTTATTTTATTTTTTGCTTTCACTTTGATTTTTAAAGTTTTGGTCATTTTGTTGTGTTTTAGATTAAACTAAATGAAAATGAGAAATGTTGCCTTTTTGTTTTAATATTTTATTTAAAGTAACAGGTTTTTTTTTAGATGGTTTTAGTTTTGGTTCATTATATTAACCCTGCTTTCTACTTCAGAATTTCACGTTGAATTCAGTGGATTACTTGCTGTTTCTTTGTAATTATTTGTGAAATTCTCTAGCAATTTCTGAGTACAGATTGTTTCTACAACTGTTTTTTTCATTGTAGAGGAATGCATCAATATAGGAGACAAAAAAGATAACTACAACCTCAAATTCCTCATGAAAGTGCTGGATGCATTTTTTTGATGGTCAAAATACCAACATTAACAACCCAGTGTCATTTTAAGCATTATTAAAGTTGCAGATTAACATTCTGTGATAACGTGATTCAGGAACTACATCTGGCTATCAATAGACAAAAAAAGGGCCTAAAAAAGCATTTATCTGTGCGTTTCTGTGCATGCATACTTAATAAAAAAATGAATTTTAAGGATATTAATTCAGATTTATTGTAACGCACAAGGTTTGCATTTGTTCGCTATTTGCAGTGCATTTCATCGCTGCATGATTTTTCTTATGCAAACTAATCAGTGACCAAACTAACAACAAACTCACCGTTCTCTCTCTTTCTGTACCAGTCTCTATTTTGCTTAGTCCACAAGATATTCTCAATTAGACCTCAATTCTCTCACTCTGTGCCTCCCACAGGTTCCCCCAACAGACTGGATGCAACTTACCTGTGGAAAAACTCTCTTTCTCTTGCCTGTCTGCAAGAGAAGAACAGACGAGGATAGGAGGGGATGAAGGAGATCAGGGATGAAAGGATAAGCCCAAAGAATGGCACAGAGAGGGTGGGAGAGAGAAAGATAGAGGGAAAGGGTAGGGCGAGGAACAGGTAAACCGATTGGAATGGAAAATCAGGTTATGGAGTCGAAAGACAAGGCAAGAGTGAGCGCAGAGGACAGAGGAGGTGATGGATACGTTGTGGCATGAACAAAAACATGGTTGATTCCTGAAGAACATCTTGTCATGTTATTCTCAGCATTGGTTCTAACAGCAATTTTGGATTAATATGAGCATTTAAAGCAATTATCACATTTCACCGATGTTAACAATAGACATATTGTTTCTAAAAAGGTAATTGGTGTGGTTTGGTGTATGCTTGATACGACGGGGCCTGTTCTTTGGCTTTGGGGTTGAGGGGTTTGAGTTGGTTTGTCTGAGCTAATGAGTTGAGCTCGTCTAATCAGGTTCTAAGTGGATGTCCGGGAATCGGCAATCCTGTTAAGGAATTACAACATGTGAATCTGTGGAGCAGACATCACGGTGACACAGAGAGCAATGGAGCAAGGAAAGTGAGGAAACTCTTGAAAGTTATGATTATAAGACGATGATTTTTGGTTTTATATTTGATCTTGTATGATAACTTAATATTTCCCAACTTTTTAGAAAGTAAGAACAGGAAAGAGTAATATGATTTGTTTTATTGTTTAGCATTTAGAAGCACCAATCAACCTATATCCTAAACCTAGAAAATATTTTTCGATATGGTAACTGTGCCTGTGTGTTTTAAACCTATATACTGAATTAAAGTTTGCAACAACAGATATTGACAATAAAACCCTATCCTTGTCAATTCTCTAAAGAGCTAATGGATCTAATTTACAAGGTAAACATGCCAAGAAGAGTTTATCTTCTCAAGCCGTGTTGTAGGTAACTGCCTGTCTATGGCACTAGAGCCATTTTCCCTTAAAGGGATAGTTCACCCAAAAATGAAATTTGATGTTTATTTGCTTGCCCCCAGGGCATCCAAGATGTAGGTGACTTTGTTTCTTCAGTAGAACACAAACAGAGACTTTTGCAGTCTGTCAGTCATATAATGGACGTGGATGGGAATCATAGCTTTGAGAGTCATAAAACATACACAAACAAAACCAAATTAAATCCTGCGCCTCGTGACGATACATTGATGTGTAAAGACACAAAACGATCGGTCTGTTCAATAAAATAAACAGTATTTATGTTGTTTTTTATCTCTTATTTTCACCTCAATGTCTGAACTGTCCTGAGCGCGTTTGCGTCTTCTTCAGCCTGCGAGTGGCACCTTTGAAAGTCCTAATTGAGATTGTAGATAGAGTTTCTATGGTCCATTTGAGAGATAGGTGGCAGTAATGCACTTATAAGTCTGCGATCCCTCGTAAAGCAAGAAGAAGAAGATGCCTCAGCCACAGGCTGAAGAAGACGCCAATGCGCTCAGGACAGTTCAGACATTGCGGTGAAAATAAGAGATAAAAAAACAACATAAATACTGTTTATTTTCTTGCACAGACCGATCGTTTTGTGTCTTTACACATCAATGTATCTTCACGAGGCGCAGGATTTAATTTGGTTTTGTTTGTGTATGTTTTGTGACTCTCAAAGCCGTGATTCCTATCCACTTACATTATATGACTGACAGACTACAACGGTTTGAGTTAAAGGTTACATTAAAACTCTCTCGGAAACTTTTACCTTGTTTTTCATTATTATTTATTTATTTTCAAAACAAATTAATATATGTTTTGTTGTTTAACCTTGCCCCAAATTTGTACTCTGTAAAATTATTCAAAAAGTGTAAGTTTAAATATTTTTTGCATAGTTTTATGGTCATGATTATGTGTAAAAATTTTCAAAAAGTATGAAAATATTATTTCATTCTATGTATTTAATGTACATAGAATGCTACTCCAAAAATATTTTAAATGTCATTTTCACCACAGGATTTCATCAACTGCAATATAAATGGAAATTATATTCATTCATAAATAAATAAATAATAAACAGTGATGGTGTGAAATGTGTTTTAAGAATTTATTTTCCACAGGAACATAGTTAAAGAAACACCCATAGATAACATGATGTAAAGTAAATGGCCTCAAAACTGTAACGGCAGCCTGATTGAGGCCGCTTGAGAAAGATTTACCAGCTTTGATTAGTGACCTTCCTGTGCTAATTTACCAACAGGTATGACCTCATGACGCTCCTGGAAACTGTGTCAGGGATTGGTGATGAATAACACAACTGCACCTCAGGGAGCTGCTTCATCTGTGAATAGCGCTGGTTAGTAATGCAGTACACTTGCTTGAAGTGATTTACAGTACATTTATTACAGCTCATGTAGAGGAACCTGACATGATAATGAACCATTTTCATGAAACACCCCCTCTGGGATTTAAGCTGCCAACCTTTAAATTACTGGATCTCTAACCGCTAGGTCACACCACCCACAAAAGTTATCCTGTGACTGTTCCATTGTAACATTAAGAAAGATAAGTCAGAAAACAGAAAGTAGGTGGAGAACAATCTTCAGCTTAATAACACTGCAGTACTTATTGTGCTCTAAATGTATCATATCTGCTTAATTTATGTGAATAATTACCATCACTCTGGGAAATTTATGATACAGCAACTTTAACAGACCAAAAAATAAAGAACTTTACATTATTATACCTAAACAATCGCGTTACATACAATGTACCAGAAGGTAATAGCGTATGTGATGACTAAATAATACAGTATATATTTTCAATTCCCTGCTCAAGGGACTGGTATTCACAAGCTGATAGTAATGGGCAGAGAGACCTCTGCTGGAGAACTGAGGATCTTTCAGGCATTGATGTGACAACATTTGTTTTCATTCTGTCAGTTTTGTTCACTTTGGCATTAATTTGCATTTTTTTCCCTGAACTTCTATACAATGGACTGAGTGGTTGCAGTGGCTGTGGAGGAATCTTTGTGACAAGAAAATGTTTTTTGAAAAAATGTAATCTCTCATGATCGACCTCATGATGATCAGGCTATATATGACATTGCGATGTTTTATATAAACATATAAATATATAACTTGTATAACTTGTAATGCATTCTGTTTGATTTTAATCATAATAATTAAAATTATGGTGAAACAATGATGATATTGCATATGTTAGAGCAACTGTATGTAATTTTTACTTTGGAATATCAGTTTTACATTATAGCCTACACTGACTTCTAATAATGCGAAAGCCAAAAAAGTATGAAAAGTGAAGCCAAAGTACGGCTGCTGTGATCTTGCACCAATGACGTAATTTTGAGCCGAGATTGAGGTCTCTGCAGAGCAAAAGTGGGCGTTTTTGACTTTGTGGGTGTTTCTAAATGATGCAATGAAAATAATCCCCTTTACTTAACACCACCCCTAAACTTACCTGTCACTATGACGTCAGCCAATCAGGTAACATGGTTGAAAACGCCCCTCTGTTTTGGCCTCTCCCACCGATCTGGTAACACCCTCTTCTCTCCTGCAGAGACCTTTACTTGTTTAAGGCCCTGTCCACACGGACACGGGTATTTTTATAACCGTGACTTTTTTTACGCGGTTCGGCCTTTCGTCCACATGAAAACGCAGTTTCAGGGCACCGAAACCGAACATTTTTGAAAACTACGGCCAGGGTGAGCATTTTCAGAAACGCCAGTTGCAGTGTTGTCGTGTGGACAGTATAACCGGGTTTTTGCCTTGCGACGTCAGAGTGTGCGCCGTTTTCCGCTGTGTTTGACGTCAGATTGTGTGCTGCTGACTGCTTCTGATTGGCCAAGGTGACTTTACAATTTGGGTTATATCGCCGCCTGCTGGTGTGGCATGCTCTTGACAGCGCTTGATAGCATGTTTTTGCGTTTTCATGTGGACGGGATTTTTTTTTTAAATGCAGGAAGAAAAGCTCCGGTTATAAAAATACCCGTGTCTGTGTGGACTAGGCCTAAGCCTGAATTTGCACAGTAGTGATTCATTTAAGTGGAGCCCTGGTATCAAGGTCCTGCCCAAATTCCTGCAGACCCAATCATAAGCTCACAATCATGACACCACACCATGTTTTTACCATCAAATAACTAACTAAAAGCACATTTATTAGAAAAATGAACACTTATTTGGGAAAAAAATATTTGAAGTGTAATGAGATTTTTTTTGGTTGTTTGACTCAAGTCCCATTGGTTTACATGGAGAGGGTGAGGTTTATGACCTATACTGCAACCATCCACAAGGGGGCGAAATTTTTTGCCTTAACTTTTCAGGATGCTGGAATGAAACATTTACAGGACAATGATGTATTAAATTCAGGAATGTTTTTCCTTTGCATTTTTGAAAAGTCTTATGTATAGACGCCAACGTTGTCAAAAACGATCCCATTCACACGGATCTGCGAAAATGGCTAAAATGCTGTAATATGCATGTGAGGCCAGTAGATTGCGATGTCACTTTGTAAAGCAACACGATGCACCTATGCACACACATGCCTATAAACTGAACATGCAATATACATTCTTATGACATCATGTTCACAAATTCTCAATTTATAGTTTACGCTGAGACAATGATGTTGCTTTTTAAAAACTTGCACTTTGAAACCTGTTTTCAAAAGTTTGTGTTTTCAGGCACATAAAACGTTTTCTGGTTTTAGATGAAAATGGTGTACGAAATTCTGCAAAAAGGGCAGATTGCTCTTTGGCAGCAACAAATGCTCAAGTACAGCTATCAATATTTATTACAACAGTGATATATTTTAGAAAGTGAATTCCACTCACTTAACTGTAGGGGGCTCTAAAGTTGCAAAAGAACACAAAACTTAATACACCGCACCGCAACAGTTGGTGGTAGCCATTGACTTCCATATCAACTGTTTGGTTACCAACATTCTTCAAAATATCTTCTTTTGTGCCCAGCAGAATACTGAAACTCATACAGGTTTGGAAGAACATGTGGGTAGGTAAATTATGACATAATTTTCATTTTGGGGTGAAGTATCCCTTTGTGTCAAACCCTTTTCAATGGCAGTAATTACTCAAAATTTGTTTATACAGAAATTAAACAGAAATATGTTCTTGAAAATATTAAATTATTATATGTTGGACTTATGAAACAAATTCATTTAATTGTAGGTATAAGGTACAAAATAAATATTACTGACAATGTTTTAAACTTTCAAGATTTTAAGACATTTTAGCATTACCTTCAGAGATTCCAAATGAATAATGGAAAGCTAAACAGTGCTTCAACTAGCAAAAATACTAGGCACAACATGGACCAGTCATTATTAAGCAAGTAGCAATGAGTAAAGGCGCTATCCTCTGGAGAAAAAGATAGCTTAGGGAAGCTGATCATACATTATTATACTGATCAAAATCAATTTGTGTATTGTGCATTGTGAATAATAGTGCAGAATCCCTCTTATCTGCATGTCTTGCAACAACACTTAACCATTTGAGTGTGGACTGAATTTCAACGGCAGCCATAAATAAAACTACCGTCTCTGGTCCCTGTTCAACACAGGCAAAACCAGACTAATTGACAACCATTTTTCCAAATTCACTTTTATTGAAAACCTCCGAGACATGTCAGAACTTCTAGCCCCTCATGTAGCGTTCTGGTCATTTTGACCCAGAGAGGATTTTCTTTTTCCCGAAAATTATAGTTACGGTTATCACGTTGGACTAAAATGTACTGACTTAGCTCACACAAGGTATAACAATTTTTTTATTTTGTAAAATATTTCTTGTACTTTTCTGTATTTTTCCCCCCAATAGGCTTGTGGTGTTCATGGTTCATATATGGCCTACAAAAAATAGCTTGTTTATTTCTTATTTTGCTGTATTATTACCAAAATCTTGGATTCAGTCTTTTTTGTAAACTAGCTTTCTTTCAATTAGCACGGGTTTTGTATTTCTTTTTGGAAGTTATTGATCATAGTCCTCATTGATCTGAATTTATGTACCTCAGCTTTTTAAGTGAACATTGCCAGGATTATTCACAAATAGCAGTTTTTTCACTCAAACACTATATAGACTCAGATCAGTGATGCCTATAATCTCTCAAATCCAGAAAGAAATACAAAACCTGTGCTAACTGAAAGAAAACCAGTTTACAAAAAGACTAAATTCAAGATTGGGTGATAATATAGCATTTTGGGAGATTTACAAATAGCTTTTAAAAGGCCAGTCGTTTTTGACAAGCAACAGCAAAATAGGATTTTCAGCACAATACAAGGGCTATTCTATCGCTGCTTATTGTTTTAACTGAACATTTGGTTTATTCTGGCTCATATTTGAGGTATTGCTATTATAGTATTACTCACAAATGCTAAAATATTTGTTTTTCCTAAATTAGAATGGGTCTAATCTTCTGAAAATATTATGACTTGCCACAGATGGAGCTCATAATTAATTATATCCAGAAAAGGCTGTGGGATACATGCAACTGCAGAACTTTGATTATGTGCCATGTAATGGTTTATGGTTATGTAATCATTGCACATTTGGTCTGCTGTAAAACTAAACAAGCTGCAGATATGCACATTCATTATAATGAAATGTCATACCAAATGCCAGTGTGTATTTTTATTTTTTTAACGGGTCCCAAAATGCATATAATGAAGTTGGTTCATGAATATACAGAGGTAGCAGACCTGGACAAAGAAGCTTAAACATTTGTAAAACATTCCGTATTTAGTTTCCATTCACATAACTTCCATTTGTGTTATTTCACAGTTTTAAAGATTTTATTGTTACAATGTTGAAAAGAAAAATAAGATTATTGAATAAGTTGGTGTGTCCAAACTTTGACTCTTCTAGTGAATATTTATTACTGAAAGTCAGTTTCTTTATAGACATCAAAGGCCCAGAAAAAATGCATACGCAATATAACACAACAATGTATGCAACCAGTACATGAAACTGCAAATTCAGGGTACATAAATAACAAACCAAATGGTTTTGGCAATTAAATATTGTAATTAAAAAAATTATAAATGTATAACCTTTAAAACATGTGACACTTGAAACAGAACGTAAGCCGGTGTGGTTTTATTGCGTTCATGTACTATAGCAAAAACACAGCGTTTAATTACGTTTAAAACCAGCTTATGAAACCACAAGACTAGACAAAACAAGCATTTGTGTACTTAAAGGAATAGTTAACCCAAAAATGTACATTCTATCATGATTTACTTACCCTCATGTCATTTGAAACATGTATGGGTTTACATAAAAAAAGAAGAATGTTAGTACGAAAAAAAAATACTATGGATGGCATGTTAGTATGGCATTACTAACATTCTTCAAAATATCTTCTTTTATGTTCTGCAGAAGAAAAAAATCCATACAGGTTTCGAACAACATAAGAGTGAATAAATAATGACAGAGTTTTCATTCTGGGGTAAACTATCCCTTTAAGTTCGGCTGAAACCTTTTGGGTACTAAAATACATTCCTTGTGGCAACTAGCCCCTGTCCACCCTTTCATACTAGTACTAGTTATACAGTGTACGTAAAAGAATACCATAGTAAAACATGGTAGTAGCTACCATTGTACTCTGTGGTTTGTGGTATTTCCAGTGTTTGTACAGAAAGTTGCAGACACTGTCTATTGTCTACCCAAATACTGGAAACAATCAACGCAAACATCTGTTTTGTGATTTTAGTGAAAAATTAGGTCCACGGTGCATCACACAATGCTTAGTTCCAACGCAAACACACGGAGAATGAGCGCAGAGTGACGCGGTGGAGCACGTCCGCAGCGCTTCATCCCCGTTCAGCCCGCAGCAGGAAGTGTGCTGAATACACCGAGAAAAAGACGGTGGAGACGCCCGCTGAAGAAAAAAAAAAAGAGTTAAAAAAAACAATCATGGCGAGCGACTGAACATGCCATTTATCCTCTGCGCAATCAAAAAGAACACAAACCCTCATCCCTGATCATTGTGCACGTCTGTAAATCGGGTAAGTTGTTGCAGCTTGTAGGTGTTTGTTTAATTGCACACAATGGCCACATTCATTGAATCAGAGCTCGCGAGCCTCCCGATCTTTGTGTCGCTAGGTAGCTAGCCGATTAGCACTGACCTTACTGCCAAGCAGAAACCATTTCACGCTATAAATATATCGATCCAGTCAGTTTTTTGGGGGTATTATTTATCTACACGACTATTTGACGACATCAGAATGGTTTATTTAGTTTGTTTTGCTCTCGCTTTCCGCACTAGTATCGTGAGTATCGCTTGTCAGACAGAGCGACACATTAAAATAATCGATGCGATCGCGGTCGAGCCCTGGATGTTTTTCGCGCATTCGAGACCACACATGAGGCAGACCAAAAATGAGTGCGAATATTCCGTCCAAAGCGAAATGAATCGCTTTTTTCTGGCCTCGCACTCGATGAGGCTACGATAGCCCACCAGCTAATATTTGCACACCGCGACTAGCATCCTGTGAAAAACATACGGGTCGCGGTCTCCCTCACAACGATGTACACACACGTAATTAGCTAGTAGAAATGAACTTATATCGAGCCTAACAGAATAAACTGTGTTATTGGTCTTGATTCGGGGCTAATTTGGTGAGTCTAAGGAGTGAAAAGGACACGGGATGTCGGGCATCTGCATCTGCTTTTGTCTGGATAAAAAGCGGGTGTGGGAGCGTCAGGCCAAGGTCATAGCGAGGCGTTAATCGCTTACATTTTATATAAAAACTGTTTTTTGTTCCAGTAGACGAAAATTATTGGTATTGTTGAGGGTCTACAGAAGTGTTGGGCCCACCCGTTTGTTTCTTTGTGAGCTGCGCCATTGGGAAATAACAACAAAATAATGCATTACATATTTCACCTGTACCAATGTTTTGGGGTGTCATATATACATACATATATAGATGTATGGGTAAATAATAGCCGAGTTGCTACAAATGATTATTTGTGTTTTAATTAGCCCATGTGTTTTACCACTAGCTAGCTATATTTTACTTTTTAAGAGGACTTAATGTGGGAATTTTGCATGTTTACATGTGTATATATATATATATATTGTTTCAGTAAGGGCTGGATAAGTAAAGGAAATGAAAATAATAAATATCAAGGAAATCGTCTTATTGACTATATATTTTTCTAGCTGGACAATAACTATATACAATGCATATTATCAACATGTTTCAGCTTTATAGCATGCTATAATTTCGAGAGGTCATTTAACATATTTAGATTAAAGGAGAAAATAAAAGCCAGGTTGTTATAAATGTACATTGGCATGTTTATGTGTTTAGGTTTTTTACCTTTCACGTGGCCTCTAGTCTATATTTTAGTTTTTACCTTTAGTTTTCATAAGAGAACTGAATGTCTACTGATCCCCTTGGACGTCAGGGAATAAATAGCACTTTCCAGGTTCATAAAGAAAAAAAAGGAAATGTTTATAGTAAATTAATTTTCTTGTTACATTCTGCTCATATGGATATTTCTTTTGTGTGAATTAAAGCTTTATTTGCAAGCCTTTGTGATGTTTGATTTGCGAAGCTGTCGTTTCTTTTTTAAACATTTTTAACCCTCTGACCCTCTTCGTTTGGGAGTCACACTTACCTTATTCGCGGTCAAAAGTGACCGAAGCCTTGAAATGTTGCTTTTTTTCTTCTTCAGGAAAACCAACGTAATATATTTTTGTTCAATAATATTTTTTGGTTATTATATAAGTTTTTTAGGGAATTTTATGATACTATGCAATATTTATACAATTTTAATGAGCTATTTTTTCCATTAGAATTAATATATATATTTTTTTATCTCTTTATATAATTTTTTAAATAAATGCAATAGTTCACATTAAAATAGAGTGAAAGCATTTAAAATCAATTTTTTGATGTGAGAATTGGGCAATCTGGAGGCATTAAAAAAGTAAAAACTTTTATTTGTATTATATGTATTAACACCCTATATAGATATATACAGAGGCTTTTGGATTCCCATAGTTTTTTAGACCTCATCTCTTCATTTTTTTAGGTTTTGCATTTAGATCTATATCTAGACATTCTAAAAGATTACTTTTTGTCAAGGTTTAGATATTTTTGGTTAGATAAGTATCAGGTTTTACATTATGATTACAGTCAAACATTAAAATCTTGTTAGAAAGGGAACACAGAAAGCATTTTTGTTACTCAGTATTTGATAATTGAAAAATCTAACAAAATAAGGAAAAGTGATAATTCAAAACACTATACAAACATTTTGTAATCAATTAATATTTTATTCAATGTACTTCGATAAATGTTAGAGAGAGAGAATGAGATTCTCTTTTGGGTTTATGATTTATTGATTTTATTTCAATAACTTGGAAAAAAAAAAGGATTTTATTCTGATGCAGTCTTACCAGTTCATTTGTGTGTGTGTGTGTGTGTGAGAGACTATTTGACTATTACTTGTGACTATTTTTTTTCTTTTGGACTCTTTAATATATCCAAACCATGTCCATGATTTTTTTTTGTGTTCATATTGCTAATTTGACAAAAGTCACCAAGTGTCATCTCATTCCGTTAAAGCTACGATTTTTTACATTTCAAAATATGAAAATTTTCAGTCAAAAATGACCGAAGAGGGCCAGAGGGTTAACTGAAAATTGTCTGAATGATTCCTAACGAATGCCTGGAAATATTATAGAAAAGTCTTTGTCAAAACAATCAAGTTTATCGCTGGTTATGCAGTGTAAAGTGTGACTTACATTTAAACACTAAAGTATTTCGCAACAACAATAAAAAAATAAAAAATAAATCATTACCATATTTTTGTGATGTGTTACCATGATAATGACATATATTTTTGGCCTTTACAATGATAATTCAGTTGTTAAAGTTCCAAGTAAATATCAGATGTGTCATATATCATTAAGTAGTACCTTGATATTACCATCTATACAATCACTATATAACAATTTTTATATTATTTGACTGCAACATGTTCTAGTACTGCTTGTACCAACCTTCAAATGAGCAAACATGGTGGAAGTAGTCTATTTGTATATTATTACATTCATTATATTCTGTAAATCTGGACCCATCTGGCATTTTGCAGTATGGATCTTGACAGCGTTGATGAGCTAAAGCATCCAGATGGTCTTGAGTCAGAGACCACTGGTCAGGTTATATACCCTAAGGGTATGCAATCTTAATTCAGATCACAGATGCTGTGAGACTAAATTCATTCCACATACAGCAGACTGTGTTATGCATGAGTGATGATCACATCATAAACACTTCACATAATCTGTATTGCAACTTGTAGCACAAAATGTACTTGCAAATATAAGTAACAGTGAAACTACAGTATCTTTGTGAATTTAGAGACTTTAGGCTAAATGGAACTTACATAGCCTTAAAGTATAATTTTTTTTCATTGTACATTTCATTGTTTCATTTGATATATGTCTATAATTACAGTAATACTCGCCTTGGTACCAGACTTACCTGATCATCATGAAAAGATTTAATTACAGTTATAATTAGTAGCTTGAAATATGTTTTTGAAATGACATAACATAGCCATGTAAGATGAATACAATATTACATTTTGTAAAGTAACTTGGTGATCTACAAATACAGGCTGATTCAGAGCTACAATGAAACTATAGAACTCATGCAAAGTAATATGATGCGTTATGAAGGATTTTTCTTCAAACCTTGTTGCAGCTTTAAACAAGATTGTTCTTGCTTTACTGGCATCTATTTTGCTGCCAAATCACTTCAAATGGGAAAAGTTTTTGATATCAGTCACACATTGTCTGAACACTGGGTTATTGTTGAGGTGGCTCTATTGAAGTTGTTGTACTGACAGCAAATTAAAGGGATAGTTCACCCAAAGATGAAAATTCTGTCATTTGATTACTTACGGGTACTTACATTTGAGGTCTTACGGGTTTGGAACGACATGAGAGTGAGTAATTAATGACAGAATTTTCATTTTTGATGAAATAACCCTTTAAAGCCATACAACAGGATTGAGAGAGAGAGGCAGGAAAATAACCCAGCTGAGCTTTCTAGTGTTTCTGTTTTCTGATGGCCATTGTGTGGTAAAAGAGCACAGTTTCTTTCATCCCAGTCATGCAGTAAGATGAATTGTTCCCCAGTGGGGACTAAATGAATGGAATTTGTGGTCATGCATTTTATTTAGTTCTCTTAAAGTAAATTCCACTTGAATAATGCTGTGATTTACATTTTAGCATGAATGGGAAAAGTTGTGGCACTTATTTTGAACTGTTGCCAAACACACTGAACACTTTTATTGAGCTCCAGCTACAAAGATTTGGATCAGGCTGGTTCTGTTTTTAGATTGGAGCATAAGTTGCTAAAGTAACCAAGTTTCACTTGCTTTAGTGATGCCCATAGCAGTGAGTTTAAGGAAATGGTTTTATAGTACAGAAAATAAGACCTCTTTTAACCTCATTGAAATTGTAAAAAAAAAGAGGACTAGTTTGGAGAGTAACTGTCAGTATTAAAATTGGGTTCATCGGGTTCACAAAAAAATATAATATTTGGAAATGAAATAAAATCTTGGTCAATCTTAATCTTGGATCGGATGTGCTGCCAAAAGCTCATCGCATATGTGGCTTTAAAATAAAAAGATTTCCTTATAAATCAACTGCCATGCCATATAATGTATCAAGGAGTACATTATCTGTAGTTTTGAAACTGAACATGAATGTGGTATTGGGAGTTTCTTATTTTGGCAGACTAGCTAGAGCTCCCGGGAATGACAGGGCAATGTTGTTTTGGTAACCTTGGTTGTTTTTAGGAGTTTGTATACTTTTAGTTGTATCAAGGTGCAGATAGTTATCTTCACAGTTTGCTTTCTCATTCGTAGTCATTGCATTGCATTGCTGCACGTTTACATTAAGTTTAATTCTGCTAAGTTTTGTTGCATTGTATAAGTAGACTTAAATTGACAGCTAATATTGATGGTGCATGATTTCTGGTTGCTTGTTGTTGCAAATTGCTCACTTCAGCTGTCAAAGTAGCTTTTCCATTGATATTCCATCAATCTACATTGAAATTCTTTATTAAACAAAGGAAATTCTCAGTAGTAACTAAAACAGCAATTAGTGAGTATCTGTTAATCAATTTTGCCTAGAGATATTTTGACCCAAACCTCATGTTCATAGAAGTGCTTTGGCTTATTGATGTTTTTAGTCTAGCATAAAATGCTTGCATGATCAACATTTATACTGGATTGTAGAAAAAAAAGATGAACATTCTAAAATTTAAGAAAACCTATTCTGTTCAGTTCAGTTACTCCATAAAAGATTTACTAGTGTTATTTGAAATTACTGCATGTTTTTAGTGACTGCATTTCACTGACACTGCAATAACCTTAAATCACCATGCAGTTGATTGATATATTTAGAGTACATTCTGCAAAACGCTGTCTTGATCATCTAGGTGGTCACTAACAAAATAACTGCTAATACATATTCTTTCATCATTTTAGGCCTTTCCCCATATGTATTACAGATAATCTCTTATTTACTTATACTTGGTAAAGCTTTGCTTATGCTGTTTTTTTGTGCCTGAGTAAACAGACAGCAGAGTTATCAGCCATGCTGAGTACAGTTGACCTCAACATGCAGGTACACAAAGCTGGCTCATTTTCAGCTGCTTTGAACCTGTGCATCTGTCATATGACCTAAATGTGAGATCAAATGTGTCAAAGCTGACATCACATAATGTGGCCACATATCTATCAGAAAATATGGTTTTTGTCAAAGGCTCCTGATTACTCTTAATGGACAGCTTTAAGAACTTGTTTTGCTTGTAACACATTTAATTTGAGGATGTTTTAAACTAGCAATTAGATTAGTAATCTCTTTGTGTCACTTGAGTGTATTTTTTTTTCATAAGTACATTAAAATGGTGAATATAGATACATATAGTTAAATTCATTTAGTTTCTTTTTGTATTTTCTCAGCTTTCCTCTGATGCCCCACAACTGTCCAGACCCTCTCTGAACTGCTGTGATCGAGTGGAATTGAAAGGCTGATTGGAGAGAATATCTGTCACCCAGGTAAAATGGCTGATACTACAGAAGCAGAGAGCTGAACATCACACATTGCTCCCTTTTCTTCTTTGTTCGAGGATCATTTTATGTGGACATTTCCCCCTTCCATTTCAATTTTTTCATCATGGCTATGCATGATATGAATCGTGCCAAGGGTATCCCTTGCAAAGAATGCGACATCATTTGCCCAAGTACACCTAGCCTCCTGGAGCACATGAAAGCACACTATCATCAAGAAGAGAATGGCAGATTTGAATGTGAGCAGTGTGGACGCATTTTTAAGCATGCCAGTAGCTTGGCTTCTCACAAAAAAACTCATGAGATGGGCTCCTTCCAGTGCCCGGTCTGCACCAGAACATTGCCCAATGCAGTGGCACTAAAAAACCACCTGCGCATCCATACCCTGTCTCCAGGTGCTCAAGCTGAAGAGGACAACGATGACAATGTTGATGAAGACAGGGATTATAATCTAGCACAAAATCTGTCTGATGCAGCTTTCAGAAGTCACATAAACAATAGTGGAATGATGCCTGGTCATGACCATGACAAACAAAAATCTCCAGGATCTGAAGATGCCTGGGACAGACCATTCAAATGTGACCAATGTGACAGGACATATCGTCATCATGGCAGCTTGGTAAACCATAAGAAGTGTCATCAAGAGGGGACGTTTAAGTGCAATGTCTGTTACAAACAGTTCAGTAATCTTGCAGCTCTTACTGCTCACGAACGCACTCATTCAAAATTTAAGCCCCCTGGAATGTCCATGGGGGTCCTTGTGCATGAAGCACCATCTGACCCTCGCCCCCTTGGCCCCCAGAATGATGACATGGCACCCAGCTTTTGCCATCTTTGTCAAGTTGCTTTGCCTAATAAGAATGACTTTCAAGAGCACCTTTTGTTACATAATGCTGCATCATCTTCATTGGGGTTAACACGTAGTTTCCCAGGGATAGTACCTCATAATCTAACTTCTGTTCGCTCTTCAGCTGTGAATCCTTATACACCTGCTCTAGGTGACTCTCTTCCACTGCCTCCATTACCCGACAAGCGATATGATCCAATGCTAGGCCCTCCTGTTAATAACCCCATATATACCTGTGCATATTGTGGAGTGGGACATCCTAATTTAGAGAGTCTCAAAATTCATTATCTTACCCATGACCCTCACACCTCCACACATGATGGCCCTACTATTTTAAATTCTGATGGACTGGCTTCAAACTCTCAACCATCAATATCTTCATCCAATGGTCAGACAAGGTCTCAGGCACAGAATGTAGCCATTGATGATGCTGAACGCAGATTTAAGTGCCAAGAGTGTGGGAAAAGCTATCGACATGCTGGGAGTCTAGTTAATCATAAACGCTCCCATCAAACTGGTCATTATCAGTGCACTGTTTGCTGTAAGCAGTATCCACACTTAGCAGCACTTCATAGCCACCTCCGTAGTCACAAAACCCGTCCAAATTCACAGTCGATGGATACAGAGGGAGATTGGCTTTCCTCTGAGCCACTGACAGGGCTAGACTCTCAACAAGGCTTTGTACATTCTCAGGATCAGGAACGTGGTACAACAACACCAATTTCACTGCCCGGTAATCTTGGTGATGCAGCACACTTTGTCCCAGAAGGTTCCCATAACAGTGGCCTGGATTCACTGGAATTCCATGACCGATTCGATGGCTCTCTTGCCCAAAGCAGTTCTGGTCACTCACCTCTTCCACAAAACCATCGTCAAGCAAACAGTGTCAACCAAGGCGGTATGACCAATGGCTACATGGGTAACATGACCTTCCATAGTCCTGGTGGTGCCTCCTTACCACCAGGGAGTGCCAATCTTAAAGAAAGTACTCGTCAGAGAGGTAGTCGTGACCAAATGCAGTTTGGAGGTGTTCAGGACAACTCCCAGGGCAACAGTAAGATAATGGATAACAAAGACAATGATGACGATGGAGAGGTTTATCAGTGCACAGTCTGTGGAAACCATTACGCCAGCCTGAGGGCACTTCGAAGCCACTTACGAAGCCATGGGGTTAACCAAGGGGCAGGACCCTCCTCTGCCCTCTCTCCAATAGGTGAGCAAGAGTGGAGGAGGAGACAAGAAGGTAGTAGCACAATTGGCCAGAGCTTCAGCAGAAAACAGGACTTGCTTAACCACGAGCTAGTTCATGGACATCCAGATGGATCTACACAGGGCTTAGGTGGCATTAACTCTAGTTCTAATGGCAAAATGGATGGAAGGAACCACATTTGCGTTGACTGTGGCATGTTCTTTGCAGATCGCCATCAGCTGATCACTCACCTGTGTCCAGGAAAGGCGAGAGTTGGGGCATTGAACAAGGGTATGAATGGAGCAAAAGGGATGACTGGTGGTGCAGGTACCAGTGGCAGTGGGGGCCCTGTTGACCCTCGGCATATGCCAGACTCTGATGATCGGCCCCACAGGTGTGACCAGTGTGGAAGGAGTTACAGACACCCCTGCTCCCTGCTCAACCATAAGAAATCTCACAAGACTGGGGTCTTCCGCTGCCTTGTCTGCCAAAAACGCTACTACAACCTACTGGCTCTCAAGAACCACCAGAGGACTCATTTTGACTTAAAGAGGTTAGCCAGCATTGCATGTGCCCTATTATACTCTTATCTGTTTAGTTCTCTTTGCATACTTTGAATGCTTATGTATTATCATGAGTTCCCCACTCATGTGATTACCCAGGTCATCACTGAATGAATAGATTTTAATGGAATTTTGAGTGTCAAGGCAGTGTGCACTGGTGTTTTTTTTTTCCTTTAGAGAAGACGAGGGCAACAAACATACTGATATACACACAAACACGCAGTTGAATCTGAATTTCATAATGTCTGTACCCCATTTGAGCAATGTGTAGTCATCCTTGTATTTGTAAGGGGACCTTCCCTTTTTCTGATTCTTCCTTTTTTAGAAGAGCATTTTAACACTGCTTTCTTATCTGTTGGTTTTTGTGTGTTTTGTCTCTTCACAGGCACAAGTGTGAGGAGTGTGGGAAAGCCTTCAAGATTCAGAAGCAGTTGATAAATCATCTACGGCTACACGAAGAGCACAGAGCAAAGACTGGAGTTCGAGACCAACGGGTTCAAAGCATGTCTCATCCTAATGGTGCCCGCTATGAGGGGGGCCCATCGCAGCTCCAAGCTATGAGGATGGGTGACCCCAAAATTCAGAATCCTCCTGTGAACACCAATTATGGTCAGCCTCAAGGTTTCAAGAAACCATATGCAGGGGCTAGGGCCCAGCAAGTTGATGACGGGAGCGGTCGCCGCCCCTTTGCTTGTGATCAGTGTGGACGTACTTACCGTCATGCTGGCAGTCTGGCCAATCATAAGAACCTACATAAGATTGGTGAATACCACTGCAACGTGTGCAACTCCACTTATCCAAATCGACTGGCAATGAAGAACCACCTCAGAATGCATTTCGCTCTTAAGAAATATACCTGCTCTGACTGTGGCAGGGGCTTCAGGAACCAGAGGCAGCTTGAAACCCATACCAGCAACCAGCTCTGCAAAGATCTTCCTGGTCCCAGCATGCAGACGGCCCCTCCTCCAACTGAATATGAATGTGATGGGTGCGCTCAAGTCTTTAATACAACCACAGATCTGGCCTCGCATAACTGCAGTGCCCAGCTTCCTTCTTCCTCTGCCTCCCTCAACAGCTCCAACATGAGCATGGAGACAGGTGACCTGGGGTCTCCAGAGCGTGAAGAACGCCCTTTTACCTGTGACCTTTGTGGCTGCTCTTACAAGCATGCTAGCAGTCTGCTGAACCACAAAAATACACACAAAATTGGCAACTTCAGCTGCTCATATTGTGACAAGCCGTACACCAACTATATGGCCCTGCGCAATCACATGCGAATCCACACGCAGAAGAAGCGGCATATCTGCTCAACCTGTGGCAAGGCTTTCCGGCTGGCCCGCTTCCTTCGGAACCACCAGAGAGTCCACGAGGAAGGCCACACCCGTTTCGGCTGCCCCACCTGCGGGAAGAGCTTCCAGGGTCGTTCTGGGCTGGCCAGGCACCGCTGCGGGGACAACCAGGTAGGCAAGGAGGGCATGAGGAAGGCCACTACAAGCACAAGAGAGGGAGAGGAATACCGGTTCACGTGAGTTTGCGTCTGTTGTTCGTGATTTTTGAAGTGAACTAGTAAAGATCACAGGTTTCTACATGTCTATTACAGGTATATGATCTCCAATCCGGCTTCCTCGGGACCATACGTGTGCCAGAATTCGGATTTTTCTGAAGTTTGGACAGTATGATTAGTGGAGACCAGATAAGTTACCCCCCTTTGCTTTCAGTTAGCAATATGCACTAACTAGATTGTTAGGATGTCTTGATATAATGGGTAAATTTGGATTAACTTACTAGGTACATGTGTGTGTATTGTACCAAATCATTGATTCCCTCCTTAATTGATCTGATTGATAGTATTCTCGAATATATGGTATAGTTTACTGTTGTTACCATTTGAACATTCAGTTGCCATAAGTACTCATACTGATCATCTTACATCAGCTGCTGTGCTTCCAGTAGTGTATATTGATCTGGGCTCAACAGCATTTAGCAAACTTGATCCATTTATTAAATGCATGTTTACTAAATTATATAAATATAGCTTTGTTGCTTTTAAGGTGACGAATAAAACTCAATTTGCTGTCAAGACAATATAAATATTAAGCAGAAAACCGTTTTAGAAATGTGCCAACATACTAACACACAACTACCATACTAACAAATTACATATACAAAGAACATTCAGAAAACAAAACACATTCCTTCTTAGTGCTTGGAAAACAAGTTCACCACACTCAAATCCCAAAATCTTATTTGCTCTACAATGATGTGATCATTTTGATCTAATTCTATAGATGGTAACAATTTACCAGTCGATTTTTTTTTGTATAAATACAGAGTTTAAAAACAAACTGATGACAAGTTCTGATGACTAGGTCTGTCCTGTAAGCTGTTACAAAATTGTACATATACAATTAATATATTACCACAATAAATTATTTAGATTATTATATCATTGCCTTCATTTTAACATCAAACACAATTGGTTGATACTTTGACTTATTATTCATATTCAGTTTATTCACCTTACATGCCTTAATATGCAATGTTATTCAAGTAATCCTCTTCAAGCTGTGCCAGTTTTTTGAGTTTTGGCAGCTGGATTCAAGATCATATACCTGTATTTGTGTATCTGTCTATGCAGTTATCACTGAAGTCAGTAACATGTTGTCAGGTTACTTTCAGACTAATCTAGGTTACTAACTATTGAGGGGTTAAAAGGACAATGAGCAGTTAAGATTTACTTTTTCTCTCCTCTATGTCTTCACAGATGTGACCAGTGTGGCCGTTCTTACCGGCATGCCAGCTCGCTCCTTAATCACAAAAACACCCACACTGTTGGCATCTACCATTGTGCTGTGTGCCTCAAGACCTATTCCAACCTGCTTGCACTCAAGAACCATCGTCGCATCCATTCAGAAACTCGACGGCACCGCTGTCCAGAATGTGGCAAGGCTTTCCGTGTCTCCTCCCAACTACAAAATCACCGCCGTGTGCACCAAAAAGAGCGGGAGTTTACCTGCACTCTGTGCCAGCGGAACTTCCCCACCCAGGCTAGCTTCCGGCTCCACTTGGAAATGCAACATGGCCATACCCCAAAAACATCGCAACAGTCTGGGGTTTCGTCCAGTGGCTCTGATGTAGGTTGGGGCTCTGGGCTTGACCTTACGCTGATGCAGGCCCAGGGACTTGATCCTAATGGTCTCCCAAAACTTAACCCATTACACCATGGCCCCAGTGGCAGCAGCTCATCTGGGAATCAACTACAGCAGCAACACCAGAGTCACAATGAGGCGGGGTGCAAGTCGCATGTTTGTGATCAGTGCGGCCGTCGTTACCGTCACGCCAGCTCGCTTCTAAATCACAAGAACAGCCACAAGATGGGCACTTATTTCTGCAACTCCTGTCAGAAGGAATTCTCCAACCTGATGGCACTCAAAAATCACAGACGCATCCACACAGAACCCAAGCGTTACCAGTGTCCAGACTGCGGCAAGGCTTTCCGTGTCTCCACTCAGCTCATCTGCCACCGCCGCATCCACACCAAGGAGAAGCCTTTCTCATGTCAGCAGTGTGATAAGCGCTTCTCAAGCAAATCCAATTTAAGACACCATCAGAAGGTCCACTGGAACAGTTCAGCACCTTCTTCTAGTCTGAACTTGGGCCCAAACTTCTTGGGTATGCCGTCTGGGCCCTTTTTATAGTGATGGGAACTGGGGGAGCAGAACTTTTTTTTTTTCAGAGATTCACGCCAAGGCTTTTAGAGGTGCCAAAACCCCCATTCCTTTTATCCTCACTCATCTCTTGTGCTTGAGGTGTGGCTGTGAGACATTTTTTGAACGAGTTGTTATTTAGGTTAAGAGAACTGTCCCTGCATGTACCCTGAAACATTGGATTAAAAAACAGACTTGTTACATCACGTAATGACTGTTAGTTTAAGGTCATAGTGATATTTTCCCCACCCTTTCTCTCATCCTAAACACCACAGGTGACCTTACTTGCATTTTCATAGTTCCCTTTGGGGGTGGGGACATTGAAGTCCACTGCCTTCATTTCTGATACCAGCCTTTCGAAGAAGTGCAAACTAGCTGGCGTCTTGTTTTAATTTTTGAAAAAGAATTGCTTTCAGATGAGACATTTCCATATATATTGTGTATTAAACAGCACATTTTCCACCATGGTACTGTTAGATCAGTATTGTTTTTGTGATGTCACAATGGGCAGGTTACATTATAGTGACTTTAGGTTCAAAATGGACACGTATCCCCATGTTCAGGGTAACAGCTACATGAAAAAAGCATTTGAAAATCATACAATTCATCCCATGCCCAGCTACCCCTTTGATTGAGAGTCTTGAATGCATTCTCAATTTTCAATCCTAGACAATACAAAGAAAACACATTGACTGTCCGATGAATTCCTAGAAGTGTCGAGCAACTTGTATGTTTAACAAGTAGAAGTAACTATGTTTAACAGTGTATAGAGCGTATTTGAAACATCCTCAAGTTATTGTTGCAACACATTTATGTGTTGTGTAGGACTGTCAACGTTTTTTTTGTATTCCTCCCCATTTCTGTTGATGTTCTAACTTTTCTAACTTGTGTGGTCCTTGCAGCACGAAAATGAGCTTCAGACCTTATTATTCAGCAGATGACAGCATTGTGCTTATTGGATTTATTTCTTAGTGGCATCATTCATTCGTTCCCCCTTTCATTTTATGATGTTGCTCAGAACCCATATTTTAAAACTGCATTAACTTGCTGGTGTATAGAAATGATAGGTTGTGCTATGAAAAAAAAAATGGGAGAAAAGCGAAAGTGGAGAAAATGTATATTGATAGGCTAGTAATGGCATTTGGTTTTACCTTGTATTGTATTGTATCTCTGACTGTATTATTTACAGGAAAACTTTTATAAAAGATCACTGTAGTATGCATTTTATTTATATTAACACTTGTAACTGAAAACGCTAGTTTTAGAGCTCCCAGTTTTAGGATTTCTTGTTTCAACCCCTCCATCGGACACGGAGTCAGGAATGGCAGGACTCCTAAAGAACACTTGTTATAGTGACTGTATTCTCCTCTTTTGTTGCCATTATTTGTTATGCTTTTAAACGAATATTTCTGTCCCTTGTGCAATAAACAGGGAACTGTAATAATTTGTGTTTTGATTGCAGCACAATGAGTATAAACATATCACTGTATTATTTTTCCCTTTCTCACGTGATGTCATGACTGCCCCCCCCCCCACGCTCCTGTCAAGATTGGATGTGACTTTGGATGTTTCACTCTTTAAGTTAACACGTAAAGGAATGATTTTGTGATCATTACAATCAGCAAGGCAATCTTATTTTAACACCATGTTAACCCATGTATTTTATTTTATCTTTTTTATTTAATTGCATTTTACTATTTTGAGCTTGTTTATAACCTGTATTACCTGGGAGCACTGGTGCTAAGTCAGTCTATTTTGATTGAAAATTAAGTTGTATTTGCTATGATCAAAGCATGGGAAGATTATATATTTATGTACCTATAGCCTTGCAAATTTTACACAATTGGACAATTAGAAAAGGAAAATCTTCCCAGGTGGACAGCTGCTACTTAAGCAAAGACTGATTCCAAATATAAATGATGCAATTTTAATATTTAATAGTGTGACTTTATACTTTTTTAAATTACATTTTGATAAATAATTTCCTAACAGAACACGTTTGAACTATAACCTCAATGCTCTCAAATAATAAAAATAAATAGATGGAAAATAACTGTAACATTTACTTCAAATTTATGTGTGAAAGTTTGACAATCATGGTTGGTGATCCGAAAGAGTCACTATCCACCATCTGGATCCAATATCACTGTGTCCTTGATAAAGTCTGTTTATTAGGATTGTTCCCATTCATGGATTTTAGGATTTTTAATGCACCTGAAACCTGGGAAGTGGTTAATAAGATCTTAGCTGAGTAATCAAGTAAGAACACAAATTCCTTATTGTTACTTTTAGTTAAACCAAATATGATTTTGCTCATACAGTACCAAGCCTCCTTGTTCAGACTCATCACTAAGATGATCTCTTATTTATTATAGGTACCCTTCTTCCCACTTTTGATAAATACACAATTATATAATTTTTCTATGCACTATCATATTTCTGTAATACTTTTTGTTTGTTTTAACTAAATAATAGTGACTTTTTTGTTTGTTTTAGTCTGTGGTTTCCCTCTACATTTAGAAGATTTTTAATTAGTTTGTATTGGGCGTTTTTCTCTATTTTTAAGAGTTTAAACAAGAGAGTGGGCATGGCGGGGTGGGTGTAACTGGGACATGTCCTAAGTCGGACTAGAACCTACGTCCTTGTGAGCAGACTGCTCTTACATGTGTGCATAGCAGTTGTTTAATATAAATAGTACAAACGAGTATGGCACTATTTATAGCTATAAGTCCAGAACCAGAGCAGAAAATACAAAGAATTTAATTAAATAACAAAACAGGTCGGATAAACGTATCACAGACCAATAGTAAGTAACTCATTAAATGGAACAATCAGCAGCTGTGTTTATATGGGCATTCGTGATGAGTAATGCAGTGACAGCGACCACTACAGGCGCACCAGGGAATTGCGACGCGTGACATCAGCGACAGGAAGAAAAGCGCGCCATTCTAACTTACCTCAAGGAGCAGATCACATAACTCGCATATCGCAAAGGGAACTATAAAAAAATCTTTTTATGTGGTTATACAATACTACCTTGGTCATATGAGCTAATTTACCATATGAAAATGTAAGATTAACATTCATCCTGAGCAATTGTTCACTCCATAAAACCATGTCGTTATCTACTCACCGTCATGTTGTTTCAAACAAGTGAACCCTTAAAAGTTGACAGTTTATTGTGAGACAACGTCTGTAAACGTTTCATAAAAGTACTCCATATGATTTAAGCATTGGATCCTAAATAATTTGTGTAAGGAACCGACTAAAACGAAGCAATTGTTTACTGATAATTTTGCCCTCAAAAAGAGGCTCGCGTCAAGCGCGCGTTCGCGTCCAGAAATAACCATCTTACGTCATTGACGTCGTTACGACATCGGATCGGCTGAGGTGAATATAATCGTTGAGTAACTGCTTAAACTGTTGTCTTTTCCCTAAACAAATCTATCAGAATGTTTCCGAATACGTGGAATATAACACAAAAGTCAAACTGAGCGTAATGAGTTAACGTTAAAGATCAGAAGATATTAATGTTCATGTAACGTTATAAAGCTTGTAGACAAAAGATGACAACACTTCATTATTGTGGTAGTACTGAGAATGTAAAAAAATGTGAATTTATCTGAGTCTCAGGTGAAAAGGTTGATTTGAGGTCTTGGAGTGTCCACTAGATGGTGAAAGATCCTTTAGCTAAGTTTTCGCATTCAGTCATGTTACTTGTCAGTTTGGCAAATGCCCTGAAACCAGTTAAGTTATTAAGCAGCCTAGACATGTTTCATTCATTTGATTTCAAAGCAATGCTTCAGTTGCTTGAGAGCAAGAGAATGCAGTTATTTGCAGCATCTTAATTCAATTTCAAATTACGTATTTCCACACAAGACCCATTTGGGTACAGCGCATTGAAGTCCATAATCTTTGAATACATGCAATTTTATTGACAACTTATACCTGTTTTGAGGCTGTTAAGTAAACATTTTGGGTCCAAAATACCTTCCTGAAAATTGTCAAAGGGTGTGGTGAAAATGAAATGCATTATTGAGGGTGTTTTTACACCTATAAAAATCACACAAGTAATTCGTGTTTGGTCTGAATTGGGAGTAATATGCCTAAATCTCAGCATAAAAGATTAACATACAAAGCTTGCAGCTCAAACAGCATGAGTGGCTGAATTATTTTTAAATAAAAATGTACTGACTGTTGCTTAGCAACTGGAAAACCAGCCCTTCATACCTGCCAAGTTTGGCAAGTTTTTACTGCAATGACTAAATTAATTAATTTAAAATAATGATAAGCACTTGTTGGGGACTTGCACAGCTCCCGGGGCATCTTCTGCTGCAATCAATAACAACAAAATTGAGCAAAACCCCATTATCTTTCTAAATAACTTTATCTACTTTCCAAAGGTGTCTGGGGTCAATGTGGCTGGCCTAATAGTTAATTGAAAATGTGTCCAACGCTTTACAATGAATAAAACTGTATCTTTAGCACCATTTGTTTTGGAATTAGTTTGCTAAATGACATTTGAGTTACAATTATCAGGACATCTTATTTCATGAACTGATTCAGATAAAACTTTTGTCACACAATTCACAAATAATAGTATATTTTGTATATAATTAAGGTGAGGATCAAACCTGATACTGTTACAACAGTGGCCGTCCTGAGCAGTTTTCAGGATCAAAATCTCTTTATTGGTTTAATTTAGTTTTTATGTCAGATGGAATGCCAGCAGGCAGGACTTGAAACTCTAACTGTTTATATTTCACCTAAAAAGTTGGCAAAAACATCTAATTCCTTAATGGCGATGCACCAGGCAGTGCAATGTAAAAATTAGCTTGATAAACAGTGTCAGTATACATGCTCGATGCATATACAAGCTCAAATTATTGACGCCCCCCACCACTGCCCATGATTTGAGAAAGGAGTAAAAGTAGGGAAGACAACTACAGCAGTTGTACACTGGACAATCGTTTTTTTCTTTATTTTTTTTTTGTTTCAGTTCATAATATCTGTTTGTTGGGGTTTTTCTTTTTTTTTCATTTTAACTTTAAATTAAATTTTGACACACTTATAAAAGACAGCATCTGCATAGAGTTCTCATCTTAAAGATCCATGGAGGAGAGAGAGAGAGAGAGAGAGATTGTAAGAGAAGGGAGGAAGATAGCAAAGGGTTTTAGGGGAGGAGAAGGATACTGGTACGCCACACTAACCAAACAGAACAGCAAACAGTATTACAAGAGAGAGGGGGAGAGAGGAACAGTTATGTTGTTTGTTTGTATCTTTTTCCTTTTTTTACAATACAGTACACACACAGAAAATAAAAGACACAAGTTGCAATTCCAGTCAAAGTTGCAGAAACTGATTTAATTCCTTCCTTTCCATCCTTGGTGCCCATCTCATTGTGGTTTCTGCCCTGATTGCACTTTCAACTTAGATCCTAGTTTGGCTAGAAGATGTTTGGCGACAAGTAAAACGATGGCTGGAACCATGAATAGTAGATCTTTGTTTCCCTCAACTCCCACATTAATATTGAAGTCGGCATTCTTCAGTGCTTTCAAATGCATGTGTGAAAAGCCCTTTTCTTTGTATTGCACAGATGAGTGTTTTTCTGTTTGCTTCAAGCATTATTGTTTTCCTACTACACTTTTAAAGAAAATGTCCAAATCCCAAGAACTGTGCTCTTCCTATAAGAGCAGAGCTCATCCCGCGTTACGGTTAACTAGAGCTTTTGAGTTTTAGCCATGCTACACTTTACACACGCAAGGTATTTTAATCAACACTGATTAAGAAAGCATCCAAACATGCATCACGAAATGCACAAAAATGGCACTGATTGTTCTCTAAATTTGCCATTGCCAATGTGGTGGACCTCTGCTAAGAAAAGCGTTCAAAGTGCCTGGAAGCTACAGATGGTGTGTATTTGACCTGTAGACCTATCGATGGTGTACATGGAGGGAAGCACTTTTTTTCCGGTAACAGGTAATGGCTCTCTGAGGTAACACAAAATATTATTGTATTGAATCTGAAAAGTGTAAAGCGTTGTTCCTTTTCTTCGTTATAAAGCACCCTTGACATCACTGAAAGCGTTGGATGCTGCTTTAAGACAAGCAAGAGGTCGGTCGACAGCAAAGTGCTGCGACCAGGGCAAAGAACAAGAAAATCAATCAACCTCACAACTTTGACAGGAACTATTTTAGTAGTTTTATACATGGACATGCAAGTCATTTTTTCTCTCTTTGAAATATTTACAATAATTACAAGACAAAGATTCAGTTCAGATCGACAAAACCGCGAGCATTCAATAGTACTACTAATAACACAACTTCTCGGGATTCTTTAAATCATTGTAGTTATATAATTCATCACATTTGATAATGGTATAATTCAATTGTCATCCTTATCCAGTCATCTTCCAGTTCAAATTAGAATAGTGTTTTCATCACATCATTACAGGCCATTCTCTGTAATTGATGATCACTTTGCTGAAATCACATTTTCTTCATTCTAAATCTAACACTGAAACAAGAATACTGGTATAAAGTTTAATGGGAATATACATCAAAGGAATGACACAAAAGGGGATAAAATTAAGGAGGAACATGGCTGGGGCTGTTGAGAAAAATCACGATCGCAGGTCTTGGGCGCTCATTAGCCGTGGATCGAGAAGTCGTATTGGTTAAAATAAAAGTCTTCGAGAGCTGCTAAAGTACATGTGGAAACTAAGCAGCGAGCGTTACAATCCACACAGCAGTCTACATAGCAGCAGATGGCTCCGTTGATCATGGCGGGAGCGTTCTAGTTTCGTCGTTTCTCCGCTCACTCACTATGCGGGTTGGGCGTAAGGGCTTTTTCTTCACCTGCAGTGATGAGGCACTCAACAACCCCAACCAAAAAGACTATGCAGTTAAGCTCTAAAAGGTACATAGTTTTTTTCTTAAATATATAGTAGTTTGTCATTTTCATTCATTTACAAAATGCCTTCTCAATGTGCTGTGTTATGCCAGTGCTGTCTGGTCATATCAGTGTCTGTGTAACGAACATCAATAAACACAGTGTTGAAAAATGAAATTAAGACAATTGAGAAAACTTTCATCCAGATCTGTGCCCGTGTTAGTATACAGTTTTCTTTTATTATTATTATTTCATTTTCTTTTAACCAGAGCTGATCTAATGTCTACGTCTAATGTATTGCCAGCACAGAGGAAGCAAAGCAAGTGAGTTGAACAAGGGGGAAAATGGCAACATGAACAGCATCATTGAGGAAAAAAAAAATAAAAATACATAAGATACACACAACATTTGAACATCGTTGGGGGTATATTTGTTTTGTACGTAGCTGTTTTTAGAGAAAGTGCTTTAAAACGAACAAGCTTGTGTAGTATACATTATACACATTGTTCATAATGGATATAAATAAATCAACCTTTATATCGAGAACCTTGTCGCTGAAATCGGTGGAAATGAAAACATAAATGTATACGCAAGAAAGGTCACAAGATTTAAGGGCAGGGAGGACTACACAATACAGTTGACTGTAACATTGTGCTCTGTACTTGCATTAATGCTTTGGTTTTTTAGACTTATTACTTTTCTTAACATTTTAATGAAGTCGGCACAGAACTGGAGCGCTAGAGCTGCATACCATAGACCTGCAGACCAGAGAATCCCCTTTTGCCCGAGGTCGGTGCGACCGAGGGCTCCAACAGCAGACGAGCACACACACACACACACACACACACGCAAATGCTCATGCTCACATATACAGCAACATGTACGTAAAAAAGGAAAAAATGCCAAAGGGACAGGGCACGCATACATGGCCTTTTGAGTTGCACAATTTGACACCGCAGCACACGACTCACAATAAAGAATAGTCTTACAAAATAATTCACATATCATCACCAGTTAAGCACAACAATCAAAACATCAGGGGAAGGGAAAATGAACAAGATGCGCAAAAATGATTCATACCCAGAGTGTTTCCAGAGGGCGAGGAGGGGGGAATACATAGTTTTACACTACGGATGTGATTTGGGAGCAAAATACCCTACAACAAACAGATTTTTGTATTCATGTGCACATCCACAGGGAACACATTCATGAGGACCACAGTAAAACTCCAGCATCGTCAGGGTCATGATGAAATATTAAGCAGAACTATTAAATTAAGTCACCCCCCCCCCCCCCCCCCACCAAATCCAACCCTTAGAGAGTCATAATAAATCATCATAAAAAAAAAACATTAACAAAACGGAAAAAGGTACAACCCAAAAAATGTGGCGGTATAAGACATTGTTTTCTTTGATTGTAAAGTGCACACATGATCGAGAGCCATGCAAACTAACAAAGCGAAAGTTGCATGCGTTAACAAATAAGGGCCTTCCAGCTATATCAGTCTACTAAAAAACAACACCGACATACATATTTACCTCATTTTACCATACATGTAAGTGATTCGACACTAAATACACACAAGTTTCAAAGAAAACATGCTGGACGTTACTGGAATGGTTAAAGCAAAATAGTCCCAGCCTTCTGCCTCAGGCTTTGTAAAAAGTGTACAGTATTTATTCCCAAAATCATTCCTGTTCCCTACTACTTTGCTTTGGGTAGGTAAAGGGGTGGCGAGACGGGGTGGTGGGGCTCCTGTTATATATTCTATGATAAGCAGTACATGGAAAATGAAGTCCATATTGAGAAAAGGAGTGCACGTTCAGAGCTGATACATGTCATGAATGTCATGAACACGAAGGTAAGGGCGTTCTAAGAGTGCGACAAATCTGAATAAAGCCCAGGGGGATTCTGGATTGAAAAAAAAAACAGAGCTAAAGTTTGGGTTTGAATTTTAGCCCTTGAATTTAAAACAAATAGTACATAATTAACCATGCTTGCACTTTCTGTCTGCAAAGAAAAGGATGCAACGAATTCATGATACAGCTGCAAAAAAAGACAATAAAATAAAATCTTTGGACAAAATCGAAGCGTCTTTTTCTAAGCTACAGTTTTCTTAACATGCTTTGTTTCTTGGCCTTCAGAACTATATTTGAGTTATTTCATATAAAGTTGTCTTAATTTTTATTCTGTGCATAATAAGTGTCCTGACCAACCATTAAAGTTTTTTCAATTGAACTGAAGAATGCATCTACAGGTAAATATTTAATAAGATAGCTCATCAACGTCTGCACCGCTCTTATTCCCATTTTTTTTCCAGACATGTAGAATTTAAGAATAAGGATCTAAAAGTGTCAATATCACTTCCCCGTATTCAATTTTATTAGTCTCTCTTTATTAACTAGCACCAAGGTGAAACGTCAAGCATACTCTCAAATCGATGCTTCAAAACCTAAACGGTCCTGTTCAAGTCTATTCTTTATATTATAATGTAAAATATATATGCAATTTATGAAACAAGGCAAATAAAAAAAGTGTAAAACTAACGTAAAATAAGAAATTAATTTCAGCAAACCTAAACACCCTCCAAAAGATAATATTTAGGCTAGGCATTACTTCAAGTATTGACTTTTCAGTAAATGTTCCATATAAGAAATCTTCAGTGTAGATAAAAATATTTAGTCTCTTTTGTCTTTTTCAGAATCTTTCCATAGGTTTTCATGAATTAATTCAAAAAGCAGGGGCAAATCACTATCAAAACTGCATAGTTAAACAGTTTGCGCAATGCCACCCTTTCGATCCCAGTGTAGCTTTCTAAACGAGTTCAAATGAAATGTCTGTTCCTTCACTGTCTACAGCAAATGAAGTAAAAACTAAATCATTTCCATGTACAAAGTTGGTGATATCACTTCCTCTCACAATTCAAAATGCGTGCTGCTTAGTTCTTTGAATCTAGTTTGTTTACGTTGCCTGCAGTAAAAGTATTAAGACAGAAATTTGCCCATGAGGTTGACGGTGCTTTAAAACTACAGCACTCCATAGGTAATGAGCTAATAATGTAATAATGAGAGATTTCATCTGATTTCTGGGAACCACTTGGAATCTTAGGCCATTGAAATCAGACTAGAACTACTATCTATAACATCTATGCAGTCAGTTGGTTAGTATTCGTAATGCTAGTATGGTTTGCCAAACACCATGTTCTGCTCGAACATAAAACAATTAAGCAGTTGCTGGCACTGTCCTGGAAGCCCCCCCACCCCCCAAAATGAAAGCAAATAAATAAATATAAATATATATATTATTCCTTTACAGGTAGTAACCCATGTGCTGCTTTATGTTCAATACATTTACATGTACAGTTTGTAAATATTATGTTTATTTGAATCCACTTTTGTATATATTTAAACCAGCTAGTATCTCCTTTTTTTATTTTTTGATTGTTTGATTTTTGAATATTCAATTTTTAACCCTACCCAGCCCCCGTTTTATGACAGTTTCCTTATTTCGTGTTTAAGTGGATAAAACACTCAGCTTTCCAAGTGTTTGTCTTTCTTCATATCGTTTAGAAGCCCAGGGTTCCTCCGATAGTGGACGCCAAAACCACCCCCAAAATTACACAGCAGATGATGATCATGATCTTCTTCTGCAAAGGGGGAAAAAGGAGGAGAAAGAAAGAAAGAAAGATGAATAAACAAATGAAACCACAATCGTTTGTTTAGTTCATCTATGGCAACTCTGTTGCGATAGTCAGCTAATCTAAGTAGCATCGCCTCAACTTAACTACTCTTTAAATCATTAAATAAAGCCATTAACAATTAAACCATTACCAAAGTAAATCATTAAATTAATTACAATTGAATTAAATTATTGATCAAAAGACCCACTCTGAGACGTTGCCCCTTTGAATACTAATTGTGTTCAAACATAGACTACATTTGAGAAGGTGGTAATTACATATTGCATAACTGTAAAGGCTAAAAACAGTACTAACATCATATTAAACTCTGGAATCGCCAAAAAGCAGTGCATATCTACTGAATGTGATGAAATCATGCAGGAAATCTGCAAATATTATATTGGGCCAGAGACTATTCCATACAGAATAAACTAAATGTAAATGCTTGGTCGGTCATGCATTAAGGAATCATGTAAAAACAACAACAACAACAACAACAAAATCTACTTTAAAGTTTTTTTCTGGTCACCATGTGTCAGACATTTATTTAGACATATTTAGACATTTATTTATTTTGTTAATTAAGACCATTACTTTTTTAATTTTTATTCTGTGGCAGAAAAAAATATAATAATAATTTGCAAGACATAAACACTGAATTGCAAGATGTAAACTTTAATAATAATAATAATAATAATAATAAAAAATAATAATAATTCTGCATATAAACTCAACTATGAAAAAAAGTGGTTTTGGAAAAAATGAGGTTTCGTTAGAATGATGTTCCTATTAAGTGTCACCAGCAGTTCACTATTAGCAAATAACTATGGGGCCGGTAAAAAAGTAACCACCCCATTTCTGCAGTTTGAGTCATCAGAAAGCATAGAAGTAGGTGGCATACCACCAAGAGTCTGCAGTCTTTAGACCAAAACTGCAATGGCTGCAAGCAAAACTGCAGCAAAAAAATCTAGGAGCAGGCAGCATCTGTTGAAGAACCAATGAGTGCCAAAGAAGCAATATAGTTTTTCTGTGGAGGGTTTAAATCAGTGGTTCCCAACCTTTTTTTGTCTGAGACCCCCTTTTCCCCAAGAAAATATTTTAGGGCCCCCCCTTCACATTTAATGATATTATAGCTCTTGTAAGCTTGCAGCAAAGATGACAAAAATATTGTTTACAAACAAACGGTATGTTTATTACTATAACCAGATGTGTTAATGCACAAATAATAGCCTATATATAATATTGAAAATACAATAGCAAAAACATCAGTAGGCCATTTGTAATTTAAAAATGTAAGCCTAGGAGTAGACTATAAATTGGTCTTATTTGAAATGCAATAACAAAAATATCAGTTTTCACACTGGCGTGTAAGAAAAAAAACTAAGAATGTTACAAAATGACTGCTGTCTGGCACCTCAATCCTTGCATGTTATTTGTGAGGCTTTATCAATCAGTGTGAGGATTGCTGCTGGCAGTGAGTAATAATTTGGTCAATGCGTGGGGAGATCTTTGACAGGGCAAGACACATATCATCCTCAAGGGTCAGTCTGGCCCTGTATTTGGTTTTAAGGGCTGTCATGGTTGAAAACCCAGCTTCACAGAGGTAGGTGGTGCTAAAAGGAATCAGCACCTTCATTGCAGCTGTGTGACAGATTGGGTGCTCTTCTGCAATTTCAGACCAGAATGATTCCAATGGAACCTCACTGAAATAGGCTTTCAGGCTGGCATCAGAGGATATTTCTATAAGCGCTTCCAGAAGTCTTGATGGCAGAGTATCTGGAAGCTTGGCTTCAATGTTCTCAGTGAAGGGGTCTCTGATCCACAGAAAATCAGCTGCCTGCTCCTCAGTTAGAGCTGGGAAATAACTATCAAATTTCTTCAGGACCTTTGATAGATGCACGGTTATTTGACGTTGAATGATTTTAAAATTCAAGTGTCTGTCTGCAATAAATGCATGGGTGTGCTCAAACATGTCACTGATTCCGGAGGAGACACGGGTTTTCCACATGTGTAGTTTTGAAAGCCTCTACTTGTTCATGCTGCACCACAGTGTTTATGTTTGCACCTTGCATTTCTCTTGTTAAGCTTGTTAATTTCACAGAATATGTCTGAAAGGTAGCTGAGTTGAGCGAGCCATTTGTCATCGTCCAAAAACTCTGCAAGGTCTGGTCTCTTGTCTGCAAGAAAGTCAAGCAACTCCTCCCTCAGGCTGAACAGGCGCATCAGCACCCGTCCTCTGGACAGCCACCTCACGTCAGTGTGCACCAGCAGGGTATGGTAATCAGCGCCTACCTCTTCGCAGAGAGCAGTGAATAACCGGGAGTTGGTGGCTCTGGCTTTCACAAAGTTCACGATTTTTACGGCCACATCTAAAACTCCATGAAGACTGGGTTCCATTTCTTTTGTCGCAAGCGCCTCTCTGTACAGAAAGCAGTGCTTTAAAACTGCAAGGGGAGCAACCGTTTTGATGCGCTGAACTACCCCGGACTGCCTGCCAGTCATCTCTTAGCTCCATCAGTACAGACCCCAATACAGTCGCTCCAGTTAATCTCATTTGATTTTATGAAATTAAATTATTATTATTAAGTTTAAAAAATGTCGTTTGACGTCGTTGTGGTATGGAGCTCTTTACAAAACAAAAAATCTTTTATCTTATTTTCCCATTCATAACGAATGTATGCAATGAGTTGTGCCATTTTTGACATGTCGGTACACTCGTCTATTTGAAGTGCAAAGTTATTACCACGAAGTCGCGCAGAAAGCTGACCCCTCACGTCTTCTGACATTGTTGCGATGCGACGTTTGACCATATTATTTGATAATGGTATCTTAGCCAACAGTTTTGACTTTTCCTCTACAAATAATTCCTTGACAATCTCTGTTGCGCATGGCAAAATCTAAGTTTCTGCAATTGTGTGCCCTTTCTTTGCTTTGGCAATTTTTTCAGCAACTGTATACGATATTTTTAAAAGTTTCTTGTCAGTAGCTGTGACTTCCCTCATCTCATTTTGGGAGTGTGTCAATTCTTTTGCCTTGCGCTCAAAAAATGCCCTGGGCTTGTCGCGGTATTGGGGATGAGTTGTCTGCAATTGTCTTATTAGTTTAGACGGCCTCATGCATTCGTTAGCAAGGACTTTGGCGCAGATAATGCACTGTGGCTGGGGCAGGGACTCTTTGCTACGAGAAAATAAAATAAAACCATAGTACAGGTAACTATCTTGGTAAACTCTGCATTTCAAGTTTCCAGTATTGCTAGCACTGCTAGTACTGCGACCCGCATTGGTGGGAGCTTCCTCACCTGGTTCCAGTATGCCTGGGTCATTACCATCAGCTGCTGTAGGCGAATCAATGGGACTTGGTCGTTTTTGTGGAGGACGAATTACAAATTTGTCCATTTTTGGTCAGCCACGGGATCATGGATACAATTAGCTAATGTAATGTGATCGTTCTCCTTAATGCTCAGCGCTCAACAGTTTAAAAAAATATGATGCGACCCCCCACAGTTCTCGCTGAGGCCCCTTGTGGGCCGGGACCCCCCTGTTGGGAATCGATGGTTTAAATGGTCTAGTAATCTAATAGTAGTACTAGTAGTATTCTATTACCTGTTTTGTGCATGAGAGCTTAGGACTGCGTTCTCTAGACTGAGAGCGTGAGTCATTGTACACAAAGGGCATAATACCGAAAGGCATCAGGTGTAACAGCTGATGGTGTTTTACCTTGCGTGCCTGACTCTGGTATTTGACAGCCTTCTTGGTGTCAGAAACTGCTCTCTCTACATAGTCCACAGAGTGTTCCACATTATACTCAATTCTGTCAATCATCTCTCCCTGTGAATGACAAAAATAGACACTTCAAACAAACATCTTTTCTACAATATCCACATACACACGTTTATGATCACTGTATGCAATGCACGAATCACAGAAGACAGTGCCCTGTTAGACACACTTCTGTGTGTCTTGTTACAGTGTTGCAAGTTTTCAATGTTAAGATCCCTTATATTCTTTGTGAAGCCTGATTTCAAACCCCACAAATGGTAAGTCCCTTAACACCAACTGATCCACAGGGACTGTGTTGTGTAAATAATTTCACCTGTCTTTGGTTGTGGAGGAAGAAATAAATTGGCGTCTGTGAATTACATTTGAAAGTCAGCATCCCTTTGGAGCGCAGTGCACTACAAGGACGTGTCCAGTTTTTGTCTAGCCCATGTTCACAAATAGATTTTTTTTTGAGCCTGATAGATGAGGCCCTTACGAATAGTATGGAAATGAGCTGCATGAATATTCTTAAAAAATACATTTATGTTCCAAAAAAAAAAAAACACTAAAACTATTAAAATTAATTTTTAGTAACTGTAATACAACTGATTTAAGTAAATATAAAAATTAGATGAAAAACTTTAGAAAATTAAATAAAAAATAAACTCTTTCACTGAAAATGTTTAGAATAAGTTTAATATGATGTACTAAAACTGAAATAAAGATAAGGAATAAAACAACCATAATAAAAATGACAGAAAAGATTAAATGAATTAAATAAATAAATATACTTTATGTTCCACTTAAAATGTTTTTAGAAACTGAAGGCAAAAATAAATATAAAAATTAAATGAAACTCAAATAAATTGAACTAATTTTATTGAAACATTTGAAATAATTTTATGCAAGTTTAATTTGTAGTACTAAAACTGAAATAAAAATGGAGAAAAGTGCATTAATGACTAAAGTTTAAAGAAAATTCAAATGAAAACAGAAATATAATCCCTTTGTGGAAGGGACTTTTGTGAAATGATAACATTGCTAAGTTTTGTTTGACTATTTTCTTCCTGTCATTTTTGCTCTGATGAAAGGTATAACTTTCTGTGTTGTACCTGACTCTCCACAAGCATGGCCATGTCCACAAACATGTCGTGCAGCTCACGGATGCTGTTCTCCAACTTAATGATCTCAGTGTGTCGGGTCTCAATCTCATTTAGTGCCTGCTTGGTCATCTGGGAGTCCATTTTGATCTATTACATGGAGAATACAAGAAAACATGGCAGGAAGTCAACAGAAAGTTACTATTATTAAACACTCATTTGCACAGAATTCATTCCTAAGATGGCAAATTTACACTGCAAAGGTGGCACAGAAGTGTTTTTACATGGACTGTATAATGTTGCTCAGATGTGTGCAAAAAATGCATTTACACAGCAGTTGCAACTGTATACTATGATACTAGGAGCTGAGGTGAGGAAAATTCAATCTGGCTTTGATGCAGCATTGTGTCTTTAGACTGAATTTTGAGCTGGCACAGAGCAGCCTTATCTCAGCTGTGTAATAATGATTATCAAACAATATAGTCTGGGTTCTAATTCAGTGATTCCATTGAAGAACCACTTTTAGTTCCCTAATGAACCTTTCAGTCAACAGTTCTAAGTGTGAAAAACATTTTAATTATCTAAAGTGCCTTTTTAAACTATAAAAAACCTTTTATGGAATGGAAAGTTTCCGTGGATGAAGGTTCTAAAATAGAACCATAAAGGACCAATAAAGAACCTTTATTTATAATAGCGAGTGAAGTCCATGAGGCTGTAGTGGCTGTAGAAATCACAAATGTTTTTTTCATTTGCAAACCAAAGTCCTAGTAAAATTACTTCCTAAATGATCGGCTATTAAACTTTTTATTAAACTATTAAACTTACATCATCAGTGAAGATGGCAAGCTTCCCACTTTCCAACATGTCTTCCAGCTCCTCATTGGTAGTTGTTCTGCCAGCTAATTAAAGATATTATTAGAACATGGTATCAATATGTGGCATACAGGTCATTTTGTTGATCTTTGCTTACATGTAAAATGCATGTCTCGATGCACTAACACTTAACTTGTGTATTTAAAAATTAAATGCATGTTCGAGTAATGTGGAGGCTGTTTCATAGCTTGTGTTTTTGAGCGTGGGTTGCATGTGTCGTCTTTGTGCATGCTAGCAGAACTCACTAATTTCCAGTTGTCTCTGAATACGGTCCTTGCAGCGGTCTCTGTATTTGGACTGCGTGGTGTTGTACTCTGTCATCACTTCTACAAACTTGCGTGACAGCGTGGAATGCTGTGGGATAAAGGTAGACATGTGGAGGTGTCAGGGATGTGAAAATGTAACGGCACATCGTGACGTGAATGCACTCGCTGACAGTGGGTGGCTCAGGATAATGTATCTTGGGCCAAGTGTGATCGTGGTGAAATCGGGATTGGTGCATGTTGAGCAATTACAGCACTTGTTCTGTTTCTGGACAGCAGATGGCGCTGAGGAGGGTGTTTGACAGAGCTGCTCAGTGGGAGGGCAGAGGTCACAGGAAGTATGCCTGTCTCTGAACAACCTGAAGGTCAGATTTACTGCTATTTTGCTTAATATTGTTTCCATTTTAGAGAAACTAGTTTACATAATGAAATAAAAGCTTTTAAACATTCCCTGCCATTATTCCCATACGAAAGACCACAATACGTTTTGAATTTCATTTAAAAATATATCTAATTATTTATTTATTTTTATTATTACTTATTAAGAAGAATAAATAAACGTGCTGAGAGTCGCTACATTTGGACTATTACACTGGTGTTTTCAATTACTTTCATACCTGTGTCTTGCGGATCCGCAAATCTGCAGATGATCTGTTCAACCCCTCCTCTTGCTCGATACTTTGTTCGATTGCTGCAGAATACAGAAATAAACTGATTATAATGAATTGTTCTAGTAAAATGTGCTAAACCCATAGCCTTCTCAACGTACCCCATAGACTGACATTTCAAATAGCAGCTGTTTCACCCCATTTACCTGGCTACAACAGTTACTGAGGTGGCACAGCAAATCCACCCATGACACTAAAGTAATTGGACCGAGCTGTTACAGTGAAAGTGCATACACACTAGGTGTCAGACAGAGTGGTCCCAGAGTAATAACAAGTCCCTTAATCTCAGAAGAACAATAGATCTCATTGTCCACTTCAGCAGACAATAGGATTCACACTCCATTCAGTTCTAATGGAGCCCAGCAAACCATGTGTCAATGGCTACATCAGCGAGAGCGTGGATGAATTGACTGTCACTGTTGGTAACTTGCTTGTTTCATATTGATTGATTTGATTGCTTGTTTAAGTATATGTATATTATATAGAAATATAATAATTAATATTACATACACAACAAATAAAGTTAAATAATAACAAGTATTTATAAAAAGAATACCTTTTATAAAACTGTATACTAAATAATTGCATTAAAAATAAAATTTCATTATATTTCATTATTATTATAATTTTATTTCATTAATTTGACTTGAATATATATATATATATAAATTTAGTTAATTATTTATAGTTTATGTAACAGAAAATATTATATATATATTATATAATGTGGCCGCTGGACTCCGCCCCTTACCTGGACCCTCCCTTCCTGAACAATGCCCCACCTACACAAATCCAGCAGCACGACGAGGACACCAGATTGCCCGTTTATTTTGGACACTCTCTCTTTTGGACACTTTATTTTTTTCCCCGTTTTGGTTATTTTTCTGTTAATAAAAACCTCTTCCGAGGCCTGACGCCACCCCCACTGTGTCTGTCGTTTGCTCCTCCCACCACACTGGTTTTTGTGTTCCAGGGTCACATATATAGAGCAGGCAATTAGTCCTTAATGTTTTAGAAAATGTTATGTGTGATTGTCCAAATGATCGTAAAAATCCACTACTTTGACCACTTTTGTTCAAAACGGTGATATAAAATTAAAAAAAAATTAAATTTCTGGTTTTATACCTTTTAATTTAGAGCGCACTTTATTGGCTGTCTTCTTAATGTCAGCTGTGAGGTCCTCCAGCTCCTGCTTGGTCTCTGCAGAAAAACACAAGGAAATACAAAAGAGAAGATGTTTAAACGCATATCATTTTGAGTTCTCAATATTAATGAGCACTGGATGCATTATATTTAATGCATCTGACAATGCATTTAATATTTTCAATGGGGTGGTGTTGGCACAGTGGATAAGACACATGCCTTTGGTGTGAGAGACCCGGGTTCGAATCCACTGTGAAACACCAATGTGTCCCTGAGCAAGACACTTAACCCCTAGTTGCTCCAGAGGCGTGCGACCTCTGACATATATAGCAATTGTAAGTCGTTTTGGATAAAAGCGTCAGCTAAATGAATAAATGTAAAAGTGAAGTGACATTCAGCCAAGTATGGTGACCCATACTCAGAATTTGTGCTCTGCATTTAACCCATCCAAAATGCACACACACAGAGCAGTGAACACACACACACACTGTGAGCACACACCCGGAGCAGTGGGCAGCCATTTATGCTGCAGCGCCCAGGGAGCAGTTGGGGGTTCGATGCCTTGCTCAAGGGCACCTAAGTCGTGGTATTGAAGGTGGAGAGAGAACTGTACATGCACTCCCCCCACCCACAATTCCTGCCGGACCGGGACTCGAACTCACAACCTTTCGATTGGGAGTCCAACTCTCTAACCATTAGGCCACGACTTCCCACATGTAAATTTAGATATAGGGTACAAAGACATGTGAGATAGATAGATAGAGAATCAATGATAGATTTGAGCTTTTAGGACTTTAACCTCAGGCCATATAATGTTCTTGTTGTTTTACAGAGTAAAGCGAGGCGTCTGTGATAAAGTGGTGGATGTGTGTGTAGACTGCAGGCTGCAGTCATATTTTGATTGATAGTTACTGCAGTGCCATTCACTCCCTGGACACCACCTCAGCCTTTTCAACTCCCACCTACACACTTTCCTCTCCTCTCCTCTGACTAATCCAATCCCTCGCTACTTTCTCTCATTTCTCCAGCCATGACAGTCTGATGACCGTGACATTTCTTCCACTACGAATGTTAATGCCAGTATCACTTCATCACTAGGGAGTATTTGTGTGTTTATTAAGAGGAATAATGCACTTACAAATTCAGACTGAAATATTTGCTGTAATATATATATGCACAATGAGATATTTTAGTCTCAAATGTAGTATTTGAATATGTACTGCATTTTGTTAATTGAGCTATGTGTTAAGCATTACATATGCGCAACATATTATCACAAAATTGGCTTTAATAAGCTGGGATGAGGGATTTATACAAGCCCCAAACTTCTAATCTCTTGGCGCCTCTTTCTGGGCATCAATATTGTGACTCCCGCTGATCACTCTCAGAGGGATGGATGTGTGTGGCGGGTGGGAGAAGAGTGATATATCATATGTCTATACATTGTGCAGAGGAATTAATCACTTTGATTTGTCATTTCATACGGGCAAATCCTCAATCAGGGGAACCTTTCTGTCACCAAGGATGACTGGTTTTTTAGCTTTTGAAAGATGGATAATAATAGCTTTAAACTTTTTAATTGTGTGTCCTTAACTACTTTGTTTACTTACCATTTTTATGAGTCCCAAATGGTTAAAATTGCCTATGCAATTGCATATGAATATATATTTGTATAAATGTACATATTTGTACATGAAAATGGCCTTTCTGAGCTTGCATTGAAAACCATATTTCCTTTTCTAGAGAATTACAGACTTTCAAAATAAATGTAAAAAATAAATTAAGTACTTAAAATGATTGATAAATGTCAATTCTTTTTTTCATTTTGACTAACAAAATGATGGCTTAAACGGCAATGCTGTTGTGTAAAACAATGATCTGTTTAGTCACTGGTGTCTGTTAATGTGCCATTCTAGTTCCCCTCTCCATCGATTCAACAAAAGTGTAATGTATCTCCTGTCACTGAGTTTGCATCAGAATATTTGCACACCGCAACACTATTGTTGTGCTTACAGACAACTAAATACGGTCCTGCTCTATGAAAACAAACCATCATTTCATGTCAGCTTTTTCTTTTTTTTTTTTTTGCTCATGTGGTGGAGAGATCGATTTGACTGACGAGGATGTTTCACTGTTTAACATGACATCTAACCAGCACTTTAATTCCTCTTGAATGCGATTTTTTTTTTTGCTGAGGAGAAGCAGACCTGTTGCAGAAGCATATGAGGTGTAGTATTTCTACAAAATCTGCCTGCCGCCTTATTAAACACTTTTCACAAATTCAAGGAATTCTGAAATTAAGATCTACGGATTATGTCTCAATTTACTAATGACTATAACTTTTATAATATTTTATCACCTAGTGTTTAATGTGAATTTCCTAGAGATTTATTGTAGGTAAACGAACTACATGAACCTGAAATTCTGTGTAGCATATGGTGTTTGTTGATGTCTACTAAAGATTGTCATCTCTGTAGGATTATTTGTTATTTTTGGCCACCACCTACTGCAAAATACATTTAGCACAACATTCTAACAAATAAATAAGCATTCATAGCAATACTTTTATGTTTGCTTCAGAAAACTGCATCATACAACACAAACCATCTAGAGCGCAAAAAGTTCTCAAACCCAGAGGACTGGCATTATAGAAATGCTAACCAACAAACGTATCACCCCTCAGCTAAGTGAACGATGCACAGCTCATCTTTACTTGCTAACGTCACTCACCTGCAGGCTAACATGGAGAACGATTAAGGGCACTGCACTATAATTCTGATGGCTAATTTAGTCATTTAAGCTGATTGGGTGAAATGCATTAATGAACTAGGACAACGCGCTAACCCGTTAGTCACAGAGGTTACGATTTCTGCTCAAGGTCACATCTGCAGCTGAAAATCTGGCTTTTTCACAAACGTTGCACAACGTTTAGTTTTGTACAGTAGCACTTGAACAAGAATGTAAAAACAAGGTGACTTCAGTTTAAGGATAATATCAAATGCTTTGGTTATGCAGCGGTGGTATTTTAACGGAGAACTTGAGTTCCTAACATAGATGTTGTGGATTAGCGTCGAGAAGCATTGACCCAGAAATGTTAGTGAGATCACAATAACACTGGATCACTTGAGGGCGAGGGGGATGGTATTGCAGTCTTGGTTAAGGATCTAAGCAGCAAACACAAAAGTTAGCTTGATCTCAAGTATAGGGGTGCCCCATGAAATTTACAGCAACTGAGATTAGATTCCTGTCAGTGTATTTAGAGTAAGATATACCAGATGAATGTAAAATGACAGTGTAGTGTCTGTCTTTCCCTTTTTGTGTGTTCTTGTGACTGAATTAAAAGCCTTCTGCAGTAAAAAAGAGAAACTGGCCTTGGCAATAAATATTGAATGCTTCTGTGCTGTACATTTTATGCAGTATCTATGTATAACATCACAAGCTCAATACACAACAAAAACACACACAACACAGACTGGAGCTGAAGGAGAATAATACAAGGAGAACAACTACTTTAAGATATTTAAAGCCATAAATAAAAATTTCATTTTGTATATGTACTCCCTTGTCATTTGCCGTGTATAATTCTGATCTTAAGCAAAATGTCTGGGCCATCATTTTCCATGAAAAGATAATAGATTGTGATTTATAAAACCAAAAAGTACAAAAATATAACATAAAAAATACTCCATTCATTTTGTAATTTTCGGAGCATGAGAGTATAAATCAGCATCCACATTTGTTGAGACAACTTAAATATCTTTATATAAGTTAACTAGTAATTTTACGTCAAGCACAAACACTTACTCTAATAATTTTAAGATTTGATTACTAATCACAGCAATCATTAATTATTATTATTTAAAAAATATGAAAAAGTGTCTTGGGGCGACATGAGGGTGAGTAAATGATGACATTTTCATTTCTGTTGTGCTATTCCTTTAAACTTTATTTAACATGTTCTCCACTTCTCCTCGGGTTTCTGGTTCACACTGACACAGATATCGAGACAGACACTCAACTTCCACAGGTTCCCTTCATCCTTCATGCAGCATGGTGAGGAAAGCAAAAGAAAAACAGACAGGGAGGAAAGCAAAAGAAAAGAGGAGGAGGGGGAAACAGAAAATAATGTTCTTATACAGTACACGCATGCAACAACTCGACAGAAACCAAAGCGAATCACATGCAGTCAAATGTATGGAACTGAACCAAAACTGTCAGACACAACTAGACATCATTTATTAAAGATTCATCTATAGCAGCTGAGTCATTCGTAGGCTGTGGATTTCTTAAACTAAGCCATGCAGGCAGCTCAGAAGGCACACTGGTGTATTAACAGCATTTACGACACAAAAAGGAATTGGAAAAAGAATTACTTTCATTTGCATTTAGTTTTAACCACAGTTGCTTTTTAGCGAAATCAGCCTATGAATTAAGTGTGATAAAAGACATCTAAAATGCACACCACGTATCTATTTGCTGTTTAATATCCATGTGTACGCAATATTTCAGCATCTATACATGTAACAGATTGGACAAAAGCATTTCTCCATTACACACCACTGTTTGTAATTTCACTGATTTGACTGTTGACTTAATGCACGACACGTGCACATTTACTAAAGAGTTGCTCTGTCAGAATGACCTCACACATTAGTCAGACAATACTGGAATGACTCTGACACATTTGCCGTAACTGAAGACTGTTGCTGGGGAAAGATGAGGTGAGCAGGATTTTTTAGCAACATTTGAGGACTCAGAGCTGAAGAAAAAGTCTCTATAGATGCAGTGTGGGCTGGTGCACTATGAGGTGTGTGGGCTGGGTCTAACAAACACTTGGAGCGATGTGGTGGCAGTGCCTCTTTTGTAGAGTGGGTGGCGCAAATGCAAGGTATTGTAAAAAGTCTTATATAGGCTCACCAATGAGCTCATATATCAAGTATATATCATATAAGTCAAGAAGCTGGTGCTTTACAAAAAGTTCATTTCAATCCTTGCAACTTTCCTGCATTGTGACAGAGTATGCATGCATAACTTGCTCATTTATTTAGGGGTTGTACATGTGTTAAAGGAATAGTTGACCCCAAAAATAAAATAAAAAAATAAAATAAAATACCTCAACCTCAGGTCATCCAAGATGTAGATGTGATTGTTTCTTAATCAGAACAAATTGGAGAATTTTTTTCATTACATCAATTGTTCACCAATGGATCCTCTGCAATGAATGGGTGCCGTCAGAATGAGTCCAAACAGTTGATTAAAAACCTCACAATAATCCACAAGTAATCCACACCACTCCAGTCTATCAATTAATGTTGAAATGCAGTGAAAAGCTTCATGTTTGTAAAAAAAAAATCCATCAAGACATTTTTAACTTCAAACCATCACTTCTACCATAATAACGATTCCTCCAGTAAAAACAGTCATCTCGTCTGAATCAAGGAGAGAAATATGCAAAGATCAAGCACCATTTGCAAGTGAAAACTGTTCTAAACAAATATTTTGGTGTATTTTGATGTGAGATGACAACAGGGGATGGACTTTTTCACTGGAGGAAGTGTTTTTATGAATTATTGGCTCATATTTTGGCCAGAAGCAGCAGTTAAAATACCTTAATGATGGATTTGTTTCTTACAAACACGCAGCTTCTCACTTCACAAGACATTAACTGATGGACTGGAGTGATGTGGATTACTTGTGGATTACTGTGATGTTTTTATCAGCTGTTTGGACGCTCATTCTGACGGCACCCATTCACTGCAGAGGATCCACTGCTGAGAAAGTGATGTAATGTTAAATTTCCCCACACTTCTCAATGAAGAAACAAACTCATCTACAGCTTGGATGGCCTGAGGGTGAGTACATCTTCAGCAAATGTTCATTTTTGGGTCAACTATTCTTTTAAAAGCATAATTCACTGAAAAATGAAAATTCTGTCATCATTTACTACCCTTCTGCACATAAAAATAGTCTATGTGACTGAATTTATCCATAACTTAGGTTTTCATCTGTTTCTCATGCAAAAGATTTTAAATATAGCACACAAGTCATTTTTATGTTACTTTTATGTATAGAAGGTGAGTAAATTATTCATCTTTGAGTGAACTATTCCTTTAAGGGCGAGCAGTATAATAGACATGGCAAATATATCCGATGCATTACTGTTAATGTTGAAGATGTGGGTGGAGGTGATTGCTAATGTAAAAATTTGTCATCTTGCCCTGAGATATACAGTAGATATGCATTCACAAACATGTGTCCATGTGGTATATTTGTCTGCGCAAATAGATGGATATGGGGGAGGTAAAACGTCAAATTTGCTTTTTTTTTTTTATTCCATGACTGACCATCTCACGAATGAGGTGTCACATACAGTACTTTAGTTCCTTAAAAGGAACTACCTTCTTGGAAGAATGTTCATCTTTAAACTCCACTAAATACTTTTTCATAGATGCAGTGTATACGCTGAGACTGTGTGCTGATGAATGGGACTCACTTTCATCAGGGTTGGGTGCTGCTAGGATGGCACTGTGCTGCTTCTTGACCTGTTCTACATCTTCTGACAGCTTTTCAATACAGCCACGGATCTCCTCCACCTGTTAGGAGAACATGCGTTAAATTCTGCGTCAATACAGTGGCTTTTGCAAATGATACAACAAAGGACCAAATCTAAATGACTGTCTACTTGCACATTGTCATGCTCTGTGATAAGAAAATAATAAATAATAAAAATAATATTTATTTTTTAATAATAATTTATATTTATAATATTTTTTTAAATCAACTATGAAATATCTTGACATTTTAATAATAGTTCTGTATCCTATATTACAGATAACATATTAAATCTTGTCACATGAAATGTTAGCTGAAGAAACCTATTTGATATTAATGTTAATTTTAGTAAGTAACCATGCAGAAACTAAACTGCATTACAGTATGAACTGCATTAAAATGAATAAATATCATGCTGGTATGGAAACCATACCTTCATCCTTTTTAACAAGAGCTTTCTTTTTGTTTTATTTCTCAGCAATTTACTTTGCATTACAAATTATATTATCACCATTTTAGTTTGCCTATGTAAAGACTGAAATACATAAATTTTTTAACAGATTTTTGTCTAAACAAGTCAACGCTAGTTGCTTAAATGTCAGAGCCAGTCTGCTTTCAGAGTTGACTGATTTCACAGAATATCATACTCAGTATTTGATGGGCGCAGACTTTTGAATTTTTTTGTTTCTAACTATGTGTCCATCCAGTCAGAGGATACCAAACATTTAATATTTTGAACACATTTTTTCAAAGCTTATGTTTCTGTGTGAATATAGTGTTCTAAAACCTGTTCAAAATTCAAAAGTCACTTAGTGTGTAAAATTTTTAAGTTAAATTGGAAAAGTTATAATATTTTAATAATTGGTTTGTCTCTCCCTTGGTTTAGTGACAGCAGCACTCAAGTTTTCATGAAGAAATTGTTGAACAAAACAAATAATCTACATTGGCATAAATAGTAACTGCAAATGATGATATTTGCCTTGAGAAACATTTTACCTGTTCGAAAAATTCATCCATAAAGTGGTCTCGGTCGACATGAACGACTTCCTCATCATCGTCACTGTCCTTAGCCTGACAAAAAACAAATACACCACTTAAATGTCTTGATAATCTCAATGAAAGAAAAGAAATTATTTCAAGTATATGTAAAATGTGTTTTTAGAATGTTGGATGAGCACAGAGAGCACTAATAAAATCAGAAATGTTGCACAACATATCTATACAGTAAATGGTATGTAAATAGGAAAGCATTATGCTTTTGAATATATTACCATTAAATAATTTACATTTACATGGATCGTTTAGCTGATTTTTTATGCCAGAGCAACTTCCAAATGATAAATAGAACAACATAAGTCATTCATCTTAAAGAGAAAGTAATATGCAACAAAAAAAACCCTTATTAATACAATTTTCTTAAACCGTGCTGATTTATTGTTATTCTTTGCTGCTGTTTTTGGTGGCATCACTCAATATCTCACCCAAAAACACTGATAATGGCCCAAAAACATTTGCTGTTCCTCAGCAATTGGGCTTTAAAAGAGCAACCGTATTCAACACATCCAGATTCCAGACTGCTTCTTCATTACTCATAAAGGATAATGTAGGGCAGCCTAATAAACTAATGCAAATCACATGTTTTCAGATGAGCGCACAGTGTCAAATTTAAAAGATGGTTTGATTGTGTTCACATATTGGTATGAGAATTGGGGATAGCTGGAGGGCCATCTCGGATTAGCTGTACGGCCAATCCACGTTGAGCAGAATAGGATGTTCTCCTGTGTGTGTGGTCATAAAGACCATCCCGCCTCCCAACCTCTGCACCCTTTCTGGGATCTAATAGCTCTTCATTTCAAGCAAACTGCTTCCCGTTCAATGAAATGGCTATTTCCAGAGAGAAAACATAAATTATATGACAGTTAGGAGAATGAGCTGGAATCTTGTTTACTGGAACACACTGATTAATATTCAGCAGTGATGTTGTAGTACTCAAGGCTAGACTTGAGATCATTTTTTGAAGGTCTTGGTCTGGTCTCGGTCTCCACTACATTTATACTCAGTCTTGTCTCAGTCTCAGACTAAGAGGATTCAGGATTTTATTGATCAAGACCACAACTGAAGGTCTGATTTATTTGTTCATTTTTCATTTTGAATGAATGTAAAACGTCCTGCTTCAAACGCAATTAATAATTTATTTGTAATTTGATTTCTTTGGATTTTGTTGTGATGGGTTAGAAATTAATGGAGAATTGTCAAAAATAATTTTTTTTATAATTAAGCGATATCACAAGAGCAAGAGAGCTGTTTACATGAATATAAATTGCAAATGTGATGTTTTTTTTATACAAACGTTCCACAAGCAAGAAGTAAATATTAAAGGAAGTATGTTTTAGACACTATTTAAATTTTTTGCTATTTCAGCAATGGTCCGACTGGATTGGATGTATTCTAATCAAAACTTTATGCGCAAAGTAAAAATAGCAATGATATCTGTCTAATGACATCCTTTCAATGTCTGTAAAATGGACGATTATGAATAAACCAAAGAGCAGATGAAAAAGACAGGGCTTCTAAAAAAAAAAAAAATAAAAAAAAATAATACTGTTGATTGTGATTAAAGGTACAATTTGTAAGATATTTGCAGTAAAATATCCAAAAACCACTAGGCTAGTGTTACAAACGTGGGGCATCGTGTCTCTAGACCCGCGTAATCTGTATGTAATCTACTCGCACAAATCGTTGAACTCGCGTTAAATCCATGATTTATCTTTCAGTCTGATTGATGGCCGTCAGCGGTTGGATAGAAGACAACAAATCCCATCATTCCACGCTCCTTCTTAGCGTCATCAAACCACGCGATTGTTTTGATAGTGTGCCCTCTAGTGGCAGGTCCTACAACCTGTACCTTTAAGTAATCGGAGCTATTCAAAGAAGTCAATGATGACTGTTTTGAAACAGGTTTCCCAAATGCTTTTTTTTTTTAAACGAATGCTTATGATAAATGCCAGACTGCAGACAGGAAGTTGTTCATTCGTATTTGACTTTACGAAGGTTGTGTGGAGTTGGGATTCTCTGTCAATGCAACATTTCCGGATCCCATTTGGTTGGAGCTAGGGATGTCCAGATCCTATCACGTAATCGGAAATCGGGCCCGATCACGTGGTTTCAGACTCGATCAGAATCGGACGTTACCTCCCTATCAGGACTCGGATATATATATATATTTTCATTATTTTTTAACACATCTTTAGTTATGCGGTGGCACAATGTTAGACCCTTTTGACTCCACACAGAAACAGCAACGCGTGCGGCATAGGGATGGGTACCGAAACCCAGTATTAAACTGGCCCCGGGGCTAAATTATGAAAGACCGTAGTATCAGTAAGATCTGATGCTATCGGTTCTGCTTTCGGTGCTGGAGGGAAAAAAAATAATGTACTATGTATTTTTGCTTAATAATGTTATCGTGCACATTTTATCTCACCAAACATTTCTAATGTGCGATCATATTAAGACGTTTGTCTGTGAGATCTGCGAGATCTCTCATGCGCGCCGTGGAGGCTGTCTGTCAGTCACACACACACACACACACACACACACACACACACACACACACACACCACAACGAGCGCGGCGCATGCACAGACATAACAGTATGAAAACTCCCGCTTAATAATAAAGAGTGACGATGGCGAAGAGATTTGCTTAATAATGTTATCGTGCACATTTTATCTTACCAAACATTTCTAATTTGTCTGTGAGATCTGCGAGATCTCTCATGCGCGCCGCGGAGACTGTTTGTCAGTCACACACACACACAACAAGAACGAGCGCGGCGTACACACACGCATAAGGGGCCGTTCACATATCGCATCTTTTGCGCGCTCAAGTTCGTTATTTCCAATGTAGGCACGCGGTCTGCGCTCTCATAATGGAAGCGACCCGGTCGCGACGCGCACATATCAACTCTTGCGAACATATCAACTTTTCAGAATGCTGCAAGCGCACCGCAGGTCATGTAGCTTCCTCACCTTTTCCGTAACAACGTTGAAAGCTCAGCCAAGATGAAGGAACAGCTGATAGCTGTATGTGGATTTTTAAATTAATTTAGTAGCAGAGCTACTGCAAGCAGTTTTTAGTGCTGCAAATCCATTTATCCATTGCTGAAATTTCCGCGTCTTCATGGAGAGAGCGCGTCATGGTTGCTTAGCAACGGCAGACTCCTCAGGAGTGCAAGTGCCCAAAGGATTTGGGATTTTCCACGCGTTTTTAGACGCGATATGTGAACAGCCCCTACAGTATGAAAACTCTCGCTTAATACAAAGAGTGACGATGGCGGAGACAGTAAAACGTTCCAAAGTGTGGTTATACGTCACTAGAGTTGATGTAGACAACGCTGGTTGTCATAAGTGCAACAAAATTTTTGCATGTAAGGGCGGAAACACAATCAATCTGTCAAAGCATCTTTCAAAAGTGCATTATGTGCAGACAGAGAAATGCAAAGTTTTCGACTGCATAACACAACACAAAGTAACACAACACAAAGTACCGATAAGAATACCTGATATTTCATTCGGACCCAGAATACAGCGAGATGAACATCACGGAGCGCTAAACTCTCATGCAGTGTGTGTTTCATTCATACCAGAAGCCAGAGCGCGCTCTCGCGCTGATAGTTTATATTTGAATATATTTAAAAATTTAATTTATTGAACATCCTGGATCTGTTTTTTCGCTCTTCTTTATTTTTTTTTTTTATGTATTATAAAAGTATCGGATCGGGACTCGGTATCGGCAGATACTGAAAATCAAATGACTCGGACTCGAGGGCAAAAAAACCTGATCGGGACATTCCTAGTTGGAGCTTCGACAAAAATATGCAACAGTCCGACCGGATGTCATGTATTCCTAAGTGCAAAGTAAAAATGGCAATGATATTTGTCTAAAGTCATCTCAATCACCTGCTATGTCTGTAAAGCGGACAAATATGAATAAAGAATAAAAAATAATTATTTTATTGTTTAACGCAGTAGCCTTAGACATAATATATTCTTTCCAAAAGTAATGGCAGTCGATTATCAAGGTAACAGTGTGTTTACCATTAATCCATCACACTTGACTATGTTCAATAATGGGTAAATGCTTATGTTGATATGCAAACTTAAACAAGGGCTGCATCCGAAAACTTCACTGCCTCGCTGCCATATGAGTCAATGACTTTGCAGGCAGCGCTTTTGCATGAATGCACCTCATGAATCTGATTTCGGACAGGCTTCTGAGGCAGCGTAACAGTTTTAATGATCTACAACAAAATAGTTTTGGTCATAACTAAACAAATATTTAATTACTATAATACTGATTTCTCGCTAGAAATAACATTAAAACTGCAAAAAGTTAGTCAGAAATATACATTTACACTCAAACTGATCACCAAACGCAACTTTCAGACGCCTTCTTTAACTTAACTTTAATTTAATTTGAATTCTTAAACTTCCTTCCGACTGCCACTAGGAGGGCTGTGACAGATACATATTAAGGAGGTCTTAAAGTGGCTTAAATTTAGTTGGCTTTAAATATTAGCGTAGTTTACATAACATGCAAACGCCACGCTCTTCAGGGTTACTTTTATTTTTACTTTAGTGACAAATATTGTGACTAATATTTGTTATTAACTCTAGGGCAGCGTTATTATCGTTAACTAAAACTAAAACCAAAACAAAATGTAATTGATAAACATTAAATGAAATATCTAAATAAAAAAAAAAACATTTTTAATTTTCATTTAGTTTAAGTTAAAAATAGCAAACTAACTAAAAACTAAAACCTAAAATAATAATAATATTAAAAACTCTAAAGAGATATAACAAAACTATTAAAAATGGCAAAAACACAACAAAATGACTAAACATTTAACTTAAATTTTAAATCTAAACATTATTATATAAAAATTATATTGAAAAACATGATATGAAAATATATTAATATAAAAATTCTAAATATAAACAAAACTCTAATAATAGCCTATATCAGTAATACTAAAATATTAAAAATAAAATACTGCTATAGGATCAACATAAACTGACTTAAATAAAAATAAATAAAACTATAATATGAAATATTTTCATATTTAAATAAGTCCATTCAGAATAAAATAAAATCAGGTGGGCGGGCAAAATGTATTATTTTATACTATGCTGTTGATTTGGTTGACAAAAATTCACAGGAATATATGTACGTGATAGATTACTGGTTTTTTCTTGAGCTGAATGTTTTTAATCATAAATATTTCTACAGCAGTGCTATGCAAGACATAGCTGTCTGCCAGTCAAGTGATGGATGCTTCAGCCTGCCTATCTGCAACTAACGTCATTTAATTCATGCAGAGGCTATTTTCACTCACCCTCCATCAGATAATGGCAATAAAGTCCCTTCCCCCCACAAGCAAAGATGAAATGTCCAATGCTTTTAGCTTACTGACAATTGCTTATTGATTCAATATTTTAGCTACCCGTTTCTGTTTAAGCCCCCTGATTCTATGCCTTATTCATGATTCTAGTTCCCCATGACAAGAGTATTGCATGTCAAAGCACAATGAAATGGTAGCAGAAAGTGGCCGCTGTGTTGTCTCATCAGCCGTGCTAATGTTTACTCGCCTTCTTCTCTCCTTATCTGGCCGCTCCCTTCCCGAGCCCTGCCCTCCCTGCCCGCTCAGCATCTGGTTTCACGGGGAGTGGCTTTGCCGCTGGTCCCCTGCACTCTATATCTACGGTACCGCAGTATCAGTCGCTAATGACCTTTGCAAAAAAAATTTAAACAATTCTGTACTATAGCAACAGATTTCAGGAAGGAGCAGAGGCCAGGTGGATTTCAGTGCTGAATTGTAGTGCCCTTTTTTTGGAAGGCACATTTTGTGTCTGCAAAGCTGGAGAGCACAGATAAGGTCTGGGGGAAGAGTTTGGAGACAATAAATCTCCTACGATGTTAGACTAGGGTCACAGTGGGAAAGCAATAAACAATTCATATCTTCTTTCATCTCTTTTGCTGTTGAGTGACAAGAAGGGATCCTCTGCTCGAAGGTGATACATTTTAGGGCAAGGGTGTCAAACTCAGTTCCTGGAGGACCCCAGCCCTGCTCCAACACACATACCATGTAGTTCTTTTTAAATAAGCTTAATCAGGTGTATTTAATGAGTGAGTGAGTGAGTGAGTGAGTGAGTGAGTGAGTGAGTGACGTGTGGCCACGTATGTTGACGCATACTCTGAATTTGTGCTTTGCATGATTTTGTCCATTCAAGTGCACACACATAGTGAACAAACACACATACACCGTGAACACACACCAAGAACAGTGGGCAGCCATTTTTGCTGCAGTGCCCAGGGAGCAGTTGGGTGTTCGGTGCCTTGCTCAAGGGGTCTCATCTCAGTTGTGGTATTGAGGGTGGAAGAGAGTGCTGTACATTCACTCCTCCCACCGACAATCCCTGCAGTTGAACCCGTGACCTTTGTGTTACAAGTCTGACTCTCTAACCTTTAGGCCATGATTCAGTTAGGCTTTAATCTCAACTCAGCAGGGTTTGACACCTCTGTTTTAGAGAATTGTTTTAGAGATATATTTGGTGATACCTTAAAATATTTTAGCCTGGAAATTACAGAAAGGAGATTTATACTGCCTTTTGATTACGTAGCTCAGGATTCATTTGCTATGAAGATTATGGATTCCATTATTAGTCATCAAACAACTGACTACTCAAGTTTTTTTGAGGTTTATCCAGATTTTATACATAACACACACACACACACACAAATAATTTATAAAAAATACACAAAAAAACAGTAATAATAAGAAATATTATTACAATTTAAAATAACGTTTTCCTATTTTAATGCATTTTAAAATGTAATTTATTCCTGTGATGTGGGTATAAAACTGCAGTGTCATGATCCTTCAGAAATCATTCTAATACACAGATTTTCTACTTGTTTATTATTATTACTACTAATGCTGAAATATATTAATATTAAGTTGTGCTGCTTAATAGTTTTGTGGAAACTATAATGCATTTTTCAGGATTTTTTAAATAAAAAATTTGAAATCTTTTATAACATTATAAATATCTTTACTGTCACTTTTTATTGACTTTTGAAACTAGTCTAAGCTAATATTTTGTTATTTTTAGAATTAGTGTTGTAGTTAGCTTGTTGACAGCATGCTATTGCATTTGGCCATTGTGTTGCATATCATGCTGTTTTTTGGGCATTTCACAAGCTGGTGTGTCATTTTAAAATAGTTAAGTTTTAAAAAAAAAACATCTTTGTATGAAATGCATTCTCTTAACTGTTTCTGCATACAAGGAAGAGATTCATGCCAAGGACATATGAACCCTTACATCTTACATCTTACATCTGCCTGATTCTCTTTCAAAGGAAACTGCCTTACTTATGGTATGGACCCAAGTGCCCTTCGGACTTCATCTTCAGGTTATATCTGTGAGCTTGAGTCATGCGCGAGAGTCATGGCTGGTGAGTCTGATTCTTTTTAACTACTTTATTGCTAGTTTTATGTGAATTCACTAACTAGCTTTCTCCGCAGTGCTACTTGGACCTGTTCTGGTTTCTGTTATTTCTCTTTCTGTTTCTCTTTCTGTTTCTCTTTCTCTTTCTCTTTCTCTTTCTCTTTCTCTTTCTCTTTCTTCTAATTCCAAGCCTTTCGAGTTCTGCCCCAGGTTCAGGCTTTCCAGCCCAGCCCTTAACAAGAAGGTTTTAGGGTATGCATCTCAGGCCTTTGGCTGAAGGGGATAATGTCACTGACAGCTGTCAAGTTGTCCTAAGGGCAACTCCCATTGCTTTGTAGAGTTGCCATTTAGTGCTCACCGTGGTGCTAGACATTCACTCCCTTCAGCATGGCGGCGTGGGTATGGCATTTTCCATAGATACCCCTAGAGGATGCAGTTCCCTCAAAAGGGAACATCTCAGGTTACATATGTAATCATGGCTCCCTGAGAAGGGAACGAGACACTGCGTCCTTTAGACGACCTGCCATGCCTCAGACGAAGAAGTGAATTAAGTTTTCTCCCGGTGCTCTTTTATACTGTGGTCGCACCGGGAATGGCGTCATAGGCTGTCACCAGCCAATGTTATTGTCGTGTTTAGATGTATCAGACACCAGTCACGCTTAAGGCATTCCCCATAGCGGCCACTAGAGGACGTTATGATGTTATTTCTCCATTTCTCCATTTTATCCAGAGCAACTTGAGCCGCGTTTCCACCGCAGGAACTCTGTTATCAAGTACGCTGCTGTTTGCAGAATTACCAGATTTGTGTCGTCGCGGACATCACACTCCCGAGTCGAATGCACAAAGTCCGAACTACCACAGATGCAAGTCGCAACTGTGCATGATTTGTATTGAGAAACGAGCACAGACTATACGTGACCAGACTATATGCCTGATCTTCCTGGTACTTTAGACCGCGGTGGAAACACAGAAAGCAACGTGTCTGGGGGGAAAATAGTTCCTAGGGAAAAAAGTTCCTGTTACAAATGTTCCGGGTAATTTCGGTGGAAGCGCGACATAGCACTGCATTCAAAGTATTCACTTTATCAGTTCTTATATTCTTGCTCTGCATAAATGCTAGATGGTAACCGTGAGAATGAAGAGCAGATCAAGTCAATACATGCAGGTAGACACTTTCGTCAATATCCACAAAACACGTCCTTTATGGTTCAAGTCAAGGTAGGTGTTAGACATATTTCCTTCTCTGCAATTCACATATATAATATTATATACAAATATATAAAGAATCTTGATGGTGTTCTTTTTCACATTACATTGAGTTCTTGTCTTTTTAAAAAAGAGCACCACTGTATGCTGGGGGAGATATGTCACATCTACTCACTGCAAAGCTTATGACAGATTCTCTGCAAAACTACAGCATAAACAACCCAAGGTCATTATAGTCCCGAGTGATCAAGATCTGGTCTTGTACCACCCTGAGAGGGTTTGTTTTGTGATAATGACCATCTGAATTTACATTACCCCACTAGTAAACAAAGAAATAAATAGTCAGACACGAAATGTTTAGTTTAGATTAAATTATTTTAATTACTCTTATACTTGTGCAGGCCACAGAGAGAGAAAAAAAACTAACAAATGTAGGTATTTAAAAGAAAGACTGTAACAAACAATGAATCAGGACTGTGAGTGACTTGAAACTTGGAACATTATTAATAAATTCTAATAAGTGAAAGTGACAGGATATACAGCCAAGTATGGTGACCCATACTCAGAATTCGTGCTCTGCATTTAACCCATCCAAAGTGCACCCACACAGCAGTGAACACACACACATCGTGAACACACACACACCCGGAGCAGTGGGCAGCCATTTATGCTCCGGCGCCCGGGGAGCAGTTGGGGGTTCGGTGCCTTGCTCAAGGGCACCTCAGTCGTGGTAATACTACTAGTATGTAGATAACCATGAACTCTGTAGGCTTAACAGTATGCTAAATTATTAAGACTGAATAAGAAAAGTTTCAAGTCTGTAAATGCATTAACTACAGCAAAGCATATTAAATGTATTTTGGATTATAATTTATTTGATTTTTGATGATGAAGCCATGTCACACAACCTTTCCAGGTTGGCAAATGTCTAATTTTACTAGCTTCCACCAATTAAAAGAGGAATTTTGGCTCTAAATCCCATAGTTTTTGCATTTTTCCATAGCCTTAACATTAACAAGAAACAATACTGGAAGCATCTCCTCCTTTTAAAGTTGGTAAGCCTTTTTTTTATCTTGACTATGCATAATTATATAGTTTAGCATGTTTTAGTCCTCCGGTTGTCATCAAACCAGTCAGAACAGATCTGCGCCCGCCGGTTAAGAACCTCTTCAATGTGGTATACAAGGACACACTATTAGGGCAAAAGATACTTAGGAACACCTCAACCATCAGCATATACTTTAATTTACAACTGTTGAAGATAGGAACCTGCTGTGGTTTGGGGGAATTTTTTTTTTTAAAGCTTAAAAGGAATGTATTGAATGATACTCAGCATGTACACTGGCCAACATATAAAAACATAATCCAGCATCATCAATCTATCATTGTAGAGACGTGGTGATTGCATGTAGATGTTCAGCACATGGAGACAAAGTATGGAGACATACTGCTGTCCATGAGTTATTCTTAATAATATAGCCATGTCTAAAGACTTTTGTTGAGTCGGAGATTGCTAACCAGTTTTCCATTTGCCAAGGCTAGATATGAACCCCTTTGGCTAATGTTTGGACCAGTTTCTCGACCCAGGCTTTAATATGCATTTGCAGATGCTTTTATCTAAAGAAACTCACACTGCAGTCAATGTAAATTTATCATTTCATGCATTCACTCATAATTGAATCCTTGACCTCAGGGCTGCTAGTCCCATGTGCTACTGCAAAGTTTGAACTAAAACTTAAAGCTAATAGACATTGAACTAAATTGATGTCAGCCAAAAATGAAATTTCTGTCCTCAGCTACTCACCCTCTTGTTGTTCCAAACTGGTATGAATTTATTCCTTCTACTGAAAACAAAAGACAATATTGAATAAAGAATATTGGTAACCAAACAGTTTGTAGTAGCCATTGACTTCCATAGCACGGAAAAAATACTATGAAAGCCAATGGCGATGAGCAACTGTTTGGTTACCAAAATTATTAAAAATATTTTATATTGTCTTCAACAGAAGAAAGAAATTCATACAGGTTAGGAACAACTTGAGTGTGAGTAATGATGATAAAATTTTATTGCATTTTTATTTCATGGGGCCTATTAGATGGAAAAGTGCGCAAAGGAACATGCAGCAACCTGGAAGTTGATTATGAATGAACACAAACTGATAGGTTCTGCTTCTGGCTTCGCTACTGTTCGGACACTCTTGCTTACTGTTCCGTGATTTGCTCCCTGCTTATGTACTTTTCTCAGATTTTTCTAAGATTTGAACTTCAGCAGATCAGCACAGTGCTCAAACAACAAATTTTTGGAACAAACACTAAACTAAAAACTTTTCGTGACTGGAACTATACTGCAAAAAAGAAGCAGCTTACATTTAGAGACAGGAAAGCACAGATGCCTACATTAAAACAGACAGAAATTAAAATGCCTCTTGTGGAATCTACTTGCTGCATAAACTGCCACAGACTTCTACAAAGGATTGCGGTTCTTGAAACAAAATTACATGCTGGACTTCCAAAGCAGGCGTAACACACAACAGATCATCGTCATCAGACCTCCTCAGCATAAAGCCGGTGAGTCCTGTGAATCTAGTGAATCTCAACAGTTAATACCAAATGTAGAGGAACAAGGCGAAACTGAAACCGACACACTAATCTATGCCACAAACAGGGAGTGAGACCCAAAGACACTCGAGACATCAGACTGTCACGAGTATCTCGTATTGCTGTAGTAGCATTCTCTACCCCAGATACGGCTATGACAGGACTTGAAAACACTAGTACTCTACCAGCCCCTGTACACCTTGAGAACAGGTTTGAAGCATTAATGAATGTGGGTGAGGAATCGCCAAATGTGATTGAACATGGATCGTATCAGCCAGCAGCTAACATTGCTAATAAAAGGCACTCAAGGTGGAGTAGAAAGTGGCATTCAGCACAAAGTGCAGCCGAGCCCAGGATTCTGATAGTGGGTGACTCTATTATCAGAAACATCAATAGCAGGACTACAAATAAATACGGCTTTCCTCAAGCAACCCGTCTCTGATATAAACTTTGGAACATTTTAACGAAGCACAAGACTGTAAATCAGATCATCATCCATCTGGGGAAAAGTGATATTCTGAAAGAGCAGTCTGAACTTCTTAAGAATGATTTCAGTGAACTCTTTGAAACACTTTGAAGACTTGAAGTTCAGTTGTTCAGCTGTGGACTAATGGTCAGAGAGTTGGACTTGTAACCTAAAGGTCGCAGGTTTGAGTCTCGGTGCTGGTAGGAGTTGTAGGTGGAGGGAGTGAATGAACAGTACTCTCTTCCACCCTCAATACCCATGGCTGAAGTGCCCTTGATCAAGGCACTGAACCCCCAGTTGCTCCCTGGGTGCTGGATATATAGCTGCCCACTGCTCTGGGGATGTGTTCACTTCTCACTGCTGTGTGTGTGCACTGTGTGTGCAATGGATGCAGAGCACCCATTCCGAGTATGGGTTACCATACTTGGCAAATGTCACGACTCTTTCTTTTCTTTTTTTTCTTTTCATCAGTGGACCACTCCCAGCAAGGGGAACTAACATGTTTTCACGGTTGCTTGGGCTGAATGCATGGCTACAAAGAACCTGCAGTATAGAAGGAGCCAACTTCATCGAGAACTTTTATCTTTTCTGGGGCCATAGACAACTGTTTAAACTGGATGGCCTCCAGCCAAAAAAACTTCATCATCCTTCAGTAGTGTGTGCCAATCCACTCAACCTAAATGGCAAACACACCTGGACAAAGTATGAGTGACGACAGGACTTCACATCAGCTTCCGAGTCATCATGTGGTTGAGACATCCCACAAGGACACTGACAACACCACGCAGCCACAACAAGCACTGCTCATGGACACCATCCCTGCTGATCCCTGCCCACAGAGCTCATAACAGACAGACTGTGACATATCAGAACAGCTCCAAGACTCGACACCCAAGGATGACTTCCTGTAATACAGCCAGGGCAGCCTGGACAACATATCGCAGCCACCGGAAACACCAGCGCCAGAGCCCATCTCACCAGACACGTTATCCCTCTCTCCAGCATCTGTATTTTATTTGATCTATTGATCTCTGCTACCACTAAATCTAGCTCTGTCTCTGTCAGAAAGACATGCAATAACGAGATCACTAGTGTGCTATTTATGGAAGCTATATCTTTAACACCAAGCATTTCAGCAGACTCTTTTGATCTTTTCCTTGATTCCTTTAACTCAAAAGTTAGCAATGTTATTGATGATATATGTTATTGATAATGTTATTGATATATACATAAAAAAAATATCATTTGATTTTAATTATACTAGTCTTCCCACCAAGCATCTTAACTTTTACCATCAAGAGTCCCACTGTCAACCAGTAACAAACAATACAAGCGTGCAATGGGAAAAACGAATAAAGTAGCATCCAAAATGCAACATATGCTGGTGACTAGCAAGGCTGTAGAAATCTGTTTTCTCTAACTGTCTGTTAGTGTATTTTGTAGGACTTTTATTACTATGATATCTGAATGAGATTGTGAGAAATCCCAGTGGCACCCTGTTGCCCTATTTCACCAGGAACCTCAGGAGGTTGTTAGATCAGGTAATTGACTAACCTACAGAGAAAGTCTGAGATGAACAATTTACATTTATGCATTTGGCAGATTCCTTTATTCAAAGTGAATTAAATTACATTCAGGGTTCCTTCCTTCCTCGGGAAACAAACCCCTGATCTTGAATCCAGATCGAACCCTGATATTTACCTTTAAATTATTCAGGGCCCCTTTTTTATGCTGTCAAAACAAAATTAAATTTGTTGACTTTGTTGTCACTTCTGGTTATTACTTCTGCAAGACTGTATTACGTAACATTTAGCGCCCCTGAATTTATATCCCACCTGCAGTTGAATTACCAAAAATGAAATAAATATAGTAAAATATTCTTGTTTTATGACTTGTTGGTGTTAATCTTATATGTTGCAAACCAGCGGAACTGTACCACGTACCGTAGACAGGAAGCCATTTTGTTTTAGCCGTTTTATTGGTGGTGTTAAGGACTGGTGGGTGGTGTGTAGCAGAGAGGACGTGACATTGTCCCTGCAATGAAACTGTCCTCACAATACACTGCAGGCATTGTCGTACCCATGCAGTGACTGGAATACAAACACGATTTGGGCATTTATGCATTTATCTGTACATGGCATGTATTGCTTTAATATGTCAAGTATCTTAATTTTACTCTACTGCTGATACTGCTGATTAATGTGTAATATAATAGCTTCACACGCCTAAAGAATGCTGTGAGGTTCTTCTTAAATGTGTGGTATCAAATACTGTTATAGGTAATTGAATATATATATATATATATATATATATATATATATATATATATATATATATATATATATATATATATATATATATATATATATACTTTTTTTTATGTGCATGATATATGCCTCTTGTGATTTTATTTTATTTAAATTAAAAAAATTCTGACAGATAAATTGCCCATATTCATAAGTTTCAAGAACATACAGAATTGCTCAAGTGGTGCTTTCCACCGAATGAAAGTGTGTCAGTTTCAGTTTTTTCATACTTTGATTTATTTACCCACACTGTGATTGGAAAAAAGCCTTTGGCAGGGATGGAGCAATAGTGAGTATGCTTAGGATGCAAAAGTGAGTGTGTACAAGTGTGCGGCAGGGAGAATCAAGAGGAAGAAGTGTGCAGCTGTAGGGGGAGGGTCAGGAAAGTGCAAACAGAGGGGGATGGGGAGAGAGACAGACCTCCACAGGGAAAGAGGGAGCGCTGGGGGAGGGGAGGACGGAATGATACGGAAGAGGTTGTCATCGGAAAAGGACCTTTAAAAAAAGTATCCCGTTCCAAGCAGGTGATGAGGACTTTTGCCAGTGAATATATGGCAGGCTCTCTGAAATTTACACCCAAATCTGTGCTGGGTTTTCTCAGGATAATGCGGTGTAAAATCAGGTGCGGTGGTAATGCAGAGATGTTATAATCTTGCCTCCCTGCCGTTGGCCCATCTGTGCTGAGGATGGCCATTGGCCACAGGCATTAGAAGTCCTTACAGCATTAGACAGTAACCTCCTTTTAGCCTCATGATACTGCATTAGTTTCTGTTGACAAACATGAGGAGAAGTGGTGAAGAATGTGATTTTGTTTATGGAAGTTAATTGCATTCCTGCTCCAACCAATGAATTCTTTCACTATATAAAGGTGCATTCTGGATAGAAAACATTGGAGGGACTGCATAAAATTTTGCATCACGTCTAGCAACACAAAATGATGTGTAATCCATCATGAAACTGAGAAAGAACTGTATAAAATCTAAAAAAAGGAGCGATATTACAAAGAGATGACATGGTTACGTTTATTGTTCTTCTACCTTAAGCCATTCTACTTAATTCTACCTTAATTATGGCTCAAAATAAACACTGCATTAAATTTTGCATCATGTCTAGCAACACCAAATTATGTGCATTTTACCAAAGGCCATTTAAGGAAAAAATTGAGGCAGAAAAAAAAATGAATAAAACCGGCAATAACTGTGTATAAAGGGTGAGGAAGATGCAGTATAGTGTGTGTTTTGTGTTTTCTCCTAGTGGTGCATGACGTTCTCTCCTTTCCACCCAAGGGACGGGTTATCCTCAGTTCAATTGGGCTATAAACCGAGGCTAATAACAAGAAACTAAATAGACAGATGATGAGTCCTTTGTCAAAGAACTGAAAGCATATATATGTTCATTCAAAGGATCTGTATGACCTTAGAAATCAATTGAGGCAGAAGCCAAGATAAAAGGCTATAAATCACTATCTAAAATTTGATCAAGGACTATTTAACCAGGCTTACACACTTCTTCTGTGAAAAGTTATGAAAAGAAAAAAAATATTTAAACAATATTACACTTTACCAAAGCAGAATGCAATTTAAAAAATGTATGCAAAAATTATGTATGATGATAGCATTAGGGCCAATTAGAAGAAATTTGAATCAAAAATTTGATGTTAGACTATGGCAATGCAACATAATAATACATTTTGTAAATGTATACATATTTAAATGTATGAATATGTTACAGAAAAATAAAAGCATGCATGCATTGCAAAAGCTGTGTCTAATGGCAGGTAAGTTTTTTAAATGTCAACTCAGGTAAAATATTATCTTATTAATAATTTTCTTAAACATTTAGTGTTTTAATAAGTAAACATTTCATGAAAACAATATAAAATTGACATTGATGTAAATAAACTGTAATGTTAATAGGGTCATGAACATTGTGCCAGCAGCTCCAAAGAAAGCAGCTCAAGGCACTTCTTAGAAACATACAAAAACACGTCATGTTTGCGGGGTGACTGGGACTGACACTTCGACCCCTTACTAGTACTGATAAAACCACTTCCTGTTTCCCCTTGGAATAGCTGCTGTCTTTTCACATTAGTCAATAATGACTCGGGTATGAAAAGAAAAAAACGATGTGGTTCAAATGACAGCAAGACACTGAAGAATGAACAACAAACTTGCTGACTCATTCACAGCCTGCAGTCAATTTAAAGCATAAATCCAACCTGTAACTTATAAATCATGGCAATGATGTATGATCTATTGAAATTACCCACCAAGGCGGTATTTTGTGGGCATGACTAAAAGATATTAAATCAACGCTGGTCAGAAAGGGAAAAGTGTGATTCAGTCTTAATAAAATCTAAAGCCCATGGTTTTTAAAACCTGACCTCAGTCTAACTTGCTTGATGTTGATGCTTGCCAAAGATTATCCTCTTATATTAGGAAATTTCCATTATGTGGTGTGAAAAATGTACCACAGATGGTACATGCATTATCATGTATGATGCTTAGCAGATGTTCACGCACATGAGGAAATCGGTACTTTAACAATGAATAAGCAAAAAGTGAATTCAAATATAGTTCAGTAGAAGGTCATATGAACACTGTAGTGAATTTCTAGTGAAGGTCTTTGTGTATGCTAATGATGTTGGAGTAAATTGCCTTACATTTGGGTGTAATTCTTTATGAAGCCAAAAAATTAAGGGAAATTGATCAATAAAAGAATGGATCAATACTAATAATGTTATTGACAGGACCTCCCCCTTCAAATTCTTCAGTAATTACCAAAACTGTTAATAATGGAGCAACCATACTCAACAAAAAAACAAAAGTGGTCGCCCACCCATATGTTAAGACTGATTAAAGGAACGGTCCATCCAGATATTAAACTTCCAAATCATTTACTCACCCTTATGTTGTTTCAAACCTTTATGACTTTCGTTCTTCCACGGAACTCAAAATAAAGTTATGCTCTGAGTTTGAAAGCATTAGTCATACTTTTGAAATGATTAAGATAATTTTCCACTTTTGGATTAATTATTTCTAGGATGCATGCATCCAACACTTATTTTGAGAAACTAAAGAGAAACATGGCTCCTATCCACCTTTTTCCTCAGCGCGGAAGTAAGCCTCTATACGTGAGACTTCCGTTTCATTAGCCGTTGTAGGTAAATAACGAGGAGAATAACAACGTACAGTAAACGGTAAAACTGTTTGCAGTACAAACCAGTGTGTTCTTAATTAAGATAACAGATTAAAATAATATGATCGGACACATTAATTGTCAATATCAAGCAGCAAAACGAACTGTTTTGTACAGCTAAAAATAGCTGGACGCAAATGAGACCGGAAACTAGACCCATAGAATTTAAAAATGGCGGCGCCCATTTTTACGTCAGGAAAAAGGTGGATACATATCAAATTTTAATACTGAAGTACACTGACTGTGTTTCCTGCACTGCATGACAAAAAGTATTGTTTTTAGCTGTATTGTACTTTTCCTGTCTGAATTTAATGTGTTGTCCTCACAAACATAGTACAGTGCAGTGTTGCACTATTCGCAAACAATAACCTAATTGGCAGAACTACTTGTAGTTAAAAATACACAATCAAAAGACATAAAACAACAGACAATTTGACATAAAAACTGCAAATGATTAAATGTATAAATATCAGTAGTCCATGAAAAATGTAAATCTGCTCAAATGAAAATGTTACATTTGTGACATGCCCATCCTTATCTACATTAATCTCTAGGTTAATAATGTACTCTAAAGTAATTGAGTATACTTTAATTATAATTCAAATCAAGGTATGCCTTGATACACATACACACACACACACACCTTTTTATTTAAATACAATTTTACAGTTACTGTGATGTATCAGATTAGCCAGATGCAGTTTATACAGTAATTATACAGTCTTAAACTATATAGCATATATAGTCTGCACCCATGCACACATTTCTGCTAAATCTGTTTTATTTTGTGAAGAATCCTCTGACACAAGTCCTTGAATTAAACCTTTTAACCATTCAAACTGTCAACAGTCACTACTTGCCAGAATCATTCAGCCTCAGTTTAAACACAGTTAAACACAAATAACTAACAAATTCATTAAAAACTGTGCATCTTAAGTGGAGACATCTTGCCTTCAGTTTAACCTCTGAAAATCCTTAATACACTACCTACTGCTGAGCTTTGTAAATGCAAAAAGAGCCAAGAAAATCAGTTTAGGCTTCTGGCCCAAGTGTGAGTGCTCTAAATTCATTTTTTAATATTAGAAAGCAGTTTAACCCAATTCCTGTGCATCAGCAAATCTACCCAGCATTCTTTATTTAGTGCAATAACCCCACAACTGAATCATTAGATCATCATTTATCTCCTAACAAAATGTCTTTATGATGCATCTCATTTATCCTCCATCTGCTACAGTACGTGTGGCAACTACTGCTATATGTCTTTCTTCACTTCTGATTCCCCCATCAGAGATTTGGGAAAATTCCACTTCCCTCTCTAATCCTACTGCGGTTTCATTGGCCATCACTGTACCTGCAGCGCTTCATTCTTGTAGTTTGGACAAAGCCACCGGATCCCTTCCATCCATGACCTATCGTGACCTATCTGTTGTTGGGCAGCGGCCAATTTCACATATGTAGCCGTAAATTCCCCTCTCGCTCTCTCTGCCAATTATTATCTACCTGTTCCGGCCCCGTCGGCTGACAAGACACCTACTGAGTGCACTTTCCCCATGAGCTCAGCTCTTTGCTGCAGTCAGCTGTAGCGTTGCTCGCTGCTTATCATTCGGATACTTTCTCTGTATGTCACGTCAGCTGCCGGGGTTCCCTGCTTCTATCCCATCTGCCCAGAGAATTAATCCCCCACACGCTCTAAAAAAACTCTTTTTGAGTATCTAACAGGTTTGCATCTGATCAACTGGAAGAAGTCAGAAATCAGCCCTTTTTATACATCATATTAGGCCAAAGTGATCTAGAACACTTTTTTTTTTCTTAAAAGGTATTATTGGCAATCAAATCTGTTTCTTGCAGTCTATTACAGTGCACACTTTCTGTCTCCGTTTAGCAAGTGAACTAAAGAAAACGTTTAAGTTAATTACATTACGCATTTTACTTCCTCTAGTCTGTAGCAAACCCTGGTTCTTCTGATATTCATTAGCAATATTTGCTTGGTCATAAGATCAAAAGCAAGTGATATTGGTCTAGTTATCCATGTGTGTATTCTTTCTGGGAGCAACTATATCAGATCTTCACTAAGAACTGTGAATAAAGTTACAGATCAAAATGCACCATTGAGTTTAAAGTGCACAACCTGTCTATGGGTCATGCTTACAGCTGTGGGTTCTATAAGCACTCGTTTATGATTAATTAGCACAGTGTGTCTCCTTTTCTGGACAGATATAGATGTGATTAGGTTGCCAACTTTCCAGTTAGACCACACTTGTAGATTATCACTATTACTAATTATTATCTGGATATCATGCTAGATGCAAAGCATATTAAAATAAAGAAATTCATTCTTTATGCCATCTTCAACAGTCACTGCATCCAATACATATTAACCTGGGTCTTCATTTTATTGGTATTTACTCATTTGCATGCATTTTTCATGTTGTTTTGGGTGCTTGTTTTGATGCACCCAACATCAAGCAAACACATGCTATTATTATTATTTTTTTCCACATTTCGCTTTTTATTCTCACTCATTCATTAGCCAGCTAACTAAAATATACATATCATGTGGAAAACCATGTCCTACATTCAACTGTATTAAGAAAAGTTCACCAGTGCAGTCATATTACGTATAAATGTTAATATTTAATATTCCCAAACATTGCAATACTTTAACATGAAGCATAAACTAACAAGCTGCAACATCCAGGTATCTTTTAACTCGAGTGTCTGGCGAACAGCTCTATCAAACTTATTCTTAAAGGGATAGTTCACTCAAAAAAGAAAATTCTGTCATCATTTACTCATGAAAGAAAGTCACAGATTTAAAACAAGTTGGTTTACATTTTTGGTTGAACTATCCCTAAATAAACCTTATTCTGAAGGCACAACAAAACTTGTTTCACACTCAAAAACTAGCATTTAATTTACTGCATTTATAATTTACATTAGGAGTCTTAAATATGACTTTACTTCTGAAGCCTGTTAGCTGAGATGCAGAGAAAAAGAGAGAGAGAGGCCGAGAGACACAGACATTCAACCTTGCCTCTCTCAAGGACATCACAGGGCACAGTGAAGCACAGCAATACATTGGGCATGTTTAGTATCAGGATTTGGAATAGTATTGTTCAAGTGATATACTATAATAATAATATACTGTCTGGATGGTTACTCTGTCACACTAATGCTGACATGAACCATATCCACTTTTCAGTCATCAGATTATTTGTGAAAAGACTTCTTGTGGTAGGCCTTATAGAAAGCTTAGGATGTAGACATATTATTAGGACGTCTCAAACATATATTAGGTTAGACCGAGGCTAGTTGTCACGTTTTTTTTTTCTTCAGGTGAATATTAAGGTAGACTTATTTTCTCAATTGAGTTTATTAAAAGGCAAGTCTTGCCTCCGAAAAAGCTATTGAACATTTCCTTTGCCAAGAAAAAGGTTCAATGAAGACACATTGACCACACTGACCTTTTGCGATAGAGAAGGCATGTTGTCGCACTTTATGGGTTAAGTTTTCACAATAGAACACAATAGAACCTGCCACTAAACATGTTTTTTTTTTTAAATGTGATATTTTAAAGAGTATTAGAATTACGAAATGCAAAACAATAAATGATGCATGAATAAAGTAAAAAGTATGAAATAAAAAACCATTATTGTGACCAACAAATAGCCTATTTTGAAAAAACGAATTCTATATGTGTTTGAAACCAATGAACACTTTTTTTTTTACTGAACGTTGGACCTAAAACCTTATAGTTACTAAGATAAAGCTCTTCTCCTGTGTGACAACTAGCCCATGTCTCCACAGGCCTATTGTCTGAATCAAATGATCTGCCATTGATTTTCTGGTCCATTTTCTGTAGGTTGCTTCAGACCTTTGTCGGTGCAGCCGTAAGAAATTAAGCATGTTAATTATCAGAACATGGATGCTATGTTGACTTCTTCATCAGAGTCATAAATCTACAGTCTTTATGATATGAAATGTTGCCACTGTTGGAACATAATGCATCCCCACCCGGCTTTCATGAGCAACACTTCAGGTTGCAATTATCCCATTCAATCACACTCATTCATTCAATGTTAGATCTCTCCCCTGTACAAATGAAACCTAATATCGAAAGGGGCAAGGTCAATGAATTCCGTCTGATTTATCCTTGCTCGTCTCTGCTGTGCATAGACACTCTCGCCCTGCGCACGCCCACAGTCCAAGTAACCCGTGCACTTCCCTCACCGCGCGACCAATACGTCACAGTGATGTTGACGATTACATAAAAAGTGATTATTGCCCAATCATGTCGCATCGGATTCGCGTTGAGCCATTAACACCTTTAGAAGCAAGACTATTGATGCATATGTTTAAAAGCTCTGTGGCAGTATACAGTATATGGCGAGTGCGCGCGGCTTTGGGGAGTCTGCACGCGCATCACGTATAATTGCGAATTCTGTAAAATCCAATTATCTGTAGATTACATTTCTACATGGTGTCTGGTAAGCAAAGGCTGATATCAGATGCTCCGGGGGAATAAGGGAAGTCTTGGACCGATTCGCTTTAGGATGAAGCAAGTGAAGAAAACGCGCGTCTTTGGGTTGGGTTATGATGTTGCTATATATATATATAATTACAAACATGTTAATGTACATTTCTCTCTTACAACCCCCCTCCCTCGCTAGCGCACCACTCGCGCATACACTGATGAGTGCAGTGCACTGGGTTCAGGCGTTCCCTTTACGATATTTCAGTGATCTCCGGCGACAGAAAATTCGTGGAGGCTCACTTTCAGTAAAAATAAGTGAGTTAAACGCTAAATAGAAATACTTTGGCAGCCATGTTGAATTCGTTTAGCTCAATTGGGCGATACATGCAAGAATATTACTACACCCTTTCATATTTAATATAGTGGTTAAGAACGGAACAAAGCGTGCTGCAATAATCGCACATCCCACCCAACGATCCAAATGCGTCCGATGAAGATGTGCATGTATCCAGAACAGAGCTTCAGTGGAGATGCTCAAAATTCCCAGGTAGGCTTCAGATGGCAAAATCTAACAGAGTTGATAGGGAAAGGAATAAGGCGAAGTATGGGTGTATGCTATTTTCGTTTAAAAAAATAAAAATAAAATAAAAATCGGTATTAATAATTAATGATTAGGTGATCACAGAATTAGATACTGGGATGGTGCGTATCCGCGTAAGGACACTGGCTAACTATCCGCAGCAGTCTGTACTCCTAGATAACACTCCTGGGCGACATGTATCAAAGGCAGTGTGTTTGCATGCATGCTAATGTACGGGAGCTCGTTTCGCGAATAACGGCATATAACCTGATTTGATCGATAAATCGATCCATCGCACATGGAACGGCGCTCGCGTGAGAGCCGCTATTCAAAACGTTATAGGCTATATGCGCGATATGGTAGAAATGTGTAATTGCGTAAAGAAGGAGGAAAAAATATATTGAAACCGTATTATGTCCATTAATGCTCAGCAGTGAGCGAGCAGCAGTGAGATGTCAGCTGCTGACGCCCGGTTGCGGTGAGGAGACGGAAAATATGGGAGGAGATGAAGGATAAAGCATCAGAAATCCAGACTTACACTTCGTAGTTCCTGCGTGCGATCCTTCATTTTTTCCCCGCCGTGCTGGCCAAAAATATCGCTTGAGGTGTCCGCTGTGTTCGTGGATTTATTATTAGCGAATGTCTGGCTCCTGTTTAATTTCCCACAGATTTAGGTGGTGTCGGGAAAAAAGGGAGCCCTGTTCTTCCCCGTCTGCACTATTTCACGCCTTTCCCCCTTTTCCCCCGTTCCTGGTTCTGTAATGGAGTGTCCTCCGTGGCGGTGCAGTGATGCCCCGCAGCGCGCTCTGACTCCAGCACACGAATGCGATTCCGAACGCGGTACTGATGCTGCAAAAAAAAAAAAAAAAAAAAAAAAAAGGTGGGGGGAGGGGAGCGATGCAGAGGGCTGGAGCGCTCCTGCGCATGCGCCGCCGTTTCACTTTACCTGCCGCCCCTCCCCCATTCCGCTCGCTTGCTGTACTGCGCGTAACCGCAGCGCGTAACAGCCCCACGTTCCCCATCATAACTAGGGAACTGTAGTTTGTTTTAGGCGGAATAAAAGCAGGAGCCTCTTTTAGACTCGAAGAAAAATTCTAATAAATAGAGGGAAATAAGGGATAGGTCGCACTGAAAAAACATACGCTCTCAAGACATATCAACCTTTAATGTATGTATATATATATATATATATATATATATATATATACACACACAAACATTAATCTATACAGTATAGGGAATATAACATAAACTGAGTATTCAGATTTTACTATAGTGATGTGGGCCTTTTTCTAAATGAAACCAAATGTTCAATGACAGAAATGAAAATTGGGACTTAAATTTAGCTAGGGATGAGCAATACCACATAATTCCTATTTGATCAAGTACCAAGGCAAATAATACCAATGCATTTATTTTTTATTATTATAATTATTTCTGAAGTTAAAATATGGTTAACCATAGCCATTTAATATTATGTTTGAACAACATTATCTTTAACATTTAAAATGGCCTGAGCTGTAACAACAATTACATGGCCTAACATTAATCAACTTTTGTCGGAGACTTGTGTCTTTCAGCATTTTGACACTTTAAAATAAGCAAAAGAAAAAAATATACAAAATTTATATTTCGATTTATTAATTTTTTTACTTGATTTCTTATGTGAATATTGGTTCTGTTTATGCAGCATCTGTATCAAAATAAATATTAAAAAAAATATTTTCTGTGAAAAAGGAAAATAGTTCACAGGAAAAAATGTAATACAGTTCAATAAAAGATTATGAAGACCACACGATCAGGACAAGAAAAGTGCATTATAAAAGTAATGCAGTTAGTGGTTCAACAATAGCATTAATGACCACAAAGCTTTTTTCAAGAAAGTTTTTATTGCATCTGAAAGCATTCATTTTTTGTTTAAATCACCATGGTGGTTATAGTTTACATATGGAATTATGAAACAAATAAATAAAAAAATTTTTTTAATCAGAATTTTTTTTTTTTACGTTTTGTCTATTGAAAAAAGACTTGTAAATTTGTCTTGAAATAATGATATTTGATTTTAATAACGGTTTTCAATGTGTACACTTGCAAAAATCCCAAATAGCTTATATTAGAAGGCCCTTCCTCAGCAATTTACATTATCTTCACATCCTGCAGTTGTTGTATTATTACAGCAAAGACACATTTCTTCTAAAACCCTCAGATCTTTTAAACACAATGGGCTGTTCTCCGTCAAAGGGCTGGTAATAGTTTAGAGTACCATCACCACCCGGTGTAGGAGCGTATTTATCACAGAAAGACCCCGTAAGACTTGGGCCACACTGTGCAGAGTAGGAAATCAAAAAAGAGCCATGCTTTAACTTAAATGACTGCTTCTGATTCATTCCTTTCTGTGGAACGATAGACGATTTCCCCAACAGATCATCATCAAAACGGTTGTCACGGTCCCACACCTCAAATCTCAAGGGCCTGTAAAATGAGCATAGACAAGATATGAAGTACAACAGGTATCACCCAATGACAAAAACTGAATTTTTGTGAACATAAATACTTACGTTCTTTTAACCAGATCTACAGTTTCGAAATTTATGTTGTAGTTCCACTGAGGAAAATTGTTGTTCCAAATCACAGGGGTCTCATACGCACGGCTTCCGTAAAAGACTTTAACATAACCATCAGTTTTAGAGAAATAGTCTCCCCATAATCCTGCACCGCTCAACACAGTCACGGTCAATGTGGCCACTCCTGGGTTACTTGGGCAGCAGTTACTATCAATTCTTTGATGACCGCTGCATTTGCATGAGCAGCTATTACTACGATGGCCCACTTTGCACTTGGAGGGGCAAGCAGTAGATATAGCGCTTTTTGTGATGTACTTGCTGATGGCCGCTTGCAGACTGGCTCGTCTAGCTGGGTCGTTATTTACCAGCATGTGCAATGAGCTCAAGGTGTAGGAAACCACTCCAGGGATTTTCTTCAGTGACTTGAGCCACACGCCGTAACCACTAACGTTGCTTGGACTGAAGAGGATGTCTTGCTGCTCACCGTTGCCCCCTAGTATTTCAGTGACTCGGTCTGAGAAGGAGGCGCTGAAGCTGTTGCCTCTCTCCAGTTTCTGTGATTTGCCTTTGCAGTAGCCTACTTGCGCACTCACCTTCACGCCCTTGATGACGCCGGACGCCTCCGCTGATAAGCAGTTGCTCACATCATGTACTGACAGACCCTTCATGGAAACCTGGCAGGTCTTCACAGCGGTGGTTGAATGCACGCGGCCGCCCAGGTCGACTCTCCGCAAGAAGTGTGTCCCGTAGATTGAGATGAAATGATTGTACGCACCTTCTGAATTGCTGTCAAATTTAACAGGAAGTGCAGTAATAGAACCCAGAAATTCTTTGGTCACTGGAGGGCGAGCATGAAGACGAAATCTGATGAAAGAAGGCAAGAAAGACTTTATACGGTTTCATGCTTCAATATCTGTCCAAACCACAGACTAATGTAATCCTGGGTGTGATCTTGTAACACATGTCACTTTGTTCAATATGGAAGCATGACTCTGCCGTAGAGTAAAATAATAATAATAATAATAAAAAAATAATTAAAACGGGTATTTGTAACTTTATAGACATTTATAGTCAGATATGACATTTATAGTCAGACATACTGCTTCTCTGGCAGATTAAAACAAGGCTGCAAGGGATAGATTTATAGTATTTACAATTGGACGCACTTTATAAAGCTCTATGCAAAGGTACAAAAGCTGTTACTGGGATGATAGCTTTTCAAAAGAGTGACCTTTGTATCTAAATGGTCCTTATCATATCAAAGGTACATATTAGTGCCTAAAGGGCACAAAAGTGTACATTTTAAAAAGGTACTGCCCCAGTGAGCTTATGTACCTTTTTTTTCTGAGTGTAGATCACAACTTTCAAAACTGTTTGATGGAGTTTTGTCTATACTGAAAGACAACAGTACAATTTGTTATGCACACTGTTCTTCTATCACAGCTTCGTTTCCATTCCTGACAAAAAGGAAATATGGTGCTACCCTGACTAAGGTCTAGATCTCGAAATATGCAGCTTTATCTCTAACAGTTGTGTATTTATATCTCATAATTTATATATCTGACACTTGCAGCCTTTTATCTCACATTGGAACTATTTCTTATTAGAAACAATTACCTATTTTTATGTTGCTACAATGACTGGAAAAAAACAAGCTTACACATTATATATATATTTTTAATTTATAATCCTGGGTAGTTGAGTTTTTAAATTTCACAGTGTATTTTTTTAAACCCTAATGTTCTGATTTGCATATTTATGAGGTCAATAAATCAGCTGAAATACTGCAGAATAATAATTTTAGTCTGTTCATCACTCCAGTTGATATATTTGTAACATTTCTATCAATTTCCAACGGCCTCGAAACTAAACGTCACACGTGAACGTGTTTATGACTGTACCGAGCTCATGAATATTTAATGAGCTGAGCGCTGTTTAGCATGCGATTTCTAGAATTTTACATTATTTAGTAACCGAGAACCAATGATAGAGTAGCCAGTTACATTTTTAAACCACTAACAATTTAACCTTTTCTCACTTCTCACACTTAAAAATAAAGGTTCATTATTGGCATTGATGGGCCCATGAAGAACCTTTAACATCTATGGAACCTGTCCATTGCACAGAAGGTCCTTTGCAGTGGATAAAGCTTCTTTAGAATATTGAAATGTTCTTCACATTAAGAAAAAACTCTCTTGTAAGAACTTTTCACTAAAAGGTACTTTTGGGAACCCTAAATGGTTCTATGAAATTGCTGTGAAAAACCCTTTTGGATGCTTTATTGAGTGTAAAGAACCTTTTGTGGAATGGAAAGCTTGTATTGATGGTAAAAGTTCTTCATGGAACCATAAATAACCTTTATATTTAAGAAAGCAGTTACAAATAAACAATAGCAAGTGGCCAAAAAATAAATAAAAATCACACATACACACATATATACCAGGACTCACGAGTAGTAGCGGCAGGAGAAGGTGTGGCTTGTGAAGGAGTACTTGTCTTGAGATGCATGGCTTTTGGCAAACCTGGCTGATTTCGAATGAGTGCCACCAACAGCCACACCTGCTACCATTGGCACACTCAGTCCGATCTTCCAGCTGGCACTGGCTGAATTGGTGGTGTCCTTAAGAACCGAGCTGGCCGATTCATAAATCTTGGCGCCAACACTCCGGCGACACTGCACCTTGACCCGCCAGTCGACCACAGAAGCTGGCAACTTTTGCTTCTCGTTGAGCAGTTTGTTCTCACACACAGTGCAGTTGCCATGCTCTCCTCCGCTCATGTAGGTCCGCACATCCACCACAAAAGCTCCGGTGGTCTTCATTTGCACAATGTCAAAGCCTTCTCCCACCAAATTATGTCCAGGTACGAAGGGAGGCTTTTCACACTCGGTGCTGGGGACCGTTTCGCAACAGAAGGCAATGGGAAGATAGAGGAACAACAGCAGGAGAGCCATTTGCAAATGCAGGCTGAAAGACAGAGAAAAAGGAATTTAAATTATTTTAATTATAGGAATTAAAACTGAATTAAAAAACAATCTTAAATTTGGACAAAACGACAGCCCCAAGAACTATATAGACACTTTGCATGTAAAATGTCTGAATGTCTTTGCATTATATAAGAAAAAAATTCACAATTTCCAATTGTGGGAAAAAGGTAAAAGCAATTCTCAAGTATTTCACCATACATAGAAAAAAAAGCTGAGAACAACTTCTGTTTCTCTCTAAAATGACTTAATTCGATTCTTTATGAATGCTGATAAATCAAATAGATCAAATGAAGTTTATATATATCATTTTAGCTGACTTAAGTGTTTTAGCTACATTTGAGTATAAAGCACACTAATATTTTGCCGGTTGATGGATCACTGCGACGGTTTCAGCTACAGAATCATCCTGCATTAAAGCCACTAGATATTTTGAGTGCAACACATATATTACTTCTACAGTATTGTAGTTTCCATCACTGTCCTAAAGCAAAAAAAACAGTCCGCTCTTCATTGGCTTCATAGATAATTAAACAATAAATATGTCAAAAAACAATTCTGGTGCTATGTTTGCATAGACCGTTACTAAAAGTAAAATGTTCTCTGTTTTTACATGACATCCAAAGGAATATAATCATGAAATCATCTCCTGAAGGATGCAGGTTGAAAATAATATCTTTATATTTAGCAGCTTATAAGATGAATTTTAGGCTATGGGTAAAATGGTTAAATTAAAAATTATGCGAAACATATATTTAGGTAAAGTGTGTCCAAACCATGATGTAAGTGAAACATAGTGAGCCGTTAAAAAATACCTGCTAAATAAATAGACTTCCACCCCCCAAAAAACACATTCACATTTTTAATTCAATTAAATTACTTTCAATTTAAGATTAAAGTTAAAGTTCAAATTAAAGTGCTTAACGTTAAGTCAAATAACTTTCACATCGAATACATGAATAAGGTGCCGCTACTCAAAGAATCATAAAATCTGCCAAATTAAACACTATTTTAAAAAGATGAGGATCAGCATTCATTCATTCTGTATCACGCACACAAAGACATTTATATATTTAAAGTCAATTCATTAAAAAGCCGTTCACAAAATGATAATGAACCAAATAATAAACCATGCATGCTGAAATTTACCTAGTTGAGTTTCTTAACAGCCTTGGCGGAGAAAGACAGACAACTCGGTTAAATAACACCAATGTTAGAAAAAAAGAAAAGAAAAGGGAACAAAAATAGCAGATTCAGAAACACCAGTTATATGTTACCTTCACACTATATTCCCCTCAACACACTTGACTTTTTTTAACTGAAGAAAACATAACCGCATCCTAGTTGTAATGGCAAGCAGCAGAACATTTTTTGTATCATATCGTATCATTTGTATTGTAGCTTGCATTTCTCAATAGCAATGAGGTGCACTTACTGCAAATGAATCATGACAAACAGTCTTCTACTAGTGAAGCTAGGTCATACTAATCAAGATTTGATATCAGTCTTGATTCAGTCTTCTGTCTGCTGTGTTTAATGCATTAGATTGCAGACTGTTGACCTCTGCACTGGCTGCGATTGGCTCTGGATCTGTGCTCGATTGGTTCTTATCTTACTTGGATGAAAATCAATTGGACAGGGTCAGGCCCTGTACTCGGTGCTCTCAGGGATTTTAGAGGAATGAACCGACTATACTACGTACATTACACAAGTGTGGAAGTTTACTAGTTTACAGATCTAATCTTTGTGAATGGAATCCATATGATTCTTTTTGTGGACCCTGGGGCTTTGTTCTGCAATTGTCTCATATCTTCAAAAAAGAAAATTGGCTGAAAATCTACTTACTGGAAGGGCCTTTAAGGTGTTTATCTTCATCAAAATGGTATGGAGAAACGTAGCATTACATTACCCTATTCATCAATGGATCCTCTGCAGTGAGTGGGTGCCGTCAGAATGACCAAACAGTCCAAACTCCAAACAGCTGATTAAAAACATCATAATATTCTATTAGTAAACCACACCACATCACTGAAGCTGCATATTTGTAAGAATTTGTCCATCATTACGGCATTTTACGTGTATATAAAGCATAATAATAGTCCTCTCATATCAAAATCCACAGACATATTGGTTTAGAACGGTCTAGTACTGTTTTTGTTTGTAAATGGTACTGTGCATATTTCTCTCCAGATTCAGGTGAGATTACTTTTTCACTGGAGAAAGCATTCTTATGGAGGACTCATGCTATACCCTTGAGCAACAGATAAAAGTTAAAACATGCAGATTTCACTTTACAAGACATTAATTGATAGACTGGACTGGTGTGGATTAATTGTGGATTAATGTGATGTTTTTTATCAGCTGTTTAGACTCTCATTCTGATGGCACCCATCCACTGCAGATGATCCATTTGGTGAGCAAGTGAAGTAATACTACATTTCTCCACCTCTGTTCTGATGAAAAACAAACTCAATCTCATCTTGGATGGCCTTAAGAGTGAATAAATGTTCCTTTTTGGGTGAACTATTCCTTAAAGAACTTTTATAATAGCAAGTTCTTTGTCTATTCTTTACCAACTTCATATGATGAATGTATTTGACATCCATCTCAGCATTCATATCTGACTAAACAATTCTAGAGTGAAAACAGAAGTGTTTCACACCACTCGTCTGCAGTGTCTGCAGAAATGGTGTGTAAACCACTGGTAAAGTTGGTCAATTTTTTTGAGCTAAAACCTGAGCGGTCAAACCATAGCTTTTGAGTTAAGAGTATTTCAAAATGAATAGTCTTACTAATGAAATAGTAAGAAAGAAAGCTCTGACAAACCTTCAACAAAATTATCATTTTTTTTATTGTATCCTCAATAACGATGAAGTTTGGCTACTTGTTTCATACAGCCCTTGATCATAGCAATGGAAACTCTTTTATATGATTAGTTTAATTTATCTTGAAGCTCGTTTTTTGGTGTGCCAAGGGCCACTTTATATATAATGTCTGTTATTTTTTTATTGTGTTCATTCAAACAACTATCAAAAAAGCCACGGTACCCCTGGCACACCAGAAATCCACTTTAAATGAGTTGTATTTGACCAAATTATTGTATCATTGTATTTAACCAAATTATAACAAACTTTCTTAAAGACACAAATAGCAAATTGCTTTTGTAATATATATGACTTATAACCTCGGTTACTAATGCCATGCAGCATCCGATTTTGGTTTAGTCTCGATTGTGATCTAGGCCATGAACACTTGCTGTGGAATATGGGTTAACCCATTTACATCAACAGCTCAGTCCGACCCAGATGTTACATCAGTTGTAAAGTCCCTCAGGCTGACAGGCCTGTGGACTGAAAACAAACTTTACTATGAGCAATGCAAGATACTTTATGATACTTTTATGCCTCGTCTTTGTCAAGTCGGTATGTTGGTTTGTGTTCCACATGAAGGAATAAGATCATATGGGATGACATGAGGCTGAGCAAATGGTGACAGATGTTGCATTTTTGGCTGAACTATTTCTTTAACACGCCACTGAATTGATTGCTAGGCTGTGTTGAGTGCACTTCTGCAGGAGGGCTTGTTGTTTTGCATCCTATGCTGCAATTTATGACCCCTGTACAGGTCACTGGGTGCAGCGGCAGTAAAGGGAGAAACTTGCAGTCTGCCAAACTGCATCTCAATGCGACACAGGACCCCAGGGCTTTACAAGTGAAACGCACACACGAGATTGTGTTTTTCTCCTATTAAAAATGCTATAATTTATTTGACATTATTCGATCTAATATGTTTTCATTTCAAATGAATGAATAACTCAACCCAAATCAGAATTGTCATCATTTACTCACCCACATATCGCACCTTACTCACGATTTACATTCCTCTGTGGAACAGGAAGATAATGATTTCGAAGAATTATTGTATGTAGACATCACACTTAATTATGAGACTTAATTATCTTCTTGCAATTCTGAGTTAATATCTCACAATTCTGTTTATATTTCACAAGTCTTACTGTTCCTTAGAATTGTAAGTTTAAATTTCATAATTCTGACATTTCCCTCTTAATTATGAGGTTACATTTCAAAAATTTTAACCACCAAGGAATAAAAAATAACAATAATTGCAACGTATTATCTCACACTTTTATTTTTTAAATTGTTTGTTTATATCTCAAACTTCTGACATTTCTTCTCGGAATTCCAAGTTTAAATCTAGCAATTTTGAGTTTATATCTCGCACCTCAGACTTTTTTCCCTAAGAATTCTTAGTTTATATCTTGCTATTCTGTATTTATATCATACAATGCTGAGTTTAAATCATCCCATTCTGACTTTTTCCTTACAACGGCAAGAAACAAAGTCCAAATTGTGAGATGTACTCTCAGAATTGCGAGATAAAATAACCTATTTAATTTTTTGTGTATTCTGTGGCAGAAACTGGCTTCCATGACTGCCAAGTGTAGGGATGAAAATAGCACTTTCAATTTATTATTATTATTATTATCTTAGAAATTAAAATCCATGCAATGGTAGAAAACAGGCTTACAATATTAATCCCTACTATATGGCATGACCTTTATGCTGTAATGGGTAGCAACAAATCACAATCTAGGGTTGTAAAAATGCATTTAATAAGATAGCATAACACACAGTTATTTATATAAGTGCATATTACGATATATGAGTCAGGCTGGTCAGTATATGACAATAATATGATGTGCAATGCACCCTCATCCTCACGTAGCGGAATACCACTGGCAACAGATATGTGTGTAGATGTTTAGATGGTTTCACTGCCTGAAACATTAACACTTGAAAAGCAAGGCATCAGCAATAGGCTACTAAAAAAAGTCTGTGACATATTCACCATGTTTAATTCATGTCGAGTGGTGTGCATTTGTTTTTTCTGGTCTTTTTAGTGCGTGGCTGTTAAAGCTGAATAAACCTGTCCTATTTGGAGCATCAAGATATAATGGATACATCAACTTGATTTATCTTCAAACTGGTCTCTGCTGGTGTTAGATTAACAGCACAAGCCAACCAACTGGTCTAAAAACTGCATTGAATTGCAATGAAATAATAAAAGGAGTGATGATTCAGAGATCCTGGCTGAACTGGATTGTCACCTTGGGCTTCCTCAGTGGAGATCTTGACCTAAATCTCTATAGCAGATGTTTTTACACATTTTATTTGGGTTAATCTAAACATAATTGTTTATGTAATTCTTAATCAGGTTATAATAATAATAATTATTTTTTAATCAAAGTATTGTTTTGTTCTATTGTTCTCTGATGACAAGCTGAATGCAATAATAGCCATCATGCCAGAAGAGATGGCAGCAGTAATAAACACGTTATGTTTTATTTGATATAGTAATCATACTGCACCCCCTGGTGTTTGAAAACTGCATTTTAATTAGTTGAATACTTTACAAGAAACATAATTAAGGCACACTTTGAAACACAATGTGCAGTTTAAATACATTATATTATATTTATTATATATTACTTATATATATTATCATCATGGTGAAATGAAGTAGCCCGTTAAAGTGCTGATTAAACATGCTGTGCTTACACGTCTTTTATCTCTCTGCTTAATTTGTCAATTTGAAATTATTAAAAAAAATATTCTCTTGAATATTCTGATTGAATAATTGACTTATGCATTAATATATTTATTTGAGATAGCAATATGTTTGGTTTGCATACAGTTGTTAACTGCTGCCACTGTTAGGCAATGCAGAAGCTTTAATAGAAAAAGACAAAACCAAACTATTGTTTAAACTGTATTTTCAAACATGATATTCAAATAGCATTTTTTCTAATTTAATATCGCTGACAATTCCTATTCAAATTCGAATATGTTCATATATCTATAGATAACTGTACTGATATTATTTTGTGCTTTCATTTGCACAGCTGAACACTCACTTCTCAAGAACACAAGTGTGACATATAGCAGCAAAGGCAAGTGAAAACTGAACTGCTCCAACAGTAAACTGCAACACAATAAAGAAACAATTCAGAGGATTAGATTAGAAAACTTGTGTCCTTGATCGAGGAGCAGCTTTCTCAAAAGCTCACTATAGATAAACTCATCTGTTCAACATGAATGAATAATTGAATAATGAATAAGTAATAATGATCTTAAACCCTCTAACAATCAACCATGGTCTTGTGTAAAAGGCGGTGCCATTTTTATCAATAGGAAATACCTAAAATGACTTGTGTGTCTCTCTTTGCCCTAATGACACTGTGATGGTGTGAGTCCCACATTCTTCTCCCTCTGCTGCTAACTAAGAACAGGAACCGGGGCTGTGGTATATTCGTGGCTACAGATCGCACGCACGATGGAGGAGTTCTTTTCCTGCTGTTTTACAACTTCAAAACACAACAGATGTCTTTTTTTTTTTTTTTAGTTTTACACATAACGAATTCCAAAAAGGTTTTGAATGATTTAGTCACCGGAGATGAAGACTGCAATCATATCAGTAGCTAATACTTATTTGTTTTGTTTTATTTAGTTTTTGTTTAAAGGAAAAATTCAACCAAAAATGAAAATACTGTCATCATCATTGTTCCAGTCCGTCTGTTTTTTTTCTTCTGTTAAACACTAGAGAAGATATTTTAAAGAATGTTTGTAACCAAACAGTTGGCGGTAGCCACTAACTTACATTGAATTTTTTTCATACTATGTAAGTCAATGGCTACCGTCAACTGTCTGGTTACCAACATTTTTCAAAAGATATTATTTTGTGTTCAACAGAAGAAAAAATGTCATACAGGTTTGAAACAGCTTGGGGGGGAAATAAGGGTAAATTACAGAATTTTCATTTTTGGGTGAACAAATTCTTTAACATGAAGCAGGTCGTCTCAGGGCAGATATCTTTCGCTTGTGGAATGAATGAGCAACTTTTTTACAAAGGCACCAGTAACTGAAAACATATTGGTGTTTATGGGTTTTTTGTGGGTGTTGTCAATATAATGAATAATAACTACTTTTAAATTTCATATGCACTACTAGACATTAAAATTATGTAAATAAAATAAAATATGATCTGCCAGGGTGTGTATGTGTGTGTGTCGAAAATAATCACCCCCTTTAAAATAATCACATTTTGTTTAAAATGATCACAATCTGAAATGAAGATGGACACAGGTTTTGTTTGGCCCAGCTGTATTTACTCAGTGCAGCTTATAACATCCAAGTGAAAGATAGAACACCATGTCAGGAACCCCCCCCCCCCCCCCCAAAAAAAAAAACCCCAGAACCACCAGGAAAAAAAGTTGATGCAATATTTATTTATATACACACATTTTTATTATTATTATTATTATTTTAACAATGTTGTCGAATTATTACCAAAAGTAAAATTACATATTTTGATTACACAGCCTTACATGATGGAAAAAAAATACACTAACTATTTAAGACAACAAGAAATCATGATTTTTTAGCTATAACACTTTTTACAGAAATTATTATGTTGTTATGACCTGTAACATCTTAGGTGAGTAACGAATTATTAAAATAATTAAAAAATATAACCAATTTAAAAAAAGCTGAAAAAATGGCTTTGGACACCAAATGCACCTGCAATTATAGAATCTCCTCTTTACATCTGTAATCTATGAACCTCGCCCCGCCTTCCTCTTAGATAATGCAGAGGCCGCTTTACCGTAACTAAAGTAGAGGAGCGAATGAAAACATTTTGTATTAAGTGGGAGTCAATGTGCATTAAAATATAAATAATACGCTCGACAGAAGAAGTGCGTAACTGGATATAACAGGCAACAACTTAGTGGCTATAATCTACTTCTGAGTTCCAATTAATTGTGTCATTTATGCGCGCATCTTGCTTAAAAAACGGCGGATAACAAAACCCGTAAACAGCTCGATTAAATTACTTATACTGAACGTAAAAGCGGCGTTTTACTCAGAATTGTTTCCATCTGATTGTTTCTGTGATATGTGCGCATAGCGTTTTCATATTTGGGGCAAAATGGCGAAGTGGTCGTTTGGTGACGGTCCTCCAATGTGCTCGTGGGCTATTTGGAATCCAAATGCGCCTTCACGAAGTGGAGTACGGTACAGCATACCGAGGGGTGTAAACATCCACGACGTGTTTCGAGAAAAAGGGGTAACTGTTCATTTCGAGGCAGTAGTTCTGGAGGACTTCTGTAAATTTAACACTATTTTGGGAGGTGGGAAGAGGAAGAATGAAAGAGGTCTTCCAACAGAGCGGTCGCAATCATGAACGGTGCCCTGTACATTTCGTTTTTCCAAGGTCAGCTGGAGTCCGCGCTGGAGCAGGTTGTGCAGCTCTCCGTTCAGGAAATCACCAACACCGTTGGGACCACTTTGAATTCAATGCTATTGGAAACGGCCACCAAAGAGCAGGAAAACCAGCGTTTGAGGGCTACCCTTCAGTCTCGGGGAGGGAACGGGAAAAGCAATGCGTCTAAAGGAAAAACAGACACGAACGATGAAACAAAGCAACACACCCCCGGTCTGAGCCCTGGATGTGGCGTTCAATCCGAGACGCTCAGGCGTGAACAGAAAGCGCGAGCAGTTGGTAAGGGTATTTGTGTGCAAACGGTGTTTTTATTTAATGGAAATTAACCAAACATGTTGGGGAAGCATGTTCAATAATCTATATTAATAAACGCTCGTGCTTACACTGCTAACCTGACTTGTTGGCTTGGTGCGCAATGGCGATGTTTATAAAAACGGGTAACGTTAAACACCATTTTGAACGGAAGGAAGTCATAATAAACCTAGTCTGTCTGCTTATACACCCACGTCTTTCAATTCCCTAATTGTTGGTAAAAGCATTTGTATTTCAGAAACGTGGCACGAATGACCCTGTAGTTAAACCCAAACCATGCCCTGATAGAAAATCAGGCTTTAGATGTAACTGTGTTTTTAAACATGCTCTGTGGTTTCTATGTGGTCTAAGTTGGCTATTAGCTGGTTGACTAGTTCATAAAACCAGATTGACCAACTGTTTTCTTCCTAGACCACCAGTTAGCACCAAGATATGACCTTCTTCTTAGACTATTTAGAGAGAATCTGCCATGCAAAACACAACTTAGTTACTAGAATATGCTACATTTTAGTCTTGTTTGGGTTCTAAGTCTGAGATATTTTCTTCAGTTCATACAATAATTAAGATTAACTGGTCCAGAGAACACTGTTGTTGCCTTGTTTTTTTTTAACCAATCATTTACTCTTGGAGGAAGGGTGCAAGTCTGCATAATTCATTGTGGGAGACTGTAGAGAAACAACTAATTGTTTTAGACTGAGTGTTTTGTCTTGGTTGAGTGGAGTTGTATGATTTGAGGATGTTTTTGATGTCTGGTCTTTGAAATGAATCTTAGGAGTCTTCAGGCCTGTGTGGACATGTATTTATAGACCTTTTAATGTTTGGACTGGAGTTTGGGTGGCTTGTTATGACTGCTGCCAATGGCTGGTTTGGGTGATGAGATGACGCTTCTGTCGTTGAGCTGCTCCTTAGCGCTGCTTTTCATACTGCGGTGACGGTAGCCATAGGGAGGGTGTCTTCGCATTACATTTTGACCAATGGAGGTGGTTAGAGGAAGACACACCCACCAGACCCTGCGGAGGGTGTCCATGGTAGGGGTTTGATGGGGGAGTATCATGAGAGTCTTCATCCTATACAAGCAGAAACTGCAGCTAAATCAGCCCAATGCTCTGCTTTGATGCCATAGCTGGGCATGTCAACATGCAAACAGAGGTTTTTTATTTATTTTTTATGCACCATTTAATTAGATATAAATGCAACACTAGAATTAAATGAATCCATATCAGATATTCCCATTCAACACATCCTCACAGTTACATATGTTTCAACATTGCATTTAAATATTCTTATTCTTAAAGTCAGCAACAGGGCTCAACATTAAGGATGACCCATTAGGGCCATTGTGAGAGCGTTTCAGCAGGCAATGAAGATTTTTGATAGTTTTACAAAACCATAGATACCAGCTATCACTTTCCCTCAAAAATAATTTATGGAGTTGGAGTTACATTATAGTTTTCATTGGTCTAATGCAAATTAAGTAAAGCAACAAAAATATATTTGTGGGGGAAAAAATTAAAGTAAGCTAACATTAAATGAAAATATTTCAAATATGAAAATACATAGCAAAAAAAAGAAAAGAAAAAAAGAAGCAGTTGAATGTGAATTGTAAATAACTTTTTGTTGTCATATTTTTGTGGTTAGGGGAGTGAAAATGTTGGGCCGCCATGAAAAAAAAAAAACCTTATTGTTGAGCACTGAGAATGAAATCAAAATTGATTTTTTAAAATGCATTTTTAATGCTTGCGAAGGATTCATTAGCCCACATTATTCCAATGAAATAAAAGCCTCTGAAATGACTTTCCTCTGTGGTCAGTGTCACAGAGTCCTCTTCCTTCCAGCCTCTCCCATCATTAAGAGACCACTTTACATGATCCATTATATTGTGAAAGGAGGATAAAGTCATGTCCTATATTTCTTTTTCTTGACTATCATGTTTCACTCTGCAGTGCATTACATTACAGAAATAAAATGTGTTGTGAATAGCAACAAAAAGTGTTGCATGTTTTCATCATGCATTTAATAGTTTAATGACAAAGGATCGATATGCTATATTATTCAACCTTATTTGTTTGCTGTGGCTGAATTTGTGAAATTCTTATCATTGATTTCCTTTTCCAACATCTATGTTTTTTCAGTTTGTTTTACTTCTATGTTGCATCTGCCCTGTCCTGCAGTAATATCTTAGACAATTTTTTTGGATTGCAAAAGGAACTCAAAACATTTATCAATAATAATAAAAATATAACTTAAAAAATTGACTACTATCTTTTGCAATAAGATGTTAATATTGTTCAAGTATGTTGCTTAGACAGTAAGGCATTTACGGTCCGATCAAAATGGACTCCTTACAGTCATGGAGGAATGGAGAGGACTGCATGCTGTGAATTTTAAAGGCTGTATTTCTGCAGGGAGGTGCATTTGGTATGAGTTCCTAGCAAAGCGTCCAAATCAAAATTCAGACCTGCAGCACTTCCTTCTGATTTGAATACAAGCCACTGACACCCCGTTACTGTGAGAAGTGCTGAGGTAATTACCAATGGTTCCTCTGCTTTCCTAAAATACAGCTTTTTGGAGATGCCTAAACCTTTTAGAACCTCAAAAGGAAAGGATTAGTATCAAAGTCATACTTTGACAGTTTTGTGTCATGTTGGGTTAAAATAATAAAAATAAAGATTAATTCGTTCATTGGTATGTATCCGTTTGTCAACATGGTGTAAAACACTATTATATCTGTTCTTAAGATTTCATTCAGGATGTCAATTTATGATTTTCAATAAAAGCATTGTATTTATTATTTATTAGTTTTGCAGGATTTTTATTAAAAATTGATTAATTGGTTACGCTTCCTAATATGACACATTCAAATATGGTAGTATGCAAAAAAAAATAAAGGCCTAAAATACACCTCTCAGTTTTATAACAGTCTTTCAGTTTCATTTCGGCATCAACAGAAACACATTCATAGTGTCATTTTTCTTACATTGCCTTCAAATCTTGATCTAGCCCTTTAAATCTGAACTTTTGCTTGCTGAAAGTGTGTGATTCTCATAAATGTCAGCCAGCAGCCTTATTCTGCAGTGGATGGCGCAGAGAGCTATTAGACAACATACTGTACAGGGCAATAACTACCTGTTTGTGTCACAAGAACATTACAGATGGATTTTTCAGAGTAAATATATAATTTGTCTCCATTTTCAGGTCAGTTAAAATCTGTTATGGAACACGTGCTGGAATTCGCCATTTGTGAGCTGACTAAAATCGTGGAAGACAGCTTTGACGACCTGCTCTCGGAGTTCACCAAGAAGGAGCGGGAAAACCAGATATTGAAATGGCAGTTACTGGACAAGAACATGATGGAGGACAGTGATGGGGCTGCTGTGGAAACGGAGGGCCGCAAAAATGACTCCGCCTTTCCGAGCAGTTCCAGAGTAGAAAAGCAAGAGTCGAAAGGCCTGCAGGATCAGTCACTCAAAAAAGAGTGTGAAAAGGAAAAAACTGAAACCACAAATGGTACAAACTGTTTTATTGTCTGTTAGTTGATAATTAGTATGTATGTACATTACTGTCTGTAAGATGCTTTTGAAGAATCTCTTATGTTCACCAAGGCTGCATTTATTTGATCAAAAATTTGGGAAAATTATTAAATGTAAACAATTACAATGTTTTATTCCTGTGATGCAAAGCTGAATTCCCAGCATCATTACTGAAAACAGTTTTTTTTTTTTGGTGAATAACTATCCAACTTATATTTCCAATGTGAAAGTAAGCTGTTTTCTTTGAATGTGTGAGACTTCCGGTTCATTAGCCGCTGTAGGGAAACGAGAAGAATAACAAAGTACAGGAAATGGTAAAACTGTTTGCACTACAAACCAGTGTGTTCAGAATTAAGATAATACATCAAAATAATATGGTAAAACACACCAGTTTGTAATGTATCAAGCAGCAAAACAAGCTATTTTTTTACAGCCTAAAATAGCTGGAAGTAAAATGGGAAAATTGGGAAAGTTCTCTCAGGGAAAAATAAGGTGGATGCATTTTCTTTATTTGAAGTAGATTTGTTTTTTGTAACAATAAAAATCTTTAGTGTCACCTTTAATCAATTTAACTCATCTCTGTTGAATAAAAGTATTAATTTCTTAAACAAAAAAAAAGAAGAAAACTTGGTAGTGTAAAGTCTGATCGAATCACTTGGTTCTGAGTGCTCAGTTTCGTAGGATTCCCCAGACTATTGTGATTTGGCACATTTGACTAACTGTCCATCATTGCTCTACCTGGCACCTGAAACATCTCTGAATGAAGTTTACAATGCTTTTTATTGGGTGTCAGGCTGGACATGCAGCTGTTCTTGTGATTTGGCTACTACTAATGTAGAAAAACATTTCTTTTAAAATAAAATTCTGTTTAATGCCCACTTTATATGGGCAGAAACCAATTGCAGCGGTCTTTTGAGAATAAGATCTAATCTAGATGCATGTTTGTGCTGGAAAATGACATTGAGTTGATTTAAATATGGCTGGTGTGGCGCTAATGTTAAATAGCTTATGTAAAATGGTGAGTGTTCAGTATTATATGCCCAATGTTCAAAGATAGTATTACACCAAAATGAAATTTCCCCTTTTATTAACACATCATGTTGGCATGCCTCATTTTATTGTTCAACGGCGGTCAGACCAGTACTTTGTTTTACATCTGTTCTTTGGGTTTCATTCAGAATTCAATTTTTAAGCTGTTACGTAAAAACAAAGCAGACCAGGCCAATGATTCAGCTCACAATAAACATCTCGTTTTCAGACAGATATTGCCTACATTGCAGGCAATTATTGAATAACAGTGCTAAAGTATGGTCTTGTTTTTCTGTTATTAGTTATTATTCAATGTAATTGAATTCTAACTAGTTATTGCTTTCAAAAGCGAATTCTACATTATTTACAAGTGAATTGCAATCAGCAAACAAAGGTCATTTGACTTTCTAATTTAGTTAAGTGTATAGCCCTATAAATTGAGTTAATTAAACCTGAAAAATAAGCCATTGTTTTTCATTTCAATCTCCTACAATGCTTTCCCCCTCCAACAGAACCAGGTAAGCAGACTGTCATCGAGGTGGCTCAGAACTGGGTGCCCATCCTGGACAAAGTCTTCGGGCAGAAGTGGTGCAGTGACCTCTGGCAGATCAAAGAGGTCACCAGCAGTAAAGGGGAGTGCACCGGGCTGAGCTCGGGCTCGGTGACTGACATGGACAGCTTAATTCGAGAGACGCTCATGCCATCTTGCCTGGCCACTCAGAGGAAGCTGGAGCTTGAGGTGGGGCAGCCACCATGGTTGCCTCTAGACGATATGGAGGTTGTTTCTCTAACCTCTGAGACCGAAGGCGTTCCTGTCATCAGCTCATCAGGTAGGCTGATCTGTGCTGATGATCTTGTGCATCAGTGCTGGGTTGCATCTGATTACATGTTATCTGGTTTACGTAATAAAATTAAATATTTGTACTTGGAAAATATTACATTCTAAAAATGTGAATCGTCAGATTACAGTTAGGAATCGGTTGGGAATCGCTTGAATTTTATCGATTCCGATTCTTATCGATTCCTAGTTTCGATTCCAATAAGATAAAAAATCCAGTATAAAAAAAATTAAGTCAAACATTTAGATGTCAAACATTTTTACAAAGCATTCTGTTGCAGCTGAATAACATGAGCAAAAATAAGCAGCCTACAAAACACTGCAAGAGGAATTTTGCCTGTGATTTAAAAAAAAAAATACCATAGCAAAAACAACTAGATTAATATAAATTTCAAATATTAAAGTGTTAAAGACAAGTAATAAGATAGGTCAGTAATAAGAAAGGAACAAAAAAACCAATAAGCAATATCATTAATAAATACAACTAAACAAAATTTCAGGTATATAAACTGTATTTAAAAGTTTAAAAACACTGCATAGTTTTCTTTTTATAAATAAAATAAAGATTAATTAATTAAAGTTATTAAATATATTCAGTCAAGATCAGTGAATGATTTTCTTTTGTTCTTTGATTAACATTAATGACAGGCAGCGCGTTTATTAGGCTGTTGTCTCTTTAAGCAAAAATACTGCACGTGTGTTTTCTTTCTCATCTGTTTATGTTCACGTAAGACAAAAACGGCTGCGTTTATGATGATATACTGATGTAGTTTTCTGTATCGTAGTTTTGACTCAACAACCTTTTCTACAGTTAAAATACACGGAACAGTCCGAGAACGGACACAAACCGGGAACCCGCAGCGCGACCGCTGCTCTCTGTGCACGCTCTTGTGCTTCATGTGCGCTGCACACAAACATGCTCTAATAAGTTTTGAGATTCTAAGCTACTTTAGTGATAAATCACAGGACAGCGCTGACAGTTTCTGTGTTCCTCTGTGCGCACGATCTTCATAGCTACTGTTTATATGAGTGTTCGTGCCACAATGCAGCTGCGCGAACATGGTAGCTCGGTATAAGAATACACATCCGATCATCTAATCTCTTGAATGTCCAAACCATAAAACAAATACAACTGACAAAATTTAGTGAAGACGCAAGGCTCACCGCTCGCGCGCCATCAGTATGTGTTGAACCGGCGTTCACCTCCGTGTTTTGCTTTTATGCCACTGACTGGCAGTGTTGGGAAGGTTACTTTGGAAATGTAATAGGTTACAGATTACAAGTTACCCTGTTTAAAAGGTAATATTAGTGTAACTTTTTCAATTACTATATTAAAGTAATGTAACTAATTACGTTTGAGAACTTTTTGATTACTTTTCTAAATTTGTGAAAATTAAAGAATAATAAATAAAAGCATATACATCAACTTAAATACAGTTATCTAATAAGCATGTGACGTATTCTGTGTAATAAATTCCTGAAACATTGGTGTTTTTTTTAAACTGCTGTCTCTGTATATGATGATAGTTTTCTCAAAATAAGTCAAATGCACATGAAGTGACACAGAGCAGTTCTAGAAATTATATTTATGTGTTCGTGTACTCCTATATTGAGATGGCAGAGGTTGAAAACAATGCGAGCTTCAGTAGGCCTATGTGTAGTAAATGAAACCATGTCTTTGCCATTAATTTACAGGAGGGGCGGACTGGGAAAAAAATTCAGACTGGAAAATTCAAACTCATACAAACAAATTCATGGACAAAACTATGTTTTATCTATTTTAAATCTTTAATTTGGGGACATGCAAAATAATTAAAAGTTCTCTCCTGAACTGCACCTTCACCTTCACTTCCATTTTTCTCTTCAATCTCTTTATTTTGCCCTGTTATCCATCTCTCTCATGACTTTAATATTCAAGATTGAACAAAACTATACTTTACAATACAATAATCTACAATACCACAATATCTTTATAGAAAAATCCTAATACTGTACACGAGTCATGTTTTTCCCTTACAAAAATTAACCATGCTTTTATTAGCCTATATAAAAGTAAAATAACCTTGTTTCATTTTTTTTTTTTTTTTTTTTTTGCAAATGGATTTGTATTTATTTTTAAATAAATACATTTGTAAAATAATTTTGCATTTTTAGTTATCACAGTTAAACAATAGTAAGCATTTTCTCTGGATTTATAGTTAAATATTAAAATGTTAATTTTCGTAAGGGTTGTGTTGTTGTCTGTCGTAGCTCCCCCTAAACCTATAAAAAAATCGGATTTTTTTTTCAGCTAAATTACTACTGTAACATTACAACAGATAATAATGATGTCCTTTATTTAGTATTTTGAGTGATGACTGATGAGCAACGTGCTGCTGCTTGATTAAATAAATAAAAAAACAAAGACAAAAAAGCATCTTTACAGATGAAACTGACCTGAAACCCTGAAAGCTTCTTTGCTCCAGCTGTGCGCTTCCACCGTCCACTCTATTCTCCTCTCTCTCTCTCTCTCTCTCTCTCTCTCTCTCTCTCTCTCTCTCTCTCTCTCTCTCTCTCTCTCTCTCGCATTGATTACTCTGAGTCTGATCCAAACCGTTTGGCGGAGGCGCGGAGAGCGCGCTAGTCATGTTTAACAATTCATGACTTATTAGAGATTTAATTATCAAATGGCGGATTCGCAAATGATCGCTTTAGTACATTCGGCAGGCAATTATACAATAATGATATTAAATAGTGGGGCAAAATCGACTGCCATGACACCGGGAATTGTCCCGGTTCTCCCGGTGTCCAGTCCGCGCCTGATTTCCACAGACACGCAGAATGTGCAAGTCATATATTGCATTTTTGGGGCTTTATATTCACAGACACTAGTCGATGTCATGTTTTGATTCAAGTGTACTGACCTACTTTTGATTTAGTCATCCAAAATGTGGGATATTCCGTCCGCGTTAGGCATTTCGTTTTTATGACTGGATTCTACGAACCAGACTGTGTTTCCGCATCCCGGAAATTATTAGGGCGGTATGTCTCAGAATAGTCAGTGCAATTTGGGAAAGAAATCAGTTAAATCTGTATGTGGATGTGTGTAAATATTCAAATGTAATCCCCTTTGTAATCGTTAAAAATTTCATAAGTAACTGTAATTTAATTACTCATTTTTTCGTAGTAACTGTAACTAATTACAGTTACAATAATTTTGTAATTAAATTACGTAACGCCGTTACATGTAACTAGTTACTCCCCAACACTGCTGACGGGACGGGGAAGAGTCAATAACCAACATGGGAAAATTACGTCGGTTAGAGGTTATGAATTTCGGTTTTGATTTTTCGATTAATCGTCCAGCCCTAGTTTAATGTAATTTATGTTGTTTGATAGTGGTCGACCGATATGTGTTTTTTTTTTTGGACTGCCGATATCTTTGAAAGCAGGGGGGCCGATAGACGATATAAAGCCAAAATAACTTTTAAGTTATTATTTTAAGAAATTTGAAATCATTTGACAATGCATTAAAAATATACTTCTACTATAAATGACAGTTTTTCAAAAATAAATAAAAAATAAATAACTAAAAATTAAGTAAACACTGTAACCAACAGTATTCTGGGAAGTTTGTGTGCATTGGAATATATCGACTGTGGCGATATATCGGTCGACCACTAGCTGTTAATATAAAAATACTTTTTTTAATATCAATATATGTTTAATGGCAAGTTTTAAACAATTTAGATAAAAATAAAATAAAAACTATTCTAAAAAGTAGTCAGAATACATTATCCGTTTTTATCATGCAATCTATAATTAGTAACAGACAAGTAATCTACCCAGCACTGAGTACGGTCATAATTTGAAGCAATTCAAGTCACTGTCTTTGTGTATACAGGTGATGACTCTCAAATCAGATCCCCGTCAATGTTGCAAAGACTCCTGACGCTTCCTTCCCAGCTGCTCAAGGATGACGAGGAGTCCATGGATGCCGTTCCCAGTCTGGAAGTGTCCAAAGACCCAGCTGATCCGCAAGACGGTAAGGGCTCAAAGAGTGACCAGATGAATAAGAAAGAGGATGAAGACGAGGAGGACGACGAAGAGGATAATGAGACGATGGACAGGACTGAGTCCTTGAAACACAAAGGTAGGAGAAAATCCCAAGCTTGCAAAGATTGCGGCAGGAAGTTCAGCCGAGCGCATCTTCTCAGAGCCCACCGACAAACGCACGAGGAGACGCCCAACCGATGCCCAAAATGTGGAAAGAGTTTCTCCCAGTCTTCAAGGCTCCAGGCTCACTTACGGACGCACACAGACAAAACAATATAAAAGCGCAAAGATTGAAAAACATTCAGGAGAATATGAGGGGAGGTCTTGAAGTGAGTTACAAGTACTGGTGAAGGAAATACAAGAAAGGTGTCACTTTTTTTGCTAGTTTGAAGGTAGACTGAGGTAAACGGATTAGTCATCTGACACAAATTAAGATGTTTTTACCTCCATTTTGTTTCCTTAACTTTAAGGATTACTGGAAGAAATGAATACCAGTAACGACAAACTGTGTACGCAGTGTAAATATCAATGTAGGGCTGTATAGACCATCACAATGAGGATCGAAGAATTTCCTTTTTTCCATTGGGAGTTCTTTCATAATACAGGTTTTAGTAGATCCTAATACTTGGTAAATATTTTCAATATTGTGGAAAAGGAGGTCCCTAGTTGATAGGTCCCTTGCAGCATGCTGGTCTTGTTTCTTTTTGCAAACCTTTCGAATGTGATCAAACGAACCAGAGATAGTGTAAAGCGTCTCCTGTGATCAAATCAACCATTTTTTTAATATGTCCTTACTGACTTAGTACTCAACATTAAATACCTCTTATGTTAAGATGTCATACTGGATTTTGATAGAATTAAAGTCTTGACGTACATGTCCGATTTGAGATGTCTTCTTCAACATTTCGCCATGGATCGAGGATGGCTTCCAGTTTTTGACTTGAACCTGCACAAATGTCATCAATTGCATGACGTGCACAACAAAGGAGATCTTCAAGAAGAATCTGAAGATGATGCCATGACAAGAAAAGTGACAAGAAACTTGAAGCTCCTAACTCTTCATATTCTCGTTTCAGTGACTTGAAAAGAGGATCTGACTTCCTTAGTATCCTCAACTAGTGTAGCGTCTTCCTCTACTGTTTGCATGAAGTTTTCGCATACAACTTGAACCTGGATAAATGCTCAGTTGTGAGATTTGCTTTTTCTAGCAATGGTGGCATGCATCTGAATATGGATTATCTACCATTTCCAGAAAGGAAGACTGATCCTGCTCTTACAATTTACTCCCTGTTCGCACATTCCCTCTCTCGACCATGAAGTTTTACAATATCTCTGTCAGTAATGAGCATGATGGGGGAAAAAGTACAAGGTCTTTACTGTTACTTATTGGATCAATACCTCATCGATGGGACCATGTCTTTCAGGACTTCTGCAATATCAGGAGTTTAGGTCCTGCACAAAAAAAAAAAAGTTTACAAATGGAACGAGACCGGCCAGTTGGCCTGCTTATTATTTGATTGTGAATTTAAAAATGTGGCTTAATTTGTTATACGCTACCTAATATGCCCCTGTAGGAAGGTACCAAGAACGTGCAACCCAAAGATTACAATGAAGGGAAATCTTTTTATGACCGTACATTCTCTTATTGAATTGTATTGCTTTTTTTAAACAAGGTGGGCCATTACGTTTTACATTATGAACCTTAAGCTTCTTTTCAGATGTATTGAAGACCTTAACTTCATTAGTAGAGTATAATGAAGTACTTCATCTGTTTAGTGCTCAATAAGCTGATCTTATAGTCGGTGGTGAGGATTGAGAGGTTAATTTGTTGTTTAGCACCCTGCCTTTAAGAATTTACCAGATCTCCTTCCTCCTTGTGCTTAGTGCGTTCACCAGAACAGTCAACTCTAGATATTGTACTAGACCTCTTTAATTATGTCACGGCTGGTCAGATCTGACTTCTGTGTAGTTACAAATGTTAAAATAACTCCGTATGTTTCATCGATTCAGACTGCTGGGAGGAATACCTGAAAGGGTAGCTCACCCAAAATTTATATTTCTCTCATTATTTGCTCACTCTCAAGTTGTTCCAAACCTGTTGAACTGAAAAGATATTTTGATATGTTGGTTACCAGACAGTTGCTCGTGTCACATAACAGCATTTGTTTGGCTTCCAGCATTGCGCAATTTAATTGTGTTTAACTGAAGAAAGAAATTCGTACAGGTTTGGAACAACAAGAGGGTGAATAAATGACACATTTTTCATTTTTGGGTGAACGGACTCTTCAAGCTAATTACAGCTCATAAATCCAAAAGACTGAACAGGAACTGGTGATATTAGAAAGAGTGACAATATCATGGTATATTTTTCCATTCGTTCTGGATTACAGTAAGCATTTTAAATAAATATTGAAGGACTTGAATTTTGCATTTAACTTGATGCAATGAAACGGCCCCATGTACAACAATCTATGACTATGAATTAAATAATCTTAGCATGTAAAATCACTTTGGGCTGCAGATATTTATTGAGTTAGTACTGGCGAATGTGTGATGCAGTCTCTTGTAAAAGCGACATTGAAACTTGTGCGCCATGTTTGTTTGCGCGTCTGCAGTCACTGACTTTCCTTGAAGTGCATCATGATGATAACTCAATTGGCCGACATTAAAACACTGCACCTGTAATTTTGTCAACTTTTTTTTTTTTTTTTTATGAAGCAAAATGAACGGCATCTTTCTGCCAAACAGTCTTGACACATGAACTTTGTGATGCAGTCCAACATTCGCCCGGGGAACTGCATTATTCTAATGAACTACTTGAATTTTGCAGTTTTGTTTCATGTTATGCATGATGACTTCTTTTAGCGGTTTTGTTACTTTTTAAGAATCTGCATTGTCATGTTTCGAAAAGCATTGTACACTTGTTGTAACAGACCAATTAGATCAACTCTTTCCATGGATCATGCTTAGTTTTTTGTTTTATGGTGGCATAGTAGCTCTGAATTGTTTATTGAGTTCAGCATTTGACCAATATATGCCAAGTATTACTTTTGAACCATTTCCCTTTACTTTTATTTTTTACTCCAGTATATATTTTGCACTGTTTTTCTGCTACTCCACACATCCATACCTCAGTTTTGTTGGTATTCTGAAAGCATTGCTTAGTTCATTACCTCAGAACTCATTCACATAGCTTTAGCATATTTATGGCAAAAGTAGACAAATACAAGAGCTTTGTAAAATTTGGGTTTACATTCAGTCATATTTTTTTGTTGTTGAAATCATCTATAAATTGGGAAAAAAATTTGATAGGGTGATTAATGAATGGAAACTTTCTATTTAATTAATATTGTTAATTTACAGAAAAAGCACATTGTGATCCAGGTAATTATGAACCACATAAAAATCAATAATAAATCTTAATTTCCTTTTAAAAGTTGCATAAAATTGGGTCAACTTTTGAAAGTTGTTATTATAGGGAAGTTGTGTATGTTTTTTTTTTTTTTTTATCTTTTAGGAGTGCCTGTTGATGTAACCAGCATTAAATTCTACTTCTTTTCCAAAAAAATGTCCCACTGAAATGTCTATTAATGTGACGGACGACGTTGTACATTTTAATTATGGCAATATATTAAAAAGGTGGAATATTGCATCGTCACATGCTTTGTCATTTTTAGTATTGAATCATCCATAAAATCGGCTTCCTTCATTTCCAGCAGTGCAACAGTAGAGTTGGTTGTTTACCTCTCAGATGAGTTTCTGAACTCAGTGGACTCTGGGATTGCTAGAAATTAATATTTTTCTTAAACCCTTATACACAGATGTGCAAAAGGCAAACAATTAAATGGCCCTAAGGTTTTTTGGCTTTCTAATAATTTATACAGTAAAGTCCTCCAGCTAGATTCCTGTTTGATGCTATTGTTGATGTTGTAAGCAGTAACAGCTGTGTGATGCTTGACATTGTGGAAATTACCTTCACAGCAAATGAAATATACAAGATGAATGTACAGTGTATGTGCTCCTATTATGTTTTAAATTAGTTTACTCAAAAATGAACATTTCCTCAATACTTCTGCCATTCAAGATGCAGATTAGTTTGTTTATTCATGGTAACAGATGTGGAGAAATTTAGTGCTGCATCACTTTCTCACCAATGGATCCTTTGCAGTGAATGGGTGCAAACATCTGATTAAAAACATCACAGTAATCCACACCAGTCCATTGGTCTTGTGTAACAAAAAAAATCATTTTCGGTAAATAACAAATCCATCAAGTTGTTAACTTTTGTTAAACTGTTGCTTTTGGCCAGAATACAAGTCCATAATCCATAATAATGCTTTGTCCAGTAATAATGTCCATCACCTGTTGGCCTCTCACATCAAAATCCATTGATATATTGACAGAACTGTTTTTGAACAGTTTTTGCTTGTAAATTGAGCTTTATCTGCATATTTCTCTCCTGATTCAGACAAGACTACTTTTTTATATATAGAGGACTTGTATTTTAGTGGGAAGTAGCTGTTTGAAGTTAAAAAAAAAATGTCTTTATGGATTTGTTTCTTACGAACATGTAGCTTTTCTCTTCACAAGACACTGGAGTGCCATGGATTATGATGGTTTTTATCAGCTGTTTGGACTCTTATTGTGACGGCACCCATTCACTGCAGAAGATCCTCTGGGTAAGCAAGTGATGTAATACATTTCTGCAAATCTGTTCTGATGAAGAAACAAGCTAAACTACATCTGGGGTGACCTGAGATTGAGTACATTTTCTAATTTTTGGATAAGCTATTCCTTTAATAATTGTAACAATTACATTAGAATATTTTCCTTGGTCAAAAGCCAATTTAAATCCTCTGTTTCAATGTTGTAAACAATAAAACATGGAAATTATCAAATGGCAAACAATTACATGGCCCCTATAAAGTAAGCTACTGAAATCTCTTCCTATTTAATGATGATTTATTATATATCTCCTCTCAGGTCTTACTGCCTCTTAAACATTGGTCTCCTTGTGGCCCTGTTGGCAGATTACCCAAAGCTGTGGCATCTGTGAGACACGTCAAAAAGTGTAACGGAGACAAGCATGTTAGGGAAGAGGATTAACCATTTCTAGGAGTTATTAATACTCTTCATATATCTGCATCCTTAGCCCTCAGAGAGCGAATCACTTTTACCATCTCGCCCTCTGGGGGTTGATTATGGAGCAAAACACCATCATATGTTTTTAATGTATATAATGTAATACAATTATGTTTCATTAAACATGAATAATTCATTTTATAATTCATCATATATCATTAAGACTGATGGCTATGTAATTTATGTATGTCCTGTGTACAAGTGCACCAGGGCCAAAAAGAGGAGTGCAGCTGCTTGCTTTTATGAATTTCCCATTTTTAAATGAGAAAGCTTTCATTGACAGGGAAAGACACTGGTTAATGTATAGAAATCATTCTGTGGAATGAGTGATTCTGATTCTTATAATATACTACTATATCCAGACATTGTAACCCCAGACTATCTGCTATGTATGACATTTACATAAATCATATTTTCCATTTATTATCTTTAAACTTCATAACTCCTTTCTAGAACTTCACTTTTAGAAGCAATACCATTTGGTTCCATTAAGCAAATTAAAATAATATAATAATACAATAAAGTTAAACAGTTAATAATGATTATAATTCCGTTTGTTCTATTGTCATAACACACAATATTATGCATCTCTTTACATATGTCAATTAATCCTTATTAAGGTTTTTTTTTTTATTCCGTTTCACTTTTATCAGTGGTTACATTTCACACTTGTAGGCTACTATTATGCATAAAACGAACTGACACCCATTTTTATTTTTTTTACAACCCATTTGTCCTGTGCAATGGAATGCAGGTCTAATAATTTACATATCATCGATTTATGACAATCATGCACTGTCCATCCAGTCCATAACAACTGTGCGGTGTCCAAGCATGCCTTCTCTAGTCCTCAGCTTCTGTTAGGAGTAACTGATGATGATGATGCATGATGATGGAATTTAATTAGCCAGAGAAGCAAACACACATCTGTCTAATTTCTTGACATCTGACTAATTTCCCTCAGCCGCGCGTCCAACAATAACACGCACGAAAACGCGCATTTGTAGGAAGTAAACAAAGTAGCTGCTCAGTAAACGGTACCGCTGCGCGCGCATTTGCACTTTTACGACGGAAGTGCATCGGCTGAAACCCGGAGGAAAGCGACAACGGGAGTGAAAACTAAGCGGAATTGGTCAATGAGAGGGAGGAGAGAGCGAGAGTGAAGGAGTGTGCGACAGGGAGGCTGATGGACGCTGGGGCCGAGGTGGACGTGGCGGGTCCGGCAGGGGTTTGATGTGGGTTCCGCTTACGGCGTGCTGACGGCCGAAAAAATTAAATAAAGCAATGAACAGGTAAAAAAAAAAAAAGAAAGAAAAAAAATCGCCGAGACATCCTCCCTAGCGGATTTATTCGTGTTCTCAATTTTCATCTTTTTTTTCCTCCTCCGGTCTCTCCTGAGAGGTGGTGATGAGAGCGCGCATGAACCGCGCAAGTCATGCAACTCACCACGTTACGCTTCTATCGCGGCGAGCGTTTTCCATTGTTATGCAAAGGCGAAGGAGTAGATGTCCTGAGTTCAAAAGTTGCAGCTTGCTCAACTTTCCTTCAGCGGATCGTTCAGTTGGCTGATGCAGCGAGGTTCAGCTACAAACAAGATGGCCACTGGCTCTCACACGCTGAAGCTGTGGCATTTTCACCCTCCTGCCTTTGTATGTTCTTCATCCCCACCGCTGGAAACACCGAAACGCGCTCTGCATGCCGATATACCCGCCGATCATAACCCGTTCCGTGTCTGTATCGCACGTTCTCCGTTCCCGGGCGTCGTGGATTAAAAGGTTCTCTCATAGGGAAAAAAAATGCTAAAGATTTATTGTGTGTAAAAACGCCGCCAGATTCAAGAAAGGCAGCAGAAAAGTGCATGATGCGTGGCGAACTAGCGAAGCTACCTTGACTAGTTGCTTTAGTCATTCTCAGTAAAATCGACAAGCTATTATGCGCGTTTTACACCACACATTTACGTCAGGTTCCTTTATCTTTTTATTTTTATTGTCTTTCTGTTTTTCGCCGGCCTAAAATGTGCACTTTCAGGCAGTCGACACGCTATTACACAAATGCCACGACGTTGTAATTACGCACATATAAGCTCTAATCCTTCTCTTTTGTTTAATTCCCTTTCACATTTGCTTGGTAGTTTTATTTTGTCTGACTTCAATAATAAATTATGATGTGAACATCTGGTTGTAAAGCTTCTCCAATGTGTCAGATTGACTTTGACATCTTGGTGTGTAGATGCTTATGTCAGGTTATTGTTCTCATTCACACACACACACACACACACACACACACACACACACACACACACACACACACACACATATGTATATACATATGTAAGCATTTAGTAGTGTTCTGCAGAGCAGAATTGTACCAAGTGTTAGTGTAATTTAGTGTTTTGCAATAACAGGTTTGTCACATGCATTCAAGCATCAGCCATTTTGAAATGACTTTTTAAGTACATTTAAAATATCAAATTATGTGAATCTGTGTTTAATTGAACAATACTTGAAATGAAATGTTTGACTTTCCTGTAAAGTAGATATAGGTTTGACAGCTTTAGTCCTGCACAAGGTGCATTCAAGTCGTTTCGGGATAATTGCATTTGTGAAATCACTGCATGTCTACCATAAATGTGTGACCAAACAATATTTCCCATCATATGATAGAATCAACAGATAAAAGCATCCAGTGTTTGTTTGGAAATGAAAAGGAGAGAGAAATATAAATGGTCTAATTCAACTCAACCTTTCTTCACAAAGCACTTTAACAACTACCAGTCATACAAAGTGCTGTACAGAGCAAAAAATAAATAATTAAATAAAATATCTAAACATAAAACTTTACATAGAAAGACAACTCTGCTTTTAAAACATAAATTCCTCAGTAGTGAGCTTGGGCTCTGTAAATGTAAAAAAGTTTTTACGATATGTATGTAAAGGAACATTCATTTGGTGTTTAAATGCTGTGGACTGAATTGTTTTTTTTATCTTTTATGCAAATCCAGGAGCCAGGAGAATCACCATTGTTCCTAACCCAAGCCAGAGGTTTTCGCGGCAGCTGTGACAATCCCCTCTCAGGAACCCCGCTTTTATCTCTGTGAACATAAGATATATTACTCATAACAGAGGTTTCGGTCAGGTGGTGGAGTAGTTTCCACCAGGATGGCAGAGTTGGAGACAGAATGCATCACTTTAGGACTAAATAATTTGGTGTCAGAGTGTGGCACGCCGCCACTTGACCCTCTACAAGCAGAGTGCACCACGCCAACCCTGACCATGCTTTCGTCAGAATGTAGCACGCCAACGCTCAGCTCACTGGCATCCGAGATTGTGGAGCCCATGGCTATGCTGCCGTGCATCAAAAGCGAGCCCGACCTCGACCCCATCTGCACGGTTGACCTGTCCGTGATCCAGCCCCTGAGCACGGCCGAGCTGGCCTCCGAACAGATCAAGATGGAAATCAGCGGCCTGGACTACATCAAATCAGAGCACCACAGCGACCTCCATTCCTTCCACAGCACGGAGCTGGACTCCTACAAGTCACACTACGAACCCAGTCTGGTGTTCGACTACATCACTCACGTCTCGGACAGCTTGGAGTACATCAAGTTGGAGCAACACTCGGACCTCCACAGCTACTACGCCAGCGAGCTCAGCGCCATCAAGACCGAGTACGAACCCATCCTCATGTCCAGCCACATCAAGACCGAGATGAACGGCTTGGAGTCCATTCACATGGCGGAGCTGCGCACCGAACTCAACAAGCTCCGGCCCGATACGGTCATCGACAGCATGGGGAAAATGGACTCGGATTTCCAATCTGGAAACCTTTATGAACTGACGTCTGTCCAGGCGAACAAAGCGACTGCCACGCACAACCAAACCAGCACAAAAGGCCAAGCGCTGACTCCACGCAAACCTCGCAACCTCACAGGTGAGAAGCCGTTTTCTTGCACTCAATGCGGGAAGAACTTCAGCACCCTGGGTAACCTGAAGACTCACCAACGCATCCATACCGGCGAGAGGCCTTACACCTGCTCCCAGTGCGGGAAGAGCTTCGGACAGGCTGGGAACTTGAAAAGACACCAGCTCATCCACACGGGGCAAAAACCTTACACTTGCGCGCACTGCCCGAAGGGTTTCACCAAAGCGGACGACCTCCGCTCGCACCAGCGACTGCACACGGGCGAAAAGCCGTTCAGTTGCGCCGAGTGCGGTAAGAGCTTCGGTCAAACGAAGGAGCTCAAAGCCCACCAGTTGAGCCACACGGGAGAGCGGCCCTTCTGCTGTTCGCTGTGCGGCAAGAGCTTCACTAAAGAGATGAGTTACCGCAATCACCAGCAAATCCACACAGGCGAGAAGCCCTACAGCTGTTCCCAGTGTGGCAAAACTTTCAGCAATTCAGGGGTCCTCAGAACACACGAGAAGATTCACTCTGGGGAAAAACCGTTCGGCTGCACCCAGTGCGGCAAAAGTTTCGGTCGCTTGGGACATCTTAAAGCACACCAGCAAACTCACACGGGCGAACGGCCGTACGTTTGCCAGCATTGCGGGAAGAATTTTAGCCAATCAGGTCATCTCAAAGCACACGAGCAGATTCACAAAAGAGAACAGCCCGATCTTAGCAGTGCCAGCAGTGGCAGCAACGATAGTAGCTGAAAGAAACCTCATTATGTCTCAAAAGTATTACTCCTTTTTTGTTCAGTTTATATATATTTATATATATATATATATATATATATATATATATATATAATTAAAATATATATGTTTCATTATGTTTTCATACTTTACGTCTCCTCTTCTTTTCCCAATATCTTCTTTTGGGTACAGCTGTGACTGATTTTCTCTTATGAAAGTGTCTACGTTTGGGATCGGTGAGCTTACAGAGAGTCTTTGTATCTTGTCTGATCTGTGTTGTAGTGAGTGCCACTCTAGTTTCTTTCCTCCAGGAAAATACTTGTTTGTATACGTTTATTGATAATATGTAATTCTTTAACCCTGTACTGGAATTAATTATTAAAGAAAATAATGTAAAAACAACAACATCAAAAATATATACATATATATATCTGCTGTTATTTATTTACTTTGCTCTTATTCAAAATACAAACATGCATTTGCTTCATTTGGGAACCATTTGTAATCGAGTTCCTGTATTCCTATTGTGCATTTGGAGAAGTTTCTCACCCATCTCTTTATTAACAGCAGTGTCTGATAAATGCAAATGCAAAATGGCTGGTAGCATAACTTGTGCATCTATTAACACAACAGAAGGAATGTTTACTATAAAGTTAAAGGTATAGTACACCCAAAAATGAAAATACTTTTTATAATTTACTCACCTTTAAGTTCCAAACTTGAGATGTGTGTGAGTTTTTTTGTTGTTGTTGATGTTTTGTTGAGCACAAAAGAAGATATTTAGAAAAATGTTGGTAACCAAGTAGTTGACTGTAGCCATTGACTTCCATAGTATTTTTTCACTTCAAATGGAAGTAAATAGGTACCATCAACAGTATGGTTACCAGTATTCTTCAAAATATCAATTGTGTTCAACAACTGAAAGAAACTAAAACAGTCTTGGAACAAGTTGAGGGTGGAGTAAATGACAGAATTATATCCTTAAAGGGATAGTTGCACCCAAAAAATAGAAATTACCACATAATTTACTCACCCTCAAACCTTGCTGTAAATTATATTATTCTTTCAGACAAATATAATCAGAGTTTTATTTAAAAAAATGTCCTGGGTCTTCCAAGTGTTATAGTGGCAGTGAATGGTGGTCCAGATTCTAAAGTGAAAAGTGAGTGAGTGTGTGTGTGCGCGCATCTTATCTATATATTGTATTATTTTGAAAGAAGAAAATAATATATACAGGACGGCTTGAGGGTGAGTAAATCATGGGGTAATTTTCAGGCTAGTGAAGCTGCCTCCTTAGTCATATGAATAACATTGATTGTTTGAATGTGGCTATTTTGGGATTTATTGAGAATGTCATCTGTGGCCAATTGCATCAGTTAAACCACAAGTTTGACAACTACTGCACCTGTAGGTTTTGGTCTACTTCCAGTCTAGTAAAAACTGGATTCAATGCCCAAGCACATTGCAATGAATGTAAGTGGTAGAAAAACAGCTTCATTCTCATTTCTTATTAGGTCTCAGTTGCCAAACGTTTTGTGATTTTTATACTAACATGTCATTCTTATGAGTCATAAAATGTTTAGAGCAATTTGTTGACTGCAGTGTAATCATCTCTGTGGAATTTCTTAAACAGAGGTGTTTGTTACAGAGAGACAGGGAATGCACATATGTTTGCAATCAAATTGGGTTTAAAAGTAGTAAATCAGTGATGCAAAGTAAAGTTTAATAGCTGCAAAAAAATATGAAAATAATAATACATTTGTCAACTGTGGAGTTATTTGGAGTTAAGAAATTGGTGATTTGGATGTGTCAGCATAAATAAAAGCAAACAATCTGCAAGAGCATTCATCCAAGAATTTAACCGTTAGAAATGCAATCTTTCGACCTATTCATATTAATTTACAGCTTTGATGTGTGATCATTTTAATTTAATTCTATGGGCCGGTCTGCACATGTTTCATCTGTGGCTCTGTTGATATTTGCAGATCCTGTGAGAATAACTGGACTTGTTTTGTTTGACTCTAAATGGTTATTGTGGATGTTTTTCACCTAATTGGTGTCCCGACAGTCTCCTCTTTCACAAGGGAGCCAGTATAAAGGCTGAAGTAAACTTTGCATAAGCTGAAAAGATCTAAAGGTTGTTGTTTTCCCCCCAGATGTGTGTGGGTTAAAATGACAGACTGCGGCAACAAGGGTGTTGACATCTTTAAGTCATAGTTATTTTTATCTATTTTTACTTCAGACAGTTGTTAATTTCCATGCATGGCTTGTATAACTACTTGATCTGCATTAAGTAATGCTAAATTCTTTAAATATGTAAGGAACAGTGAGATGAGTAACTTTGTGTTTAAGAATGTGGACTGATAGTTCAAAAGCACAAGGCTAAATTCCCACTGGACTCCCAGCTGTTCCAGGGTAGTTATCCATGTAGTTAGTGAACTAAATGCATCTTTGAGGAGTTGTTGCATACAATCTAGAATGACTTCAAGCTGTGTTTGACCTAGCATGGTTTTCTGAGTCAGATCTGTATTCACTGCTACGTATTTATGGTATTTTGCCACGTGGATATATATAGCGTACAGAACTTAAGTATATGGTGTTTTTAATATAAAAGATTCCGTTCCAATGTTTAATGCTGACCTAAAATTGATGTTTGAGGTGAAAACGGTTAATGTCATCGATATAATTTTCATATCCAGGGTTTTTAGGTCATCCACCAGAGGTCGCTGTCACCTCATCAGAGGTTTGTCATCAACACATCTGCTCATAGTTGAAGACATTACAGCAACTGTAACTTCGTTTTTACATTTAAATGTAAGATATTAAATAATGTAGGCTATATGTATAAAATATTTTTAGTTGTTCATCAAGCACTATTAAAGTCTCGTAGATAGGTCTGTTGCTAAACATCAAGGATAAAACAGAAGAAAAAGAAAGCCAAACCTTATTTGGCATTCGAGCGCCACCTGCTGTTTGTTCACTATCGGTCTTTATTATTTCATGAAAAAAGAAAATGAGCCTTATAGATGACCAAAGTACTCTAAATGAAATAACTAAATAAATAAGGAATTTAATAAAACAACAGTTAAATGTACCAGTTTATTCTGAAATGATTATAATGTTATTAAATAATTAAATACATTAATTGTGGAAGTCATATATAAGGATATATTTAAACAGCAGTAGTGTGTGAGAGGATATTGTGAAATATTTTAAACAATAAAGGTTGTGTTTTCATGGAATTGTACAAAATAAATGGATACATTCATTTATTTATTTATTTGAATTAATAATTATATAGTGATTTCTGAATAAACCGGTACATTTATTGTTGTTTTATTGAATTCATTATTGAATTATCTCATCTAGAGTATTTCGGTCCTCCATAGAGCCTAGTCTGGTGGGTTGTTTGATGTCATGTTGACGTGACAAAAGTGTAAGAATCATAAAAAACTACAACAACGGTAAATGCCATTACCATTTCCCAATACATTGCGTAGTAAAGTAATTTGAAATCTATATATATATATATATATATATACAGTACAGACCAAAAGTTTGGACACACCTTCTCATTCAAAGAGTTTTCTTTATTTTCATGACTATGAAAATTGTAGAGTCACACTGAAGGCATTTTTTTTCATAAAAAAAAAAAAACCCAAAAAAGGTAATTTAATATGTTTCCGCAGAATAAAATAGCATTATTTCATAAAACTGTTGAATCCAATGTATTAATATTTTAAAATAATGTATTATTTATTTTTATTATTCAAAATGTACTCCCACTCTTAAGATTAAGTAGTTCAACTGAATATGCACATTTTATTATAAAATAAAATAAGAACTCATTCAGAATAGTGTTTAAATGCTGTTTTATTTGGTTTCCAGTTGTGTGCATGCTGCAAACACAAACATCCATTACAGCCAATCAAATGATGCGCTTGTCAGACATGGTTGAGGACGTGGAGCTGGAGACCACTTTCCCATCTACAACCTCTTCCACGACTGTGATGACTTTAGTCCTCGAGCTGGACGTGGAGGTTGTTGCTTTGACACTGTAGAAGAACAATAACAGTTATATGGGGTTTTCGTTTTAAACTCTCAATATGATAACAATAATAATAGTGTGTTCCTGCTTTTTGAATGAACTGAACTTGAATGACAGAGAATAAATGAACTCACGTGGCTTCTCCGTCCAGCAGTCTCCTGTACTCTGCGATCTCCAGCTCCAGTCGGGTCTTGATGTCCAGGAGTATCTGGTACTCGTGACGCTGGCGCTCCAGATCACCTCGGAGGCGGACAATCTGCTCTTCCAGGATGGTGACCTGGGAGTACCCAAAAAAAAATACAGAAATTGTTTGTTGCTTTAAAACTTTTGTTCCCTGTATCTTCCAGTCTTAAGATGTACTGAATAACATCATCTTGTGTTCCACAGAAAAAAAGAAAGTCATACAGGTTTGAGTAAATGATGACAAAATGTTAATTTTATATTAGTTTTGGTGATTGCAAATCTACTCACCTGTTGTTGGTAGCCAGACATCTTTAGGGAATAACGATTCTTTGTCTCAGTCAATGTGGCCTCCATAGATGCTGTCTAATGTAACACGAACATGCAAATTCAGAGTAAAGTCATACTAAAATAAGAGTCAGTGCCATTATGGCAATTATGAATCACTGACCATAGCTAAGAGTGACTGGAGTTCGATTTCCAAAGCCTGTAGTTTGGATTTAACTGTGTTGACTTCAGTGCGAGATGTTTTCAGTTCTGTAGTGCTGGTGACAACGACTTGTTTCAGAGTTTCTGTCTGAAATAAAAAGTACAGATGGATTACATGAGTTCAAACAAGTGGGCTGACTTGGTGATGAGAAACGGCTTCTGTCCCTCACCTTTGTCTTGAACCAGTTCTCCAAATCTCTTTGGTTCTTGGCTGTAACTGCTTCATAGTGCTCGCGCACTTCTGCCAGGATCTTGGTGAGATCTTCCTGTGGAGCTGCATCCACCTCGACGTGAACCTGTCCGCTCATTTGTGACCGTGCCACCAACAGATCCTAAGGATACGTGTCAATACATATTCATGTCAAGTCTGTGGTTACTTCACCGTCATATTTAACAGCACTTTAGAATACTTAAATGGTAACATATCATGCAAAATGATGCAGTAAAATGTACGGAAATATCTGTCTCAATACATATCTCAAATTTCACTTGAGCAGCAAAGCTGTATACAACATTAAGATGTGTTTTCAGAAAAAAATTAACTTTGGATCAAATATGGAATAATACAGCTATTGGGTAAAATTTTTCAATTACATTTGTAACCAAAAAGTCGGCTTAGTGCATATTTGACTAAATTTTCATATTTAAAACAACTGTAAATGCACATACATATTAATGATTTATTTGCAGTGTAAAAACAGTTTAAGTTTAGAAAGCTAACTGACAGATTATTGTACTCAAATATCTTATTCTATTCTAAATTTCCACACAGAATCATTATGCACCTCCTCGTGATTCTTTTTCAGAAAGACCAGCTCCTCCTTCAGCCCTTCGATCTGCATGGTGAGGTCTTTTCTGGTGATGTCGAGCTCATTAAGAACCCTCTTCAGGCCGGCGATGTCTGCTTCTGCTGACTGACGCATGACCAGCTCCGTTTCATATCTGTCAGAAACACACGTTCTTTAAAAACACTCACATCGACTGGACACAAGTCAGTTTACTGCAGGATGTCCACCTCCAAACTCAGCTAAAACTAATTCAATGCAACACTCATATTATTGAATACAAAGCTTATCATTTTTTTTTATGATTTATTTGCCAAACAGTTAACAATTAATTAATTTATAAGGTTTACAGAGATAATGTTTCACAACTGTTATTCAAGGATCACTAAAATATTATTATCGTTTTTATATATTTTTTTTGTTCTTATTTTTATTTTTTAACATTAATATATTAATTGATATGTGTATATTTAAATGTTTCAGTAATTTTTTTAGTCCTTTTTATTGTTGTTGTTTTTACTTTCCAGCAACTGTTGTTACTTTTGGTTATTTTAGTACATTTTTACAAAATGAAAATGAGAAATGCTGAAACAAATTTTATTACTGATTTGTTTATTTTTTATATTTCCATTTAATTTAGTATTTAAAATTTTTTTTTAGTTCAATAGTTTTAATTTTAGTTAACTATAATAAATCTGGAATACCATGAGTGATAATGCTGCTGTTTTGCATTTTTCTATAAAAAAAACTTACTAATTATATTGTTTGGATCTTTAGTCAATAAATAAATTAATTAAAAACAGCCTAGCTTTCCATTGCTGTGGACTTGAAACATGTTAAATCTGCTGAAAAGACTCACTTCATTTTGAAATCATTAATGGCCAGGCTGGTGTTGTCAATGCTGAGATGCATTCTACCCTTCATCTGAATGGATGCCAAGATCTGGACATATAAATCAACATATATTTACTTTTTTGCTCCATATTTAGGATCTTCTATAGCATGTAATCCTGCAAAACATAATATACCTTAGCCTGAAGATCCTGTATGGTGACAAAGTAGGCTCTGTAGTCACGTGCAACAGGAGAGGCTTTGCCATCTAGGAACTGGCGGATCTTCAGCTCCAGATCAGCATTGGCCTTCTCTAGTGAGCGCACTTTGACCAGGTAAGTAGCCAGACGGTCATTGAGGCTCTGCATGGTGATTTTCTCATTGCCAATGATGCTGCTGTCTGCAGATCCTGACATGCTGAAACCTCCTCCCACAGAGTGAGTGGCCTTGGAGATACGGACCCCTGAACCTCCTGCGCCGGCATACACGCTGCCGGCCCTCATGGTGCTCACACGGCTGCTTCCCACGCTTGACGTGGACATACGCATGGAGCCGCTGGAGGACATGTGGCTGCTGCGGGTGGAGTAGGAGGAAGCCATGTTGACTGTGTCTGCTCTGACAGGTCAGTAAATGAAGGCAGGAGAACGCTGGCTTCTTTTATAGAGTGAATCTGAATGCAAGACACAACACCTGGAATGTCATCTCACTGCATTCGCTGGAACCATTCCAGCAACCGTAAAGGTCACAACTAAGGTGAAACATTGGATAAAAGACTCTGCCTTGCAAATCTTTCTGGTTGGTTTTCTTTAAATCCACAAATACGTTTCTGTTTCTTTTTTTTCTTGTTTTCTAGTAATACATATATATGCATACATACATAACAACGCTTGAAAACAAAATACATTTGAGGGGATATTAAGACTTGTTTATAATTTACATTGACATATTGCTTAGATTTATTATTATTTTTTTTTTTTTGGTAGTTTCTTCATGTAAGCATATATAAACTTCTCAAAATTTTGTTTTTAATGTTCAGCTTGAATTGTTTAAAATTCTATTTTGAATATATTCTGTATACATCAAAGAATTGTTGTGTGTCATGTTTCTGCTAAAGTATTAGTCACTACTAAAGTAGTCACTGATATATGATAATATATCAGTTATAGCATAAGAAGTCAATAAGCAAAAATCAGCATATTGAAATGATTTCTGAAGGATCATGTGACACTGAAGTCTAGAGTCATCACAGGAATACATTACATTTTAAAATATAAAAATTGAAAGCTGTTATATTATGAAATATTAATTTCATATATTTTATTTTAATAATACAATACATCTCACCTACCCCAGAAAGTAAATGCGTCTTGTTTTTAAGATGTTTACTGGAAAACAAGAAAATATAGAATGTTTTTTTTTCTGCATTGAGGGAATGAAGGTAAACACAGAATGGTTTTGCAATCTACTTCTCCATGCTTTTTTAAAACACTTTTTAATTTTTTAATTAGTATTAATGCATGATGCTGTTCTCTTTCCTTTTTCTTAGTTATTTTTCCTGTGTGGAAATTTACAATTTTTTAACACTTTTAGAAAAAAATTCCTGTGCATAGAATCCAGCACAACATTCATTTTCATTAAAAGAGATCCCAGAAACAAGTGACGTGTTAGTAGCAATCATTTTCAGCAAGACCTTTTCATTGCCTCCTCCACGGGCATGTTACCACAAAAATAATTTCATGCTTACTGACCAAACCACGTTTCTTTTATGGGCTGGGCTGGGCTCGGCTGAAAACACTTATTCTTTTAATGTGTTTGACATTTGCGGTTTCTTTATGTACATCAGCATCATGATGAAAAGGTGATGTTTATCAAAGCAGGTTCACTAAGCATCAGAACAATAACCAGATTTGTTTGTTTGCTGCTTGTTATTTTAGTAGTAATTAAATATCTTTCATTCCATTTTGACCTTTTAGGTGCTTTTGCAACACAGCAGAAGTGATTTAGTGAGTAACAGTGATGGGTGTGATTAATATTATTCCTTCATAGAGTCATTGTTAGCCCTGTGATTAGCACTAAATGTCAAAAAAATGTCATATTTTTGTCTTGCTGACAAGATAAGTGTCACTGACTAACAAAACTGTGTAAGATATTAAAACCTATTTCCATATATTGTATCTTACTGAATTTTGCCTTGTTTTGGTATGTTTGTAACTCGTTTATACTTAAAAGTGAAAAAAAAAAAAAATCAAAATACACTTTAATTGAAAATACATTCTCTGAAAACAAGCTTTATCCTAAAATATTTTGCACTGTAAAATATGCTTAATACATTTAGCTTGTCGTAGCATTTTTTGAATATATATTTTAACTATTTTTTTTCCATTTAATTACACACACACACACGCACGCACACACACACACACACACACACACACACACACACACACACACACACACACACACGTTTGTTTTTTGTGAAAAGTGGGTTCATCCCATAGGCGTAATGGTTTTTATACTGTAGAAACTATATTCTATCACCCTTCACCAACCCATACCCCTAACCCTAACCCTCACAGGAAACTTTGTGCATTTTTACTTTCTCAAAAAAACCTCATTCTGTATGATTTATAAGCGTTTTGAAAAATGGGGACATTGGTTATGTCCTCATAAGTCACCCTCTCCTTGTAATACCTGTGTCATACCCATGTCATTATACAGAGTTGAGTCCTGATATGTCACAAAAACTTCTTTGGTCGACTGTCAAAACACATGGACGTGAGATTTGTCATTCCTGCTTAAAATGAATGTTTAATCTCACTTCCATGAAATGTTGTTTATTGACATTCATATTTATTCAGTCAGCAGATGCTGTCATCTGTGCAAGTCTGTGGCTAAACTGGTCCATTGGACATGTTTAAAATGAAAGGAATACCTCTAAATGTAAATTTGCTGAAAATGTACTCACTCTTTGTTATGTGTCTGTTAGCTTTCCTTTGACCGAGTTTTCCTGAGTTGTTTTAATTATGTCATTCTGTTCACCTGTGTTTCTTTAATTTAGTCATTATTCCCTTGCTTGCTTATGTATTTATTCTCTGTGCTTTGTTCTGTTCCTTTTTGACGGTTATTTGTTTTGCTAAACATTTGTGTTGAGCTACGCCTGCTCCTTGGAATTCTAGTCTTTATTTCTTGTGGATTTATCTTTAAAGGACTTTTGTGGAATATTCTCCGTCCGTCATGCACTCTTTATAGCAGTAGCACGTTACAGATAAAAGGTGTAAACAAGTTTGTTTCTTCATTGGAACAGATCTGGAGAAATAGCATTACATCACTTGCTCACTAATGAACGAGTTACCTTTATGTATTAGATCTGCTACGTCTTTATCAGTATTCGGGAACCTGCTGAAAGCTCACTTAGTTCTGGCAGCCTACAGCAGATACACTTGAATGGGGTAAATGTGGTGTCTAATATGAGGTTTGATTTGTTAATATTGCCTGTTTGCTGCTTTTGTATTGTTACTATGTAAAGCCATTTGGTCCAACCTCGGTTGTTTTTAGTAGTGCTATATAAATCCTTTGAATGGGTGCCATCAGAATGAGAGTCCAAACAGCTGATAAAAAATACACAATAATCCACAAGTAACCACTTGACTCCCGTCCTTCAAAATAGACTTGTGATATGAAAAGCTGTATGTTTGTAATAAATAAATCCATAAAGGCATTTTAACTTCAAACCATCACTTCACCCAGTGGAAAAAGTTCTGTCAATTCTCTCACATCAAAACCCACCAACATATTTGTTTAGAACTGTTTTGGACTGTTTTTGTTTTTAAACTGCTTGATTAGTGCATATTTCTCTGCTGATTCAGACGAAGTGACTTTTTCACTTGGGGAAAACAATATTATGTATTTTAGATTGAATCAACCTTTTAAAGTGAAAACGTATTATTTGTTTCCTGTGGTGTGGATTATTTTGATGCTTTTATTAGTTGTTTGGGCTCTCATTCTGACGGCACCCATTCACTTCTAAGGATCCATTGGTTTCTCAAATCTGTTTGATGATGAAACAAACTCATCTACATGTTGGATGGGATTAGAGGGAGTGCATTTTCAGTACATTTTCATTTTAATCTACTGGTCACTTTAACTTTAAGTAAAAAATCTCTAAATTGCATCCATGTAGAATAGATGAGGTAACACACACATTTTGTCTTTGACATTAGTTTTATTGTTGTAAATGCTCAAAGACTACAACCATATTCTGACAGCATGAGAGGAGCTTCAGCTCTGTTCTCCAACCATCACAACTGGTTCGCTTCACTTAACAAGGGATGTTGAAGAAACCACCGTCCCACCATCAACCACCTCTTCCACAACGGTGATCATAGCTGTTTTAGTAGAAGCAATCGAGCTGGAGGAGGAGCTGGAGTCAGAGTTGCCTGAGATTGTGAGGCTGTTTGCAAACAAAAACACCCAACCTGTTAAACTTGCAAAGCTTAATTTGTACTACAAATGTTATCTTTCAAGCTGTAAACCACAAACTACCACAGAACTGCAAGCTAACTAGCTACTCCTTTTTAAATAAAGGTTCCCAAGGGCATTTTCACAGCAACTGAATGAACTATTTTTGAACTACAGAGTTCTGATGTGCACCTTCGTGTTATATATATATATATATATATAGCAGGAAAATAATGTTACTCAGTCTGCATGAATTCAAGAATTTTCCAATAACTCTGGAGCAAAGCATGAAAAGTACTTGCTCTGTGATTTACCTGCCGCTGGCTTCTGCATCCAGCAGTCTTCTGTACTCGGCAATCTCCAGTTCCAGTCTGGTCTTGATGTCCAGAAGCATCTGGTACTCTTGACTCTGACGCTCCAGATCGCCACGAAGCTGCACCAGTTGACCCTCCATTCCACCCACCTGCAAGCCCGAGGGGAGAAGACAGAACTTTTAACCCCAACACATTTTAATATGGCTACAGTAAGAGATCTGTCTGTAAGATTTATGAGACTCATATGCTGGGGAACTCTCACCTGTGCCTGGTAGCCAGACAGCTTCAGGGCGTAGCGATTCTGAGTCTCACTCAGGGTGCTTTCCATGGATGATTTCTGTGAGGTGGGGATATTGAGAGAAAAATATGTTAGCGATGATGACCAAAACTATACATTTTCTATACATTTTAACAATCAGGAAGTGTCTACTTTTAAAAGGTTTTGAATGTAACAGATTTATTTTATGTGAAACATTTTGCTTGAAAATTGTGTTGTAGATGCCAACTGGTTCGATTGGTCTTTAGATAATAAAACCAATCAAACCAATTGACATGCGTTTTGATGTGTCACTTATGTGTCCACATATTCTTCTGCACATACGCACCATGGCAACGAGAGACTGAAGTTCCAACTCCAGGGACTGTACTGTGCTCTTCTCTGTGTTGACCTCGGTTTTCGAAATCTCCAAGGTCCCTGTGCTTGTTACCACCTCTTGTTTCAAGGTCTCAGACTGCAAAAGAAGTGTTTTTTTTTTTGCAAGTGATTGTAAAAAGATTGTTTAATTCAATACATGTATAAACCCAACATTATATAATTTTATTTCCAACATTTTTGACTGCATGTAGCAGAGTGAAGTTCTGGACTGAACTACCTTCTGCTGGAACCAGCCTTCAAGGTCTCTCCGGCTTTTGGCTACGACCGTCTCGTAGTGCTCACGCATCTCAGCTAGAATTTTGGTGAGGTCTTCCTGTGGTGCGGCATCAATCTCCACGTTGACCTGTCCACTCATCTGATCACGAGAGGTCAAGAGGTCCTAAAGATATAGCATATATGATTTTCAGATGTCCAGCTTCTCATCACCTCCGGTTCATTCTTGCCTTCAAATGTCATGGTATGGAATTATGTCACAAAACAGTGACATCTAGAGCTTAAAGCTATAAAGCACCTTACGTGACCTGACCTCCTGTCTAAAATGTTTAACTGGAACAGTTCGTAGCATACATCATGTGTCTTAAGCTTGCTTTACTCCATTTCTGAAGGTTTTGCAGTGATTTACTACCTCCTCATGATTCTTCTTAATGTAGACCAGCTCCTCTGTGAGCTCTTCGATCTGCAGGTTGAGGTCTTTATGACTCATGTTGAGCTCGCTGAGAACATTTTTCAACCCTGCGATGTCAGCTTCCACAGACTGACGCATTGCCAGCTCGTTCTCATATCTGTCCAACAGAAAGGAACATTATAAAAAATAACTTTTTTATCAACCTGAAGATTTTCATTGCTCTTACTGGCTGTTTTTCCCCATTTTGCTCGTTTTACTAGTTCATTACTCGTTAAAGGTATTTTGTGGAATGTTGGTAATCAAACATTTGATGGTAGCCATTGACCTCCATTGAATGGAAAAAATACTGTGGAAGTCAATGGCTATCATCAACTATTTAGTTACCAACATTTTTCAAAATATATTCTTCTGTGTTCAGCTGAATAAAGAAACTCATACAGATTTGGAACAAGTGGAGGGTGAGTAAAAGTGACAGAATTTTTATTTTGGAGTGAACATCCCTTTAAAAGGTCATTTGATGCGATCAAAGCATTACTTTAATCTTTAAAATAATGTAAAAATCAAATTACATAAAAATCTTTTTGAAAATCAGTTGCACAGTTATTTTTATATTTTTCGATTATTTATGTACATTTCCACAGCATATACTCTATACAAATTTAATGAAAATAATAATAATAATAATAATGAATTATTACTTCATTCTGAAGTCATCTGCAGCCAAGTTGATATTGTCAATGCTGAGGTGGACTGTGTTCTTTTCCTTCAAGGCACTCAAGATCTGTGAACAAAAAGTGAACATTGATTTTATTTTATTTACTTATTTCATGATAATGAAATATGCAGTTTTCTTATAGCAGTAAAAACAAAGTGATTAGACTTACTTTAGCCTGGATGTCACTGATAGTAGCTTCGAAGGCAGAGTAGTTATGAGTAGCACCAATAGGAGAGACTCTGTTATCAAGGAATTGGCGTATCTTCAACTCAAGGTCAGCGTTGTCCTTTTCAAGGGAGTGAACCTTCTCCAGGTAAGCAGCCAGACGGTCGTTGAGATTCTGCATGGTGAACTTTCCATTGCCAGTGATGCTGTCATCTACTCCACCACTGACGCTGAATCCTCCTCCAGCTGCAGCACCACCGAATCCTGAACCAGCACCTCCTGCAGCACCAAATCCACCTCCAAAGCCAAAGCCACTTCCTGAACCTACTGAGCCCATGGAGCGAGTGGCACTGGAGATACGGACCCCTGAACCTCCTGCGCCTCCGTACACGCTGCCAGCCCTCATGGAGCTGATGCCGCCACCTCCTCCACCTGCAGAGAAGCGCGAGGAGCCCATAGAGGACCTGCTGGAAATGAAGCTACTGCTGGAGAAGATGGTAGCCATATGGACGGTGGTTTGTGGTCTTTCTCTGCTCTGGCTGGAGAGTGAGAAAAGTAGAGCAACTCAGGGTCCTTATATGTGATGGTACCGAGACTGACGCTTCCTAATGAGGACGTGTTGACCTTATTTCATCAAAAACTTGCTGACACCAAGGAATTCTGTCAGCTTAAATCACCTGAAATGAAAGGTAACGCTAAGAGTTAAGATTGGTTGATTGATCGGCCCCTGAAGTAAGTAAGATAGAAGCTTGCATTCCTTCTCCAGACTCTTCTCAGATGAGAGCAGCTCTGTACATGTTCACACATTCGTGGATGTTTCCTGTTTTTCACTGCTGGTTTTACTGCACTCTAAAACCTTATAGCCTGTTAACTCAAATGGATAAGTCACCCAAGAATGAAAATTCTGTCATTAAGTTTCTTTCTTAAGCTGAACACAATAGAAGATATTTTGAAGAATGATGATAACCAAACAGTTTAATGTGCCCAATGACTTCAACGGTATAGAAACATATGGAAGTCAATGGGGACCAGAAACTGATTGGTTGATCACATTCTTCTAAACATACAGGTTTGGAAAAACTTAGGTAGTACATTTACATTTACATTTATTCATGTAGCAGACGCTTTTATTCAAAGCGACTTACAAATGAGGACAGTGGAAGCAATCAAAAACAACAAAACAGCAATGATATTTAAGTGCTATAACAAATCTCAGTTAGGTTAATGCAGTACATGTAGCAAGGGCTTTAAATAATATAATAAATAAAAAGAATAGAGCAACCTAGTATTAGAGGTCTTTTTTATATAAGTGTATAATAAATAAATAATATTATAATAATAAAAAAAAGAATAGAATAAGAATAGTGAGTGCTAAAGTTAGAGGATCAAATAAAGATGGAAGAGATGTGTTTTTAGCCGATTCTTGAAGATGAAGTGACTTTGTGCTTCTTTGTGATGGCACAATCAAGCGATGTTCACTTGCAGAATGCAAGCTTCTAGAGGGCACATAAGTCAGAAGTAATGAATTTAGGTAAAGGGGTACAGAGCCAGTGGTTGTTTTGTATGCAAACATCAATGCCTTAAATTTTATACGAGCAGCTATTGGTAGCCAGTGCAAATTGATAAACAGAGGTGTGACGTGTATTCTTTTCGGGTCATTAAAAATTAAAAATTTTGCTGCCGCATTCTGGATTAATTGTAAATGCCAAGAGAGCATTGCAATAGTCCAGCCTGGACAGAACAAGAGCTTGAACAAGGAGTTGTGCAGCATGTTCCGAAAGAAAGGGCCTGATCTTCTTAATGTTGAATAAAGCAAATCTGCAGGACCGGACAGTTTTAGCAATGTGGTCTGAGAAAGTTAGCTGATCATCAATCATAACTTCTGGCTGTTTTTGAAGGAGTTATGGTTGATGTGCCTAACTTGATGGTGAAATTGTGATAAAACGATGGGTTTTGCTTGAACCACAAGCAGTTTTGTCAAATGACAGAATTTTGGGGTGAATTATTGCTTCAATGATGCACTCATTTAAAACTAATTGTGACTCTAAAATCTAAGCCACAAAAAGCTCACCACAGAATTTGAACACTATTGCATCACGCAAGTGATGTAGCTGTGTTGAAAGAAGCAAGTTTGACTATGGAAAGTCTATCAAAGTGCAAAAGGATTAAACTGGACAAGATATGAAACTACATGGAGGTGTGCTGATCTCATTGTCAATTTAAGATATGCCTACAGCGACTTATTACATAACAGTTTTACTATAAAGGGGCAATAAAAGTGGATGCTTGTTTGAAACAACTCAAGTTTGTGCATGTACCTGTGTGCACTACAAAGGGCAGCAGGATGTTTCTCACCAAGTTCAGCTTAACTTTACATTCCTCCCTCAGGCTGTTGAGCTAAAGAAACAGATCTCTGTATTAACAATATGTCAATGTTACTAATATTTTATAAGTTATTGTTTGCCTTAAGTTCAACATAAAAGTTGGATGGATATTTAGTTTAATAAAAAATCTATATATTTGAATGGACATTTGTTTGATGAGACAGTGAATCCAGTTTTTAAAACTCAAATTAGGATTATTCAGTAATAATTGTAATTAAGAAAATTTAATACAGCATTGTCAGTACTTATACTCAATTTCATGTTTATTAATAGCCATAGAATGTGTGTGCCCTAACTTAAGAAATGTAGTGTTCAGGATGCTTGAGCTACAAGGATTGTGTCTGACCCCTACCTTTTGTTGTTACCTCTCTCACTATTATATTTTCAACAAGTCATAAGCTCCCTGTGAGAGTGACTAATGCCATTTAGAAGCCTAGGGTCCCATCTATGAGATGCCTCTAAACTCTCAAATGGTCAGTCATTCTGACTGATGAGCAGCAAGGAACGAAGACCCTTCCCCTTGTGACATGTCGTCTGTGTTAACCTTTCTGCAAGTGCTGCTGGATAAGGAGTGCATCCCTTCCAAGCTCAAAGCATATGTGGCAGCCATCGTGGCGAATCATGCTCTCATGGCTGGCCAGTCAGTCGGCGGGAACGACCTGGTCGTTAAGTTCTGAGGGGAGCTCGGAGGTTGAACCCACCTCACCCTCACACTGTGGTGACATGGGACTAATCCATAGTCCTTATAGGACCCTATAAGAGCCACCCTTTGAGCCACTCCAGTCAGCCGACTTATGGCCCCTGTCGCCCAACTTCTAGCATTAGCATCGGTCAAGCTTACAAGCATTGTCAGACTGTGCTTCATGCCTTGAATTTTGGCCTAACAACTGTTGAGTCATCTTCAAACCAAGACATGACTATGTGCCTAAGGTACTCTCTACTTGGCCCCGGTTCAGTCTTTAAGATCCTGGATGTCCCGGTCCTTCTGGCACAGATTTTGTCCTCTTAGTTTATTTAATCCCCTTTGTGAGTGGAGAAGGTTTTGTTTTATGGACCACAGTGTCTCATAATTAACTCATTCTTACAGGAGCACTCAGTCCCAGTGGTCTACAGCTTTGTTCTGCATTTGCTTATTGCACAGCAGTATTGTATGCATTCCCCAACAGCATACAAAGCAATGGGAGAGACCGTTTAAAAGGAAACGCTCCAGTTACTAGCATAACATCGGTTCCCTGAGATAAGAGAACAAGCATTGCATAAGCTGACATACTATAAGGCTGCACACGAGTCGATGACTGTTGCTATCAGTCGAAAGATTCTGATTAAATAGAACTCAGAGCCGACTTACATAGCAGTCGGTGCCACCCGTTTTGGTGGGTTGAGGCGCCATTTGTTTGTGCAGCTACCCAAACATGAACAAACCAGGCTTCATTATCAGAGTAAACAGGAGTTTCCTCATTAGCATACAACGCAAAGCTCTCAACGCCTTTATCTCTGGGATCTTTTTTTGCTAACTAAACATTATCAATAATGCTTTTACAAAGCTTTTACATTAGCTTTTACAAAGCTTTTACATTAGCTAAAATTAGCTAAAATTAAGGCTTGCACTGCAAAGTTAGCTTTCAAACTATGTCTTGTCACACTGTGCAGTTTTTCTGTGATACAAATAATCAAGACTGTCTTGAGAAATACAATGAGTGATGAACGATTGAGCAGTTTGGGGTGTTAAGTGTATCAAGAAGGGCAATCTTGATGATTTTGTGGATGTGTTTGCAAAAAGACACAGCAATAGGAGAATAAAGCTGTAATGATAAAATTTTGGCCTAATAAAACAGAAATAAAAAGGAATATGAATTGGTTGTGAGTATACTCTGTTAAAATGTACATTGTCTGCATATGAATGCATTTAGTTAAATTCTTCCTTATTCATTGTAGACATGGCCTATGCAGCATTTGTGTACAGTAAAGGTATGTGGAAAATAATTGGCCTATAAATTGTTTTTAAACTAAATGTTGTCCTTTTATTTGGTTTGCTCATATATTAGTTATGTATATTAGGCTTAATTTTAAGCAAAAGAAATACACTATTAAAGAGCCATTAATTGCTAATTATAAGTATATCACATTAACCAGAAACAAAAGTAAATAGGGATAATTACACTGAATATTACTTATTTATCTTTGGTTTTCCACCCCAAGATTTGCTGTGGCCCCCTCTGGCCACCCTATTACAATTTTCTCGGGGGAACACTGCACCAAGCATAAAAAGGGGGAAAAAGAAAATCCACGCTTGTGTAATTTTAGATAAACCTAGCTTGAATATATTTTACATGATGGCCTACTTTCAGTAGTACACAAAATGTAATACAAAAAACACACAAAAAGTATGTTTGTTAACAGAGTTCTGCAACAGAGTCACCTAAACTTAAAATCCGCTTCTCTAAATGAATCCCATAAGGTCAGTTTATTGTAAGAATGCTGGTTCTTGTTTGGTTAGCCAGCGGCAATTGCATGCTCGACCACAAGAGCGCTCACGCATTTCAACAGGGCGAGTAGTGATGGACAAAGTTGCCTCATAAGCACTGAGTCTTTCCTCTGATTGTTCCGGAAAAAGATTCAAAGCCTCGAGAATGTTGGAAGAAGCGCCATCTGGTGGTTAGCTCCTTCACTCATTGATCCAAAGTTTTGCAGTAGCTTGAGTTGAGGATGTAAAAATCAGTAAATATTTTAACAACCTCGTTTTGAAGGTATTCTAAGCCAATACAATTTGGCATAGAATATCCATACATTTCTGCCTCAACGCCACAGTTTTTCTATCTTCAGTGTTACTACAGTAAATCCATTGTGGATTAAATGTTGGAGCTGTGGAGAATCAGCGCTGTTTCATCTGCCTTTAAACTAGATTGATTATTTGAATCAGACCTCTGCTCCAAACCTCACAGCGCTGTTCAGTGGTCGTGTGATCAAGCTCAGTCAGTGTGTAAACGCTGTAATTTTAAATGTATTTATTAAACACTGTCCCTACTATAGAACGTGTTAGTCCAGTGGATTCGTGTAATGTGCAATGGGCCTCAAATCCCAACATATGTCACCTTTTTTCAGTTGATTTTGAAATCACCAGCTGTCAGATGCATCAATAAGGCAAGGTAAAAATTGAAGAAGCAGAGAACTGGTTTGTCAGTGAACAGAATGGTTGTGTAACTTATATTTGCTTTTATTTTATTGCCTTTGCAAGCACCTCATATCATAGCATTACGACATTTGTCATGTTTCAGATTTCCCAGCCTGTTCTTGTATCCAGTAATGCATAAATGTGCTCAAAGATGTGTACTCACTAGAGAGAGATTTAATCATTGTTGTAAATGTGAAACATTTATCTTATTTTTGTAATTGGATATAATTCTTAAAAAGACATTTACTTTGAGGAGAAATTAACTTTAGCCTGATTTAATGTCAGTTAATGCATCAGCAGCTGTTTCTAATTTCAAGTTTTGTATTGATAATCGAGCACATAAACGTCATTTGGTCATTAAAGGTAACTTTCATAATTTTTTTTTTAACTATAATATTACCACAACTAGGCTATAAACCTAGCATAACGGTAGTTTGGTTTAAAATATTTTTGCACAACTTTTCCTATTGTGACATAAAATATGACAACAAAACAGAAGAAAATAAGACAAACACTATAAATGCAGAGTTAGTGCACCGTTAGTGCAGTTTATTGGTTTTTCGTCACTCTAAGTGTTGTTGTTTTTGCTCAAGAGAGCTTCTGAGACACAAACTCGCTTTTAGACTGGGAGGACGAGCTGACCACTTTGCCATCCACAACCTCTTCCACAATGGTTACCACTTTGCGTGTAGTCGAGGATGAGCTTGAGCTTGAAGTAGAGAGGCTGCAGAGGTAGAAAACAAAGAATATTACAGATATGCCAGACAGAAATCTCCATCTCACTTTAATTCTGTTTATTATAATAAACCATCATTGCTCAGTGAAAAAACGGACGCTTTATAAATGTATTTATTAAGAGACTTTGTGTTGTATTTGCTTCTTACCTAGTAGCTTCTCCATCCAGCAGTCTTCTGTACTCCGCAATCTCAATTTCTAGTCTGGTCTTGATGTCCAGAAGCATCTTATACTCTTGCCCTTGACGCTCCAGATCACCACGAAGCTGCATCAGCTGCTCTTCCAGGCTGGTGACCTGGAACTGGTAGCTGGACAACATGGAAGCATAGCGGGCCTGTGTGTCTGCCAAAGTGCCTTCCAACGATGCTTTCTGTTGGGGAAATCTTAGTTACTCTGTGTTCTATGCAATGTGATGACCAACGTTTACAAGATTCATCTCTGCTTGCTTACCATACTGAGTTGTGATTGTAGCTCGATTTCAAGACTTTGGAGTGTGCGTTTAACCTCTGTGATTTCAGATCGGGATGTTTGAAGGGTTTCTGTGCTCACGGCAACTTCCTTACTGAGGGCTTCACTCTATGAGAGGAAATCCATACATAGCAGTCAGATAAGTCATCTGTTGTTTTACATTACAATATTGTTCTTTAAAAGAAACAAACATCTGATTTTACCTTAGACTTGAACCAAGTCTCAAGTTCTTTGCGGTTCTTGGTAGCAACGGCCTCGTAGTGCTCACGGATTTCAGCCATGACCTTTGTCAGGTCTTCCTGTGGTGCTGCATCTATCTCCACGTTGACTTGTCCGCTCATCTGGGAGCGCACTGCCAAGAGTTCCTAAAGATGCAATAACAACCACTGAGCATTTGCCTCACATGCATTTGAACTAAATATGAACTAAGCACCAACTTACCTCCTCGTGATTCTTCTTGAGGAAGATCAGCTCTTCTCTTAGACCCTCAATCTGCATCTCCAGATCAGACCTGGACATTGTCAGCTCATCCAGGACCCTCCTCAGGCCAGCAATGTCTGCCTCTACAGACTGCCTCATGCTCAGCTCATTCTCATATCTGCACAAAAAAGAAACAGATTTTAATGCTTTGGACCTTTTACAAATAGCTTTTGTTTAGATTGCTAGTCACTTACTTGACCCTGAAGTCATCAGTAGCCAGCTTGGCGTTGTCAATGCTCAGGTAGATGCCTCCATTTACACGTGTGGCATCCTGGATCTTCAGTAGCACAAAATGAAAAAATAAGGGTCAAATTGTATTCTTGAGAAATAGAGTATTTTTTTTGCACATGCTTTGCAAATTAGAAACCATGAGATAATGATGGATGTTGGTAAAGAATAAATAAATTATAATCTAGGTAATTAAATTTAGGCAGTTGGGTAATTGAGAGATAAACTTTTCATCACATGCTTTAAACGTATGTTTTGAAATGAGGAACCTTGGGATAATCCAAACTGGTTAATTTCTGTCTAAAGGTAGTTTAATTATTAACTTGACTATCATGTTTTATAGCTAACTCACATACCTTGCCCTGGAGGTCACTGATTGTAGCATAATAGGCACTGTAGTCACGAGCAGAGGGGCCCGTCTTGCTCTCCATGAACTGCCGGATCTTCAGCTCAAGATCAGCATTGGCCTTCTCAAGAGAGTGCACCTTCTCCAGGTAGGAGGCCAAACGGTCATTGAGGTTTTGCATGGTGGCTTTTTCATTTGCAGACACATCAATGGCATCAGCCAAGTTGAAACCACCTCCAAAACCAGCACCGGCACCAGCAGAGAAGGAACGAGGAGCAGAGGCACTAGAGATACGGACCCCAGTTCCTCCTGCTCCTGCATACACACTACCGGCACGCATGGCTGTGACACGACCAGCTCCACCACCAAAGTGAGAAGAACCTCCTGAAGACATGTAGGTGCGGCTGGAAGAAGAAGAAGTCATCATTTTGGAGGAGTCTTGCTGTCGTTCTCAACTGGAGAATGGCTGGAGAATGAGCGAGTGAATGAGTGAGGAAACACGACCCCTGTCTTTTTAATATGGACAAATGGGGGAGGGACTAGATGGAATGCCTAAGGGGGTGGACCAAGAAACTATTACCCCTTTCCCTAATGCAGCGGGTGTGGCTGAAGACAGCACTGCATAGTACGTTAATGTTTTAGAGTTCTACTTAAATTCTTCAGAATTTCCTTAAAGATTGCCAGCAGCATGATATCATGGACTGAATAAATTTACCTAACTGGTTTGTTAAATGAAACCTTTTCTTTCTACTTTAATGAAACTTTTACTGTTTGCTTTAGGAATGCACAGTATATTGGTTGTCACATATTTGAATATATTCAGTAAATTGTAGCAAACAATCATTGGACCTCGCTATATATCTCTTTATTGTTCAACATGAATAAAAAGCTTAATCAAAGCCTATAATATTTTTGTGTGTGTGTCGGACATTTTATTATTCTTTGTTGTATTCTTTGATTTGCATAAGTATCCATCATTTCTTTATTCCAGCTGTTGTTCATAATAGGCCAGTTTTTAAATCATTTGTGGAGTAAACGTTAGACTTATTTAAAAATAAATATCAGTTTTCCATTACACATGGTGGTTGCTATCATTTAAAGCATGTACAAATGTGGACTTCCAAAGTTTTTTTGTATATATTAATAATATAAACATGAGTTCCAGGCATTTATTAAAAATTCATTACCTAGTTTGTGTGTGTTTAATATTCATTTATTATTATTATTATTTTTACAGAAGCTACATTTAAACAGTGCTCTTGTTACCCAATGTGCTATATTAAACACTAAGCGATATAAAGCAGGTTTAGCTTGTCTGGAGTGGGTTTCGGATGACCTGCTAGTGATAATCAGGCTTGTTGTGACAGGTCGGAATGTTCATTTTTCAAAAGGCAAATAGAAAGTTTTCTATTTGAGTGCAACAGTGTTGTGTGGTTCAACTTTTAACTATTTTAAACGTTTGGTTATATTAAGTAAATTCCTAAGATTTTTAGTTAGAACTAATTCTTGAGTGATTTAGATTTGTTTATTCTGACTCATATTTTGTTCAAGGTTCAGAATCAACCCTACTTTACACCTTTTTACCAACAGGAGGCAGTGTCCAGAAACTTTGCAGGGTCCCTCCCAGCATGCAGTGCGATCATGCAACAGGATGGACTTTCTTGTACAACACTTGCTGCAGGGACAGTTAGTGCTTCCGAACCCTGTTTCTGCAGGCTCATTGTTGAATTAGGATTGTTAAACTGAGGAAAAGTTTTCAAATATTTATTGTTGGTGATAGCCTAGAGCTACCTGGGGTTATGTCGTTTGTTGAATGCCACAGAGGTAATGACCCTTTGAGGTTTGACCCTTTAACATTAACTAGTCTATGTCAATTCAGAGGTATGGCTGACATACCTTCAGTGCTTTTATAGACAAACAGTTTTAAATACACTTCATGCGAATGTTAATATTGATTAATTTCTTCCATCCTTGGTCTGTTGATTACCTGATTTAATTTGATGAGGATCAGAGAAACTTAGAACAGTGCTGGATAGTAACTGGTGACATGTTCCGGATAAAATAAAAAATCTGTAACTTGATTATATTATGTTTTATTATGCTTATAATCAGGCTACAATTACTTTTATATGGATTGCATATTCTTAACACTGCAGTAAATGATTAATAATTTATTGATTCTCCTTAATTCTTCTTTTTTTCTCTTATAAAGCTTCCTTTCAAATACCTTACTGTGTGTCATACCATTAAGCTCTGACTATATACAGGTGCATCTCAATAAATTAGAATTTCTTGAAAAGGTTCATTTATTTCAGAAATTCAACTCAAATTGTGAAACTTTTGTATAAAATAAATTCAGTACACACAGACTGAAGTAGTTTAAGTCTTTGGTTCTTTTAATTGTGATGATTTTGGCTCACATTTAACAAAAACCCTCCAATTCACTATCTCAACAAATTAGAATATGGTGAAATGCCAATCAGCTAATAAACTCAAAACACCTGCAAAAATTTCCTGAGCCTTCAAAATGGTATTTCAGTTTGGTTCACTAGGCTACACAATCATGGGGAAGACTCTGTCTCTGCGTCTGGCAGACTCTTTTGTCTCTTTTAAAAAAGATTTGAAGACTTGTTTATTTAAGAAAGCTTTTGGTTGATGGGTTTTTTCAGTAGTGTTACTTTGATTTGACTTATGTATATACATTTTTATTGTTTTGTTCTACTTTTCTTGTGTACAGCACTTTGTGATTTTATCTGTGAAAAGCGCTTTAGAAATAAACTTTACTTACTTACTTACTTACTGCTGATCTGACAGTTGTCCAGAAGACAATCATTGACACCCTTCACAAGGAGTGTAAGCCACAAACATTCATTGCCAAAGAAGCTGGCTGTTCACAGAGTGCTGTATCCAAGCATGTTAACAAAAAGTTGAGTGGAAAAAAAAAGATACACAACCAACCTAGAGAACAGCAGCCTTATGAGGATATAAGCAAAAACTATTCAAGAATTTGAGTGAACTTCAAAAGGAATGGACTGAGGCTGGGGTCAAGGCATCAAGAGCAACCACACACAGACATGTCAAGGAATTTGCTGAACCACAATCACACCACAAGCGATCCATGTTTCTGAATTTGGGGGGCAAAAAAATCCCTCAAGCAATTAGACCATGTAAAAAACATCATCTTCATCATATCCAGTGATCAAATAAGTTTTTATTTAATTATTTAGCTGATGTTTATGTACTTTTTTATTTAATTTTTTTATTTATAAATTAAGAACAGAACAAACCATCACACTGAAATGATGACTCCCATACATTATTTATGGGACTGAGACATCATACAAGAGTATTGATATTTGCTGTAGCGCAATACTATGTGTCAAGAGTAAGCTAGACTGATGATAATAGAGAGATGACTTCTAATGAGGATCATGTGCAACAATTTATGTATTCTATAAAATGCTGCATTGCTTCTGATTCTGGCTAAATAGAGCTGTTTTACTGATAAGCGTTTTCCGGTTTGGTCAGATGTCTCATTATTTATGAGATTTAGCTTAATAGACAAAAATTGTAGAAAGAATTCAGTTTTGCATATTATGATTTGGTTTATACCCTGATAGCCCACGTACATCATGGAGATGTCTATTTGACGTCTGCATTTACATCCGCAAAACTTGTTTTTTAAAGTGTTTGCTCATATGTCTATAGGACGTTTCCTATCAGATGTCAAACAGACATTTAGAAGATGTCTTTAAGATGTTTATGATTTAGAATGTATGTAAAACGGACATCTTAAAGACATCTATCAGATGTTTGTACACAGCAGATGCTTTCCAGATGAAGCAATCTTTGACAGACATCTTGCAGATGTGTGTGTGTGCTATCTCTGGGAAGAGTACATATGAAGTAGACTCACTCCATCGGTCAAAACAGAAAATTCTTACAGTATGCTGCAGTTGGGTCTTTGAGTTAGTTGTGACAACTTATTTATATGAGTTATTGATTTTTATATTTGGTTTTCAAATAATTTTTCATATTTGCCAAAATATGAGTATATATAAATGACCAAAACAAGACAAACACAAAAATGCACAGTTAGACCAGTTTATTGGCTTTTCATCCCTCTTATGTGGATAGCTTTTGCTCAAGAGGGCTTCTGAGACACAACCTCGCTTGACTGTGAGGATGTGCTGACCACTTTGCCATCCACCACCTCTTCCACAATGGTTACCACTTTGCGTGTAGTTGAGGTTTTGCTTGTGCTTGGGACGCTGCAGAGGGAGAAAATAAAGAAGATTAAATAAAGCTCACTTAAAAATTAGAAATTTAAAGTTTAATCTACATGCCATTTTAATAGATTTCGTATTGTAGTTGTGTCTCACCTTGTAACCTCTCCATCCAGCAGTCTTCTGTACTCTGCAATCTCCATCTCCAGTCTGGTCTTGATGTCCAGAAGAATCTGGTACTCTTGCCGTTGACGCTCCAGATCACCACGAAGCTGTCCCAGCTGCTGCTCCATGCTGGTCACTTGCATTTGGTAACCGTTTAACATGGAGGAGTAGCGGTTCTCTGTGTCTGCCAAAGTACCTTCCAGTGACGCTTTCTGTTAGGGAAATGTCATTATTGTTCACATTGTGATCACAACAAAACCCATTAGAAAGCTTATTCTGTTTATCTCAGCTTGCTTACCAAACTGAGTTGTGATTGTAGCTCGATTTCAAGACTTTGGAGCATGCGTTTAAGCTCTGCGATTTCAGTTCGGGACGTCTGTAGAGTTTCTGTGCTCAAAACAACTTCTTTGCTGAGGGCTTCACTCTATGAGATGAAATCCATTGGAAAGCAGTCAGATAAGTCTTTTGTTGGATTTGCTTACAATATAACTTTGCAAATTTACAGACTAATTCTCATTTTACCTTACTCTGGAACCAAGCTTCAAGTTCTTGGCGGTTCTTGGTAGCAACGGCCTCGTAGTGCTCACGGATTTCAGACATGACCTTTGTCAGGTCTTCCTGTGGTGCTGCATCTACCTCTACATTGACTTGTCCGCTCATCTGGGAGCGCACTGCCAAGAGATCCTAAAGACGCAATTACAAACCACAGAGTATTTGCCTCTCATGCAATTTAAGATGAGCTATCAAATGTGAACTAAGCACCAACTTACCTCATCGTGGTTCTTCTTGAGGTAGATCAGCTCTTCTTTCAGACCCTCAATCTGCATCTCCAGATCAGATCTGGACATTGTCAGCTCATCCAGCACCCTCCTCAGGCCAGCAATATCTGCCTCTACAGACTGCCTCATGCTCAGCTCATTCTCATATCTGCACAAAAATGATTCATTATACATATTGTGGATCTTTAATTAAAAAAAAAAAAAAAAAAAAAAAAAAAAAAAATATATATATATATATATATATATATATATATATATAGTGCAAGCCTTTAAGTAGCAGACTTACTTGACCCTGAAGTCTTCTGCAGCCAGCTTGGCGTTGTCAATGCTCAGGTAGATGCTTCCATTTACACGTGTGGCATCGTGGATCTTCAGGGGAACAGAATGAAAATACAGTTTTAGATCACTCTTTCATGAGTACTTAAGAAATGTATTTTATACTATATGAATACATGTATTACATAGGAAGAATGATGCGATATTTGCAATTGGTTAACTTTTGTCTAAAGCTAGTTTAATGATTGACTTGACTAATATGTTCAATAATTAAGTTACATACCTTGCCCTGGAGGTCGTTGATTGTAGCATAATAGGCGCTGTAGTCACGAGCATCAGGAGAGGCCTTGCTTTCCATGAACTGCCGGATCTTCAGCTCAAGATCAGCATTAGCCTTCTCGAGGGAGCGCACCTTCTCCAGGTAGGAGGCCAGACGGTCATTGAGGTTTTGCATGGTGGCTTTCTCATTTGCGGACACATCAATGGCATCAGACAGGTTGAAGCCAGCATCGCCACCAGCAGAGAAGGAACGAGGAGCAGAGGCGCTAGAGATACGGACCCCAGTTCCTCCTGCTCCCGCGTACACACTGCCAGCACGAAGTGAGCGAGGAAATGCTCCTGAGGACAGGAAGCTGCGTGTGGAGAAAGAAGACATCGTTTTGAAGGTGGCTTGCTGTGGTTGTCTGCTCTGGCTGGAGTATCAGAGAGCGGATGAGTGAGGAGAAGACGACCTCTCTTCCTTTTATCTGGACAAATGGAGGAGGAACTGTAAATATTGCCTTAGGTGATGGAGAGTGAAACTATTTCTTCGTTCCCTAAGGCAGCAGGTGTGGCAGAAGAAAGATTTGAATGGTATGTTATCATTTACAGTTTCACAAGAAAAAATACTTTGGGGGGTAATGTGAGTTTCATATGTTGATGTTTTTCAGTTTAAATAATTCTTTGACCTTTTCTTCTTTGCAAAATCTATTATAAAAATGTAGCTTCATGCGTAATAGTGTAGTAATTATATATATATATATATATATAAATATATATATATATATATATATATATATATATATATATATATAATAGCTCTGGTGAATAATAGGTAGGATATTCATTTCTTACAGTTCTGACAAATATGCAAAATTCTGAGATAGTAAAAATTAATGGATTGTTAGAACTTTTTAGATGCGCTTTAATTAAAAAAAAATTACATTCAGATTAGAACTTTAGAAAATGAACAACTGCACATCAAAATGTCTAGCATTTGGCACATAAAACTAAAATTTCCTGTGAAATGAAACCATTTCCATCCTTTGTAGAAAACATATCAGATCAAACTGAACCCGCCTCAGGCATGATAAACCTGTTTTATCTTCTGATCATACCAGGTTTTACCGTCAAACTAATTTTTTGACGTTTAATTATGTTTGAGTGTACATCGTGAAGGTTTGACTCCAGAGCAGATCAATTATATGGTAGTATCTGCAGAGAATGTGGTAGGATGACAGTACAACAAACACTTTTCTTTTCGATAGATTCATTACAGTGTGGGCTTCTATATTTAATTGGTGTTCTTTCAGTTACATAATGCATAAAATAACTTAGATTTAATCTCTTTTCATTAAATGAAAAGAGTGATGTATCAAAGGGGTCATATGATGCTTTTTTAAAGATAATTATTTTGTTTATTTGGAGTAACAGAATATGTTGACATGATTTAATGTTCAAAAAACACATTCCTTTTCAAATACTGTACATGTAGGTCCTCTATGCCCTGCCTCTCTCAAAACAAGTGTTTTCTACAAAGTCCTTCCGACAAGCGGGCACCCCGACTCCCTCCTGTGCACGTCTGACGAGCTTCTCGATAATCTGGGGGGGACAGATTATACCCGAGTAATTGGCACATAGAGGTAAAATAGTTGTGTACTCAAAGTTTGCTATCATTATACTTAAAATATACTTTTATAGGGGTGGTGTTGGCGCAGTGGATAAGACACATGCCTTTGGTGTGAGAGACCCGGGTTCAAATCCACTGTGTGACACCAATGTGTCCCTGAGCAAGACACTTAACCTCTAGTTGCTCCAGAGGTGTGCGACCTCTGACATATATAGCAATTGTAAGTCGCTTTGGATAAAAGCGTCAGCTAAATAATGAAATGAATGAATATATACTAGAAAGTGGGCCAATTTAGTCCCAAGAAGTATTGAAACAGTACACTTAAAAGTATACTACTAGAACACTGATATTTGTATATTTGCTAAATAAAGTATACTTAAAATATAATTGAACTTTACTTGAGTATACTTAATAAAATGAACTTGAAGTATAGTACTTCTTGGTAAGGGAGCTGACTCAACTGTGTGACACTGTCTATCTCTTGCGCTCACACACACACACACACAAAATGGGCAATGACGCGTTTCTTCTTATTTTGTATTCATCACTCGAAGTCTCGAAGTTTCCTTCATCGTGGTTTATTCTTCCAAGTCAATAAAGAATCACATTTCTCAAATACAGCATAATCTTCTTGTTCAGCGATATCTTCTCAACAACTTATTTGAAGAGATACTTGTTAGCCAATTTGTGCTATATGAAAAACAATTATGAAACGGTCAAAAGCTTTGTGTTCTTCCGTTCGTTTAAACTTACTGCATATGCGTCAATATCTTTAAAAAAAAAAACTACAAAAATGACGTCACTGAACATGTGCAGTTAGAGCAAATACAAACCAAGTAAATATATTCAACAGTAAATAACTTATTAACAAAAAACAATTATTGTACCAAATTTACATAATAAAAATGTGAAAATATAAATTCTGAGATATGAAATATGGCTCTTACATACCGGGCCCTAATTAACAGGCAAGCAGACTGACAATTACCTTTTTAACAAAAACAAAAGAGCCAAAAAATACTTATATCATGCATTACCTTAAAGACAATAAGTGTCTATTATCTATTTCCTGGAATATCCATAGTCTTTATAAGGTATAGAAACACTCATTAATGTTTGAGGAGTAGTTAACAGTCCATTTCACAGATAAGGCACAACTTGTCAACAGGCCTTTCCAAGGTATTGGTTTTAGTTTTAACCAACACCCGTCTTACAAGTCCTTTTTTATCTGGAAACGTTTTCATGATTCTTCCAAAGATCCACGAATTTCTTGGAGACGAGTTGTCTATTATCAGGACAACATCTCCAACTGAAAGGTTTTTCTTTACTTGAGTCCATTTTTGACGCTCCTGGAGCAAAGGTAAATATTCACGCACCCACCTCTTCCAGAATAGGTCAGCAAGATACTGAATTTGTTTCCACTTGCGACGTGCATACATGTCTTCCTTTCTGAATTAGTCTGCCTTTTCATTAATAAAAGGTGATTAGGTCTCAAGGGTTCCAGATCTGTGGGATCATCTGTTGTAATGGTAAGTGGTCTGTCGTTTATTATTGCTTCCACTTCACACAGGAATGTATGCAAGCTCTCATCTGTAAGTGTTTGTTCTTTCAGCACAGATCTCAGGATTTTTCTAACAGACTTTATCTGTCTTTCCCACACTCCACCGAAAAATGGGATCCAGAAGGTGGGTTGAAAATCCACTGAATTCCTTTTTACAAGAGAGTACTTTCAATTTTTGGTTGGTTCCACTGTTGAATGGCTTTGCAAAGTTCAACCTCAGAACCTATGAAATTAGTACCGTTGTCACTTCTCATAATTGACAATTGTCCCCTCCTGCACACAAAGCGACGGATGGCATTTAAACACGAATCGGTGTCCAGTGTATGTGCAACTTCAATATGCACAGCTCTTGTTGTAAGGCAAGTACAAGGACAATACCCCATAGCGCACTCAGGGAGAGATCGTTTGCGGTCGTTTGGACGATCGGTTTCTCCCTGAACATAGACCACCAGCTCAGCAGAGCCTTCCATTCCTTCCTGATCTCATTTACATTTACATTTATTCATTTAGCAGACGCTTTTATCCAAAGCGACTTACAGATGAAGACAGTGGAAGGAATCAAAAACAACAAAAAGAGCAATGAGTGCTATAACAAGTCTCAGTTAGGTTAACACAGTACACGTAGCATGGGATTTTAAATAATATAGTTAAATTATAAATTTAAATTTTAATAAATTATAAATTATAATAATTTAAATAATATAATAAATAAAAAGAAAGAAAACAAATAGAATAAAAAACTTTATCATTTTATTTTAAATCCATTCAGAGATCGAGAGGGCATGGAAGAAACCTTACTCTGCCCGTATTCATCGACATCAGCGGGGTAATTTCGCTGATGTTGAGGGGATCGGGGCGTATGGTTATGTGTCGATGCCGCCCATTGACGAGACGTTTGCGAACTATCTCGTATCTGGGCGGGTGTCGACACTAAAAGCTCCGACTCTGCCATCCAAGCCCCTTAAAGCCACGGCTCGCTTGAATGGCAGAGCGTACACGGCAGCAGGTCAGGCTGGTGCTGCTCTTCATACCATGCCAGTGCTCCAAGCCTACCAAGCTGACCTGCTGCAGGATCTCGACCAGGGGCGGGGCTGTCACCTGAGGCGGTCGCTGAGTTGCGCCGGACCACAGATTTGTCTCTCCGGGCCACTAAACAGACTGCTGCCGCGATCGGCCGATCGATGGCGGCGATGGTGGCCACGGAGGGGCATCTGTGGCTTAACTTGGCTGATATCGGGGAGAAAGAAAAATCCCTTCTCCTTGATTCACCAGTTTTGCCTGCTAAACTTTTTGGCACCTCCGTTGAGGCGGTGGTTGGAAAGTTTAGGGAGGCAAATGCGCTCTCAGCTGCATTTAAGACCTGTATACCGCTGAGATCCGGGCCCCAGCCCAGGCAGGCAGGATGACCTGGTCCGTCTTGGTCTGAGGACCGTAGACAGGACCAGAGGTCTAGTGTCGCCTCTCGTGCGCCCCCTCCATGGAGGAGTAGGACGCAGAGGAGGCGAGCCTCCTGCAAGAAGAGGGACTCAAGGGAGGTCATTCAGTACAAGCGCAGCAACGCTCAGAAGAAGTAGGGTTTGATCTCCCTGGAGGGCCTTTCTACCAGCCCTCTCCCTCTTCTTGACTCCCCAGGCGTTTACGTTACACCAGCCCTGGGGATTGGCCTTATGATAAGAACTATGTTCTGATGGCCCGCCGTAGCAACTGGTTGATGTGAGCGCCTCTTTTAGGCATGTAAAAGTGGTGGACCCCAGGTTCATTGAGAACTCTCTGGCGAGTCTTCACTCCGCACGCCGCAGGTGAACTTATTGGTTTTTAAAAAATTCTGTGTGTATAACTAACACTGACTTTTATTTCTCTACAGACCTTGTTCCCTGTATAGACCTAGGGGGTAATTCTTAGAGGAGCAATTAAAGTATTGGACTTTAGGGCCCTGAAGCCTCCCCCAGTTATTGGCTAGAATGAATTAGGGAGAAGCTCAAAGAAGATTTGGCTTCCGTGCTGAGTATGTGATGGCCTTCCTGTCATAACATTTTATATGCGTGGTGGGCCACCGATCATTTCTGTTTAGCCTCAGGGCTATTAGCCACCCATTGGTAGAGTAGTTGGTTTTCCTAAAAAAAAAAAAAAAAAAAAAATAAGTAGAGCTTTTTTGCTTTATGTTTAGACTGACGCTAGCGCTTCAGATAGATCTTCAGATAGATGTCCTGCCTATGGGTTTGTGACATTGGTATCCTGAGTACTCGCTCCTCTGAGCTCTGTAAGGTTTCAGTAGGTTGAGTGTTTCACAGCCTCTTAATCAAATAGGCTGTGGCTCCTCCGAGCCCTCAGGTAGACCTATGCTTGTAGGTCGGCCCTCACCCAGGCTGCCTCTGTAGCTGGCCTATGCTATGCTAGTGATATTGGAGGCATTTTGCTAAGTATAGCTGCCGCATTCATTATGTGTTAGGCTTCCTCCCCTAGATTTCAGCCTTCTCCCTTAAATGGGAGTTGTTGGCCAAGGCCCGCCCCTTTCTCTGCATTCAGGGGTGATAGAGTAATGCAGGGTGGTAGCTGAGGTAGGATCAGTCTGGCAGGGTTAGACCATCTTTCTCTCTGCGAAGCGACAGTTCGTTAGACCCTGCCGAACAGAGATGTTTGGGCCTCTAGAGCTGGCTTCACTCAGCCCGTTGAGCTAATCGCTCGACCGATGGGTTGAAGTGGGTTGGCTTGCAATTTAGCCCCTCGCTCCCCTAGGCTGGGCGCAGGACAAATCCCTGTCACCCTTTGGAGCCACTTGCAGGTCCGCTCCCTGTCTAACATTGCAGGGGCATATGGTTGTTACTCCCCCGCTAACTCAGGGTAGTTTTGAGTAGTCCATTCTCAGCTCTGTATTTATCTACCTCACACCACGGTGGCTCCGGTTGAGTAGGGAGTTCTAAACTACTGAGTTTTTGAACTCCGTTCCCTTGAAGCCAGAGCATTGCCATGGGCTGACGCCTATGCATTTAGTAGGTAGGCCCCTAATGGGGCCTCCACTAGGAAGAATGGTGTATGTTGTACTCCCCTGCTATAAGGGTATTGCTTTTTGCTGAGTACACTGCCTTCGACAATGTGATTAGGTACCAGGATGCTGTAATAACAATTTTTGCCGCGAGGGCTGCACGGTTAGGTAGTAGGCCCCAGCAGGCCTCCTTGACCATATAGCCCCCAAATATGGCTCCTAAGCCAGCTCACCTTCGGTGGTTGGCCCTGGTAGTTCGGGCAGAAGGCTCACTGCCGAATAGTAGGCCTTAACAGGCCTCCTCGGAGGTGGGTCACAACATTGTGGAACATACACTAGGACAAAACTATAGGAAAATGTTTTAATAGTATGGTTCCAGCAGTGTTCGTTAAAGTAGCAGAATAGACTCGCTATCAGCTAGTAGGCTCAACCAGGCAGCAGTCCCCAGCAGCAGTCACATCCAGCTGATTAGACTGTTTAAGGTAGTAGGCCTCTCTAGGCCTCTCTGTAAGTGAACTCCCATGCACTGTGTTTATCAGGTAGTAGGCCTCACTAGGCCTCCCTGAAGTTGAGCTCCCACATACTGTGGTTATCAGCTAGTAGGCCTCACCAGGCCTCCCTGGAGGTTTAGCTCCCACATACTGTGCATTTCTACTAAATAGCTTGGTTTTTCAGGTAGTAGGCCCATCCAGGCCTCTCTGTAAGCAAGCTCCCATGTTTTGTGGTTGTCAGGTAGTAGGCCTCACCAGGCCTCCCTGGAGTTGAGTTCCAAATTACTTTGAGTTTCCACTTGGTTATTTGGTAACAGGTAGTAGGCCTCTCTTGGCCGCTCTGTAGGTGAACTCCCACATATTGTGGTTATCAGGTAGTAGGCTTCACCAGGCCTCTCTGAAGGTGAGCTCCCACATACTGTGGTTGTCAGGTAGTAGGCCTCTCCAGGTCTCCCTGAGAGTAGTTTCACAGTGGTGCTGTGGTTCATTGACAATATATCTCAAAACAGTGGTGCTGTCAGTCCAGAATACATATTAATGCAATTCTAGTTCCAGTTCATCTTTCAGCATCATGTCTGTTTTAACAGCAACAACTGCAGCAGCCAACTCCATACGTGGAATGGTGGTCTGCTTCAGTGGCGCCACATGAGACTTCCCCATCATGAAGGCGCAATGTGCAAGTCCATCAGCGTTTAACAATTTGAGGTATGAAACAACTCCATATCCCACCTCACTAGTGTCTGAGAAGTGGTGTAGCTGCGCTGAAGTGGACATTCCAAAGTCAACTGATTTTATACACCTTGGTACACTGAAGTCAGTCAACTGATTTAGACCACTTAACCAGGAAATCCACTTTTCTGCACTCTGTTCTCGAATTTCAACATCCCAGGCAAGTTTTTCTCTGCATAACTGTTGCAGAGCTTGAAACAGACTTTAAAAAGTCGTCTACATAAAAGTTATTGAGAACTGTATTGACTACTTCAACTGATGACTTGCTACGATTGTCTTCTGCTGTTTTCCTAAGGGCAAAATTAGCTACACTTGGAGATGACTTAGCCCCAAAGAGATGGACAACCATCTTGAAGCATGTCACTGTCTTTTTCAGGAACTCTCACCTGGTAGTACATAGCTTCAAAATCTGCAATCATGGCAACTGACTCTTGTCTGAATCGAGTGAGCACTCCAATGAGTGTATTTGTCATGTCTGGACCCTGTAGGAGTTCACTATTTAAAGACATTCCTTGGAAACTGGCAGCACAGTCAAACACCACTCTCAGTTTCTTCTTCTGAGGATGGTATACACCGTGATGAGGTATATACCAAACTTGACCATCTTGAAGTGTGATGTATTCACCTTGACTGCATAACCTTTGTTTAGCATGTCAGTCATGAAGCTTGTGTAATCTGCATGAAAGGAGTGATTTTTCTGAAGTTTTTTCTTGATATTTAGTGCTCGCTGGACAGCAGCAGTACGATTGTTAGGCATTTGGATCACTGTTTTCTTGATAGGAAGGTCAATGTAATAGTGACCATCAGAAAAGTGCACTGAATTAGACACAGATTCCAAAAACTGGTGATCCATCTGCGACAATTCAGCTTTGTCATCACAATTTCTTTCAGGAAAATCGTGGTTGTACTGTTGTATCAGCATCTGTTCCACTCTCAATGGAGATTCTGTTGACTGTAAGGTTTGTTTGTGCATCTCCATGAATGCTTTCTTCAACAGGTTCCCTAAGAGGTCCATTTAAAACCCATCCAAGGGCAGTTTTCATTGCATATGGCCCATTGTGCTTACTATTAATTACTTTCCAAGGTTCCAGAAGCTTGAATTCTTATGAGGATTTCCACTCCAGCATCAATGTGAGGCAACTTCACTTCACTGAGGTACGGCAATTTGTCAACATCATGTTGTTGGGGAATGTTTTCCATTGACACTGCAATGCTCATTTGTGTGAACACTTTGGGAAGTTCAATGAAGTAGTTTTCCTCCAATCCACTCACTTCCAATCTGTGAGCACATAACTTTCCACTCGTTTCTTTGAGTTCATGGTGCTTAGCATCATATCAATCTTTCTACCCTGGACATTCAACCGTCTTGCTAGTGCATCAGTACAGAAGGTGGCAGAGCTGCCTGGGTCCATAAAAGCAAACACTTCCAAACACTTATCACTTTTTTGGACTTTATCTTGACAGGAACTATGGCAAGAACACAGTTGTCTCCGGACCCAGTGCACGCACTTGTTTCATGACTCACTGTGGCAGGTAAAGTGGTAACTTCAGTCTTTTCAACTTTTACCATTTCCTTCTCAGGAATCTTGTCTTGTGTGGTTAAGTGTAACATGCTAGGATTTTCTTTGAGCACAGCTGACATGTGCTTCTTCTGTTACAGTCTTTGCTTAAATGTCCTTTCACTAAGCATCCAAAGCAAAATCCACTTTTTCTTAAAAAGTCCAATTTGTCTTTATATGGCTTAGCCCCGAATTGGTAACATTGCTCCAAGGTATGGCCTTTCTCACAGAATGCACAAGGTTTTGTGTAGGCACTGATGACTGATGTACTGTTGGTTTTTAACATAGTCAAGTCTTTTTGAGTTTCATCAACCTGTTTGACGTCAGTTACAAAACTGCTGCTTCTTTTTGCTTCCTTTTTAAACTTAGATCCTTGAAGAGACTTGTTGGTCTGTTTTTTATCACCTGCCAAAGCATCCACATCTCCAAAAAGTGGGTTTGATATTACCTTTGCTTGGCGGTCAACACTCCACCGACTGAATGAACTTGGCTCTTCTTCTGTTGCGCTCCTCATACTCGTAAGCATGTGCTCTTTTTCACGCAACTTGTAGGGCAGCTTTGAGATAATAATCCTCATGTTGGTAGGATTATCTAACTCATCCATATATTCAATATCCTCCATTACATTGCGGCAAGTGACTAGGAATAGTGAAAATGCACCTAAATACCTTCCATCCTATGACTTAATTTCAGGCCATTTGAATGTCTTTTGCATTAAGGCTGTAGCAATTTGCAGTTCATTTCCAAACTTCTCGTGCAAGAGTCTCATTGTTTTTTCATAACAACTTGTCAGCACTACTGTCAGCTCTGGAGTCGACAGCATGTTTGAACGCTTTCATAAAAGACCTGAACTCAAGCGGATCTCCATGAAACAAAGTAACATCACGGTGAGGTAGACAAGACATCTGTTGATTCTTCACTAGCATTGCTGTGATATCTGTCTGACATTTCATCACTTTTTGAAGTTCTGAAGTATCATTATTATGGCCAGCTACTTCATTGACTGGTGCTGACCATTCCCTAGCAGTATTTGTTTTCTTAGGTCTGACACTTACAGGTATACTTGAGTAAATTATTTCAGGATTCGATGACTTTTTGCTGTGATTTGATGTTACACTATATTCATCATATTCATAATGTTCCTGGTTTGGAATGCATACATCAGCTGCTTGGATAGCCCCATTTTGACTTGCACACTGTTGTTTTTCTTCGCAATCTTGATAAACTTTAATTTTGGCATTAGACATAGCAAGAGCCGTTTCTATTTCCAACTTTTCCATTTCAGCCTTTAACTATGCTTCTTTCATTTCCAATTCCTGCCTTTCCTTCAAAGTGGCTGCTTTAGCCAACAAAGCTGCTCTGTTAGCTTCTTCCTTAAGACGAGCTGAGGATGCTGTGGATATTGATTATTTTTTGGAAAGAGACGTTGCTACACTACTATTAGAAGTGATAGTCTTGGACGACACCATTGACACACTGTCCATTGGTGTGACATTATTGTCACAAATTTGAGACATCTTAATGCACTTCTTGGTTTCCTCAATCCACAACTCCACTTTTTCAATTAATTGTTTGCAGCAGATTAATTTAGGCTGAAACCAGAAATCCTGATCGGCATCATGCTCTTCATCTTTTAAATACAGCAACACTGATGCATTACTTTCAACAAATTCTTCAAACAGCCGTTTGTAGACTTTAAATTGGTGGTTTTCAACATCATTCAAGTTGCAAATATTCTCCATAAGCAGTTCAATCTCGTTTGATTTTGCGGTTAATTGCCTCAACTTGCCTCTTCTGGCATTTATCATGCTGTGAAGCTTCTCTTCTAAACCTCAGTTGGTCAGCCCTCTTGCGGTCGAACCACGTAATAGCATCATCGTCGTCGTCTTTGTTGTCTGCCATTTATGAAACTTAATAGCGTGCAAGTTCACTTACGATAGAAGTTGCTCATTAACACTTCTTGCAAAGAAGATGATCGATCTCCCTTCATTCATACCTCCAATGAACACAATACTGCACGATGTTGTTTGTCCACAGCAAACTTCGCATGCACGGTCTTCCTCTAATGTGCTGTAAAGTCCGCACTTGCAATAATTCCTTAAACAACGGAGAAAGCTTTTGACTTACATGTGGGGACATGTGAGTATCTTTGTAATTATTTCACAAGTTTTGACGCGTTTCTTCTTATTTTGTATTCATCACTGGAAGTCTCGAAGTTTCCTTCATCGTGGTTTATTCTTCCAAGTCAATAAAGAATCACATTTCTCAAATACAGCATAATCTTCTTGTTCAGCGATATCTTCTCAACAACTTATTTGAAGAGATACTTGTTAGCCAATTTATGCTATATGAAAAACAATTATGAAATGGTCAAAAGCTTTGTGTTCTTCCGTTCGTCTAAACTTACTGCATATGTGTCAATATCTTTTTTTTTTTAAAAACTACAAAAATTACGTCACTGAACATGCGCAGAGCAAATATAAACCAAGTAAATATATTCAACAGTAAATAACTTACTAACAAAAAACAATTATTGTACCAAATGAACATAATAAAAATGTGAAAATATAAATTCTGAGATATGAAATATGGCTCTTACAAGGCCAAAAAAACCACACAGCTGACACATCTCCCTGACACGGCTGCTTTACACTAACTGCGGTTACTGAAACCACACCTTCTTTCTTTGCGTGAACATTTTGGTGGCATTACGCAAATATTTCCACATAGTGATGTAGACATGTGGGGCATGTTAGAACGAGCCATTTTAGGGGGCGTGGCAGAGTCTTAACTTTGATAAAGAATATCTCTTTGAATTTGAGACTTTAGTCTTTGCAAATCTTCTTTATGCACCAAGACTTTCTAACACTCCAAAGAGAAAGGAAAAATATAAATCATATCATCATATGACCTCTTTAAACTGCTTAACCCTCAGCCAATAAACCCATTGTGCAAATAACTCTGACCAACTTAATGACAGAAACAGACAAGGAAGTGTTAGAGTTAGTCTTCAGGTTAAAAGTGAACAGGCAGGTTTAAAGTAACTCCCAAAGCATTTAAATTACGCAGAAATTTCACTTGTGATTGTGCAAGAAACATCAAAGTCACTAAATCATAAATCATCATAAACCGAATTTAGTTATAGTTGCATATATGCAACCCATATATTGCATGGATAAAAACAGTTGTTTCTTAAGTTCTTTTGTAGAATCAATAGACAAAAGACAAAAAAATAAAATTAAATAATTCAACAAATGTCAGTGTAGAGTAACAGGAACTTTAAGAACAGTTGTCGTTAAAGGAAAAATGCTTGAGGCATTAGATTACAGCTGGCAAACCAGAAGAATACCACACAGCCCCACAGATACTCTAAAGCACACCAGGAGTGATGTTCACAAATGGAATGAAAGACTATACAATTCACTACAGTGTAACACACTCTCATGGGATTGTACAAGTATTCAGCACTGACCTGTTGTATTTCTGCCATATTCTGTTGTTTTACAGGCAGAATCAACAGGGGTGCTGGAAAAAACGATGTGCAGTCATTAATTTATTTGGTATTCTCTTCCAAAAACTATTTGCCATTGTTTCTTAGTACACTAAGACAGTAAGTTAGCAATATCGCCAGGAGTCACCTATTACTGAACTTGTTAATGCAAATGAAACACATTTTCATGCCATTATTTCCACTGAGTACTAAGGAAGTCTTAAATACCTGAAGAAAGCTATCTGTTTAGCAGGTCGCTGTGATTTTGCCAAGACAGACATGTTCCTGGATCATCATCTTTACTGTCCAAAAATATAGACTTAACCCAATCCCTACCCCTAAACCTAAACCTAACCCTACACATAATTTATCCCTGAAATCAGTGGGAAATGATAGCTGATTAACAAGGGTGTAGAAGCACCCAACACTGATTGCAAGCCTAAAACAGATATTTCCAGAAAAATTAATCTCAATTCAATTTATTTCACCCAAATACAGTAAATGTCCTTCCATGAAGAAACATATTTTTTGCCTATATGGTGGTAATCACGTGGGAAACAAGAAATGCAGGAAAAAATGAGGATCTATAAGTACAAAGGGGTTCATTAATCGCCAAATTAAACAACAACAAGGTATTCAGAGAGAACAGGCACAAGAAACGAACCCCAAACTTGCTGACTTGTTGCCTTGCTGCTTTATCAGGCAACAACTTTATAGGCAGTGTTTATGCACAAAGGCACTTTACGAAACTGATTTCGGACAGGCTTCTCAGGCAGCATAATGGTTTAATGATCGACAACAGTGGTTTTCAATACCAAGTCCACATGTACTGTATATAATTGCATGTCTCTTTTACTTAACACACCTGATTCAGATCATCAGCTCATTAAGAGAGCGCTCCATGCATGAGCATGTGTCCCGATTGACAGGGTCCCACACAGTGTCCAGTGCTCCCTATGATATAATGAAAAAGTCATGACAACATATGTTTTTAAAGGCAGGGTAGGTAAAAAATGTATAAACAACTTTCTTCTAAATTTGTTTAAACTTTCTATATATATCAATGCATAATTAAAATGTAAGTACTCTGATAAAAAGAGTATAAAAATCGAGTGACTCTAGACCGTTTAATCTGTATTAAACACAGCTCATTATTTCCATTCGGGACGAAACATAGGATTGGCTTAGGCGACTGTCACTCTCTCGCAACCATGGCAACCACCCTTTTGCCACACATGACCTGCCCACTTGCGCGCGCACGTTTGATTTGAGGAATTCAACAGGCACGGATCCTAGGAATACCAAAACAATGGCAGAGAAACAGCAAGCAAAATTCACAGTACCGGCCTATGCAGTTAGTGAAGGCAAACCAGGCAAAAAAAGGAAGACAGTAACAGTACAAGAAAAGGCAATGAACAAAAAGTCTTTGGATAAACAAAGAAATAAAATGCGAGTTAATATCGGCGTGGCTTTCCAGCGATGGCGAGAACTGAGGGAACTCAAGGGGCTGAAAAGTGACTCCTTGATGGCTTTATTTCTGCTGGACAGGTAAATCTTTCTTTTTGTATTTTGATCATATATATTTTTTTGTTTATTTTTTCATGAAGCATGTGTCATTAGCACACGTAGCTGCGTAATATAGCTAACATAACATTACTTAGCGAGCCGTAGTAGAGACGATAAATAATCTATAGGCCTAGCTCAAGATAATAGCTATAGTGTTGAATTGTGCTTCCTTTGGAAGGAGCCCAGAAGGGAAGGGGTGGAGTGAATGGAAATAATGAGCTGTCTTTAAAACAGTCGTGAGAGGTCTACAGACACTCGATTTTTATACTCTCTTTTTCAGAGTACTTACATTTTAATTATGTATTGATATATAAATAAAGTTTAAACAAATTTGGAAAAAAAAGTTTTTTATACATTTTTTACCTACCCTGCCTTTAAGTTACTTTAAAGGAACACTCCACTATTTTTGTAAATAGGCTCATTTTCCAACTCCCCTAGAGTTAAACAGCACTTTTAGCTTAGCTTAGCTTAGTGTAGATCATTGAATCTGATTAGACCGTTAGCATCTTGCTCAAAAATGACCAAAGAGTTTCAATATTTTTCCTATTTAAAACTTGACTCTTCTATAGTTACATCGTGTACTAAGACAGACTCACAACTTTTCATTTTTAATCTTAGTATAAAAAAAAAGTTTCAGTATGTTCTTTCATTGTTTTTCCAAGTGTGTTTACCTTTCAAGTTTTGCATTTGATACTGCAGATTGTAATGTACAAGTCCCATTTGACAAGACTTGTTTCTCCGCCTGTTAAAAATCGTTAATATAGGCTATTTGAGTGATTATATAGGTGTATTTTCCCTGTTAAAGTGCGTAACCAGTTGGCTTTGCCATTTTCGTGCCCACTGGCAGTTTAGTAAGTCAGGATTCGTGTATATGAGTTGGTATTCATAACTGGGTAAAGTAAGTGAGTTATCTAGATTAAGATGACACCAGAGCTGTTTTCAATGGCTGTTGACAAAGCATGATCTAAACATCGCCAGTTTTGTCAGTAAAGTTGGTTCTACTGAAACTAGATGAACGTATGAGAATTCATAATATAATTTAAGAGACCACGATTCAAACGGTTAAGATTTTTCATTTTTGACTGTTTACAAAGATGTTTTTGTCAGATGAACAACTACATTGTTAAACAAGTGTTAAAAGTGTTAAAAAAGTGTTACTCCTCCTCACAGCCTCATTTTCAGTGCCCATCCTATATTTCATATACAAGTTTATGTTTTTGCGATTGCAAATTTCTTACAAGTAACAGATTACAAGATTACAGATTAAAGTAAAAAGATTATGTTGAATGAATCGGTCATATTTTAATCATGAAAAGTCTATAAAAGGGTTGTGTAAATGTTTGGGCATAACTGTAATTAGTAACCAACAATTTTATGTTTACCTTCTTTTGTAGGCCATGGCCGAGCACATCGCAGTGAGGATAACCAGCCATTTTAATATTTTTTTGGCAGCTCAGATTATTAATGGGTTAGGAGACTGTTATGTAGGAAACATCGTTGCTTGTGTGTTGTTTACAAGTAAATTCAGTTAGTTTACATAGAGTAAATGTTTATCTTTTTTATAGGCACATGTTGTTTGACTGTGAGTCTGAGCCTGGATTAAGGGTAAATTTAGCATTTCTGTTCTAAATAAACTGTCTTATTAACATACTTCTGTATTGTGTTAACTTGGTCTCGCCGCTTCCATTTCAAGTGTTTTTCATATGCTTCGGTAAATATGAAGCAGCATTACACAAGATACCTTGAAAGTCAATACCAAAGATTATCATAACCAGGGCCGTCCTTAGGCTTGAGGGGGCCCTGCGGCAAAAGGACCGAGAGGGGCCCCAAAACCTATCACAACAAACCCACCTTTGTATCACTATTAATGTTTCGGCTGTGAGCAGGTACTCCGACAAGTAGAAGCAATGAGTCCTGTTTTCCAGGTTTGGTCAGACGACGTTCGACATATACCCAGTTACTTACTATTTGAGAAAGTGTAACATCAACTTGGATCATGTGTGGCTTAATAACCAATCACATTACAGCCTTGACGTCACTGAACATCAGTCAGAGTTGTGCAACACTCAATCGCCATCATACCTTTTCTTTCTTTATTTCTTTTCTTTTTTTATTCCGTTTACCGTAAAATATGAGTGGCATGGTTAACACATGTGCAGCGTGCGTGAGACTGAGATGCGGCCATTTGTTTAAGACCCACATGGAAGGAACCTATATGTGGATATATGCGCATATATGAAACCTATATGCAGTGTATATGCACATATATGCTGCATATATGCACATATATGATAATATATATGCTGTATATATGCGCATATGCTGCAAATATGCCATATATATACTGCATATATGCTGCATATATGCGTATATATGCCACATATAGACAAAATTGAGGTGCATATATGTGCATATACAGGAAATATAGGTCTCCTGTATTGCTTCTTCATATCCACATATAAGCCCTATACATACAAGATGTCTTCTATATAGTTAATGGCAGAATCTGGTCATTTTGTAGCTCATATCCCATTTTTGACTGTCATACATGATGCCTAGCTCATATTTTCGATTATCAAGGCAAAAACTAAGAATTAACGAAAAAAATTATGCAAGAACTTATGTATGTGCGAACATGTGAAATTGGTATCACATGTAATTGGCATGTTATGGAATTAAACTATGGCAATATATTAACATGATATACAGAGCCGGACAGTAACGGAGTACATTTACTTGAGTACAGTACTTAAGTTCAATTTTGAGGGATCTGTACTTTACTCGAGTATCATTTTTGGGGAGTACTCATGACTTTACTCAACTACATTTGAGAGGCAAATATTGTACTCTTTACTCCGCTACATTTCTATCCATAACCGTAAGTACCCGTTACTTCTTCGGCCCCGTCCACACGGAGACGGAACCCCGATCTTTTTTTCCCTCGTCTCAAAAATATCCACGTCCACACGAAACCGATGTAGTATACATACCAGACCAGCATGTGGCGCTGTAATTCTGCCACAGAGATACACTTAAAACGGAGAAGAAGACATGGATTTGCTGCAGGCGGCAAGGAAATCGACCGGAAGTTGAAGTCGGCCACGTGCCGCCATCTTGTAGCAGAATTTCATTTGCGTTAGCATTCCCATTGACTCCCATTCATTTTGGCGTCACTTTGACAGCGAATAACTTTACATCTGAGGCGTTTAAAGACTCCGTTTGTCCATTATTTATTTCTAAAGATACACGACAATGTATAAAGGGCTCCATTACCTTCTATGTTACATTATGGCCGCGTAGAAACAGATTTAGTAAAAAATAGGCTAACGATTGCGTCATAACCACTCGACTCTCTGTCGCATTACCGTACAGACAAGAGGAGAAGCTTGCAGGCAATTAACTTAATATGGCGTACTGGCGTTACATTTTAAAATACTATACAAAATAATTAATCAGAATACTTACTCCTGCTCACTCACGCCAAAGAACTCCCCGCGGAGGAGGCGGCGGAGCAGGATGAGGCGCGTCATGACAGACCTTCAAAGAATATTAAAGATAATTTTTTTTTTCTGTTCAGTTTTTTGTTTTTGTAAATACATAATGTACATTTCTATATTTTGGACTTTTATTTATGTTGCCTAGCAGGTTTTTTGTCTTCTTTTTGTTCTTGTACTATATTTTTTGTTTTGTACTATTTGATTGATCTTGAGTAAATAAATAATGTACATTTCTACATTTTGGACTTTTATTTATGTTGCCTAGCAGCTATGGATTTTTAATTTCACTATTATAGGTGAACATATAGGTACATATATACATGCATATATTTACCTATATAGGTATATGTATGCACATATATATGTGTACATATATGTGTAAATATATGTGTGCATATATGTACATATATATGTTCATATATATGTACATATATATGTGTGCATATATATGTACATATATATGTGTATGCATATATGTACATATATGTACATATAATATAGGAAAACGGCCAATTTTATATATGTCACATATATTAAAAACATATATCAAAACCTATATTGAAACATATATGTTTATATAGGTTCTTTGTGGGGAAACATGGAGAAAGATGAACTAAGAGATTATAGGATCTACAAAGTTAGGATCCGTGTTAATGAACAACCTGCTTGTTAAAGCAAATGTATATAATCCTGTATCTGAGGCAAAATTACTAAAATATTGTGAATGCAACAGTGCATATAATATTTGTCTAATTCCAGTTAATTGGACACTGATCGGAACCATCTGATAATAATCTCCTGTGATTCCATATGTCTAGGGTGACCATATGAGCCATTTTCCCAGGACGCTTCGTTGACAGGATTTCTATATTGCCTAAAACATCCAAAGTAGTTTGACCAATAACATGCAGGTATGTTACATAATTAGCCAATTGTACTGTGAGGTGAGATCTACAGAGAACGATCAATGCAATGCAAACACACGTACATGTTAGGTGTTTGTTCGTTCATTCAACTTGAAGCGTTGCTGCGCACCGATCATTGTATGGCACCAAAGTACCAAGAGAGGGATTTGAATGCATAAGGAGCTGTCTGCTCTGCTCTTTATAGCTCTTATGAATGTCATACAATGATCGATATGCACAGCACAAACAGCCAAAATCTGGATATTTTAGGCAATATAAAAATCTTGGCAAGGACGCGTCCTGGGAAAATGGCTCATATGGTCACCCTAGATATGTCTCTCAACTTGACGCTCAAATTAACAGATCACATTTTAATGATGCAGAAGACACGCACGCATGCTTAGTTATTATTATAAAAATATGGGATTTGTTTTCATTGTTATGCTGATGAGAGTCAACTATATATTTCAACAAGGCCAGATGAAACCCCTAAGTGTGTTAAAGATGTAAAAGATTGGATGACCAATAATTTTTTCTATTAAATTCTGATAAGACAGAGATATTACTTATTGGACCAAAAAACAGTACACAGAATCTCTTAAGAATTTGCATCTAGGTGGATATACAGTACTGCTACATCCTCTACAGTCAAAAACTTGGGTATTATTAGAAAGCAACTTGTCTTTTGAAAATCATATTTCACATATTACAAAAACAGCATTCATCCAACTTAAACATTGCCAAGCTGCAGAACATGCAACCTGTTTCTGAATTAGAAAAGCTAGTTCATGCATTCATGACCTCTAGACTGGACTATTGTAACGCACTGCTAGGTGGTTGTCCTGCATCTTCAATAAACAAGCTACAGGTAGTCCAAAATGCAGCTGTATTAAATATATATATATATATATATATATATATATATATATATATATATATATGTGTGTGTGTGTGTGTGTGTATATTTTTTTGTTTCATAAAAATAAAGTTAAAAAAGAAAAAACATTAACATAACATATTCGTTACATAACATACCAATTCAGGAACACCTTATTTAAAGTTTAACTGCACCTGCAAGTTGCATTTAATATTGGTCAGTTTGGGGCAGTTAATCTAAAGGTTAAGTAAGTTTTACTAAATAATTTACCAAATAAAAGAAAAAAGAAAAATCAAGTGAAGTACTTTTCATTTCTACAGTATTTTAGTTTATTTATTTTATAGTAAAATATGCTATGGTGCTTGTAAAGCAAGGTCACAGCATACAACTTCAGCAGCCCCTGCTGTTTAAAACATGTATCGTGATTTGTTTAAAGTCTCAATCATCTTGAATCATCACATATTTGCACAGATTTTCAACCAACTCAGAGTACATGATTACATCCCTATTACTCTCATAATTAGCATAAGGAAACTTTAAACCAGAGATGTCCAAACTCAGTCCTGGAGGGCCACTGTCCTGCAGAGTTTATCTATAACTTGCCTCAACTCACCTGCCTGGAAGTTGCAAGCCTAGTAAGACCTTAGTTAACTGATTCAGATGTGTTTAATTCAGGATGATTCTAAACTCTGCAGGACAGTGGCCCTCCAGAAGCAGAATTGGACACCCCTGCTTTTAAACCATCACTTTTTTTTATCATTCAAAATATCGAATGTGTTTCTGCATAAAAGTATTTGTCTATATTGAACCTTATCAGTCTACTGTGTTATATTGTCAGTCTACTGTATTATACTGTGTTGTATAGAATAACCAACTGTTTGTTATTTTCTGATGAGCCGCTCACTTCAAATTGAGCGTAGAAGGCCACTGCTGAAGGGGAGGGGAATGGGGTGTTTGTAGCAGGGTTTTTGCGATCCTTGTAGCCCGTGATGTTGTGGAGTCCTTGTCACATGTCTCTGTAGTTGGAATGTCTGTAGTATGTAGAATGTCTGTAGTATGTAGTGGTGAACTGTGCTTCAATTTTATTTTTGTATTGGCATATTGCGGTTTTGCTTATAATCATCCCCATTACTGGAATTAAAGGCAGAGGTTCGAGCATTGAGAGCCATGCGAAAATGAGTTTTAATCAACAGTTTCTGATTTGGGTTCTGATCATTTTGGTCTGTACAATGTCTTCGATGCACTTTCTTATGAAGTACGTGACGGTGTCTGTGTAAACACCAATGTTGTCATTGGATGCAGCCCAGAACATATCCCAGTCGACGTAATCAAATCAGACCTGTAACATAGAATTCGACTGGTATGACCAAAGCTGAATTGTCCCGAGGGGCAGGTGTTTCGGGTGTTCCCTAACTTCTGCTTGTAAGCAGTCAGGAGCAGAATGGAAAAGTGATCTGATTTGCCTAGTAGTGGGCAGGGGAGGGACGTTTAAGCATTCTGGAAAGTGGGGGGTAACAGTGATCCAGAATCCATTTTCCACATGTGTTGCATGATATGTTCTGTAAGAATTTTGGTGCAATCCTCAAAAAAAAAGATCGGCATTCATTGAAATCCCCAGAAATAAATGAAACATCAGGGTGTGCGGTCTCCTGTTTGCATAAATTCTTATACAGTTCCTTGAGTGCTGCATCTGTGTCAGCTTGAGGGGGGATGTAAACAGCTGATCCGTTGATCATGAAGCATACACCTCCTCCTTTGTTTTTCCTTGAGAGATCTGGTATTCTATCTGTGCGATGCACAGAGACATACACCTCTTGAGACATCCAGGTTTCTGTGAGACAAATAATGGAGCAATCCCTGATCTCACGCTGGAAAGAAATCCAAGCTCTCAGTTCATAGAGTTTATTGTCCAGGGACTGGACATTAGACAGTAGTATACTTGGAAGTGGTGGTCGGTCTGCAAGGCATCTTAATCTGACGAGGACACCAGCTCTCTTTCCTATCCTCCAGCTCCGTTTTCAACGTCACGGTCGGGCGGCCCAAACAAGGTGCTCTGCAGTGTTGTTTGTAAACAACGGGTCAGTTTTGAGGAATTTAAAGTTTGGTTTGCAGCAAGTAATTGTAAAACCAATATCTAGAAGTGTTTGTCCGTTGTAGACAATTAGGGAGACAACATCCAGAACAGGAAACATCCAAATTATATACAAAACAAACAAAAAGCTGCCAGTTTGGGTCAGAGCTTCCAACACGTCAGCCATACTCATTGCCATCTTGGCTCAGTTCTTTCAGTTCTTCATATACCTCTGTAAATAAGTACAATTTACATTCACGTTTATCACACTTTAATTCAATTTGAATTGAACATATTTGAACTGACATCATGGTGGAGTATCCTGTGAAGTCCACTTTGCAAGGCACTTACCGTCAAATAGAACAAATGTCAGAAGTGATAAGAGAGAGATACAAAATGTGCAGAGTGGTGGGTCACTGGGACTAGAAGTGAGAACCCCTGATCTACATCCAAATACTATAAAGTGAGCTTTGCTAAGCAAATGTTATTATAATAGCAATTTCTCACTACAAATAACATTAAAAGTGGAAAAAAGATTATCAGAAGCATTTGCACAAACAGACCACCAATCACAACTTTCAGCCACCATCTTTATTTTTAAATCATCTATCATGGAATGGCATGCAAAGGATTGTGGGATATCAAAGGCAGCGAAGGATAGCATCTATGCTTCCTTAAAAAATTGATCAGATTACGGCATCTCAGGAGACAGGAAGTAAAGCTAACTTTGGATTTGGACATGTCTTGATGCCTTGCTACTATGGAATGCTACTATGGAATCCTCCGAAGGCAGCATATTTCACCTTTGGGACACAGCCATACACAAGGGATAACAAGTTTTACAAGACACGCCTGAGACTAATCATTGGTGAAAACTACAAACTGACTACAGACATGGAATGAGAAACACTTCAACATAAAAGTCCAGGGACAATTAGAAATTTCAGATTCTTCTGTAAAGCAGCTCTAAAAGACACTGTCACTATTGGGCACCAGTCAGTTCAGTGTTGGTTAAGATCAGTTGAATAATGGTATAAAGTTAATCAGTTTTGAAACAAGTTCTGTTTAGCTTAGCTCTACAGAAGCCAGCAATTGTGTTATTCAGCTAAAGTTTAATGTTGCTTCAATTCAGTTGGATAGGACTGTCTATGTTGCAGGATGTGATTCAACTCTAAAGCAGGTCTACAGAAGACAATAGTGTCATCATTCACCTTACTGCAGTTTTGCAAGTTTTGTTTTCATATGATAGTGTCAGTGCATTGACAGCAATCATACTGTGTATTAAGTGTCCAGTAGACCCCAACTAAGAAAGTCAAAGTTAGCAGCAGCAAGGAACCTCGTCTCGTTCCAGTCTTTGCTTAGAATCTGAGGCCTTATCTGATTGATGTGGTCTTTGCTGACATTTATGGATTGTTGTGGTCACTTAAAGGCCTAATATAATTATGTAAAATGTAACTTCTCATGTGTAATGCATTAGCCCCAACAAGCCCTAGGGTTTGTAGACTAAGCTAGATTTTAATTGTTGTAAGATGTAAGGCCAACACCAATAGATGGCAACAGCAAAATACTAAAATATCCAAAAATATAGTACTTATTTTTTCTTTTTTTATGGCTATTACAAAGATATCATGTGCAACAAATGGGAAAGTGTTGAATAAACCAAACTCGAGGAAAGTGAGTCCAGACTACACTGTGGCAGAGTAGGAAACCCATTATATCCAGGGTGCTGGTCCCACACAGGGGTCAGTATCTATTGTATATACTTATTCATATTTTTTAAATGTTATAATAATAATAATTGCTTACATTTATATAGAGCTTTTCTGTGCACTCAAAGAACTTTACATAGAAGGAGGGAATCTCTTCAACCACCACCAGTGTGCAGCATCCACCTGGATGATGTGACGGCAGCCATATTGTGCCAGAAAACCCACAACACACCAGCCTATTGGTGGAGAGGAGACAGAGTGATGAAGCCAATCAGCAGATATGGGGATTGTTAGGAGGCCATGAGGGCCAGAGGCCAATGGGTGAATTTGGCCAGGATGCTGGGGTTACTCCCCTACTCTTTTTCGAAGGACATCCTGGGATTTTTAATGACCACAGAGAGTCAGGACCTAGGTTTAACTTCTCACCCGTAAGACGGTGCTTTTTGTCAGTATAGTGTCCACATCACTACCCTGGGGTGATAGGACCCACACAGACCACAGGGTGAGCACTAAAACCTCTTCCAGCAGCAACCTAGTTTTCCCAGGAGGTCTTCCATCCAGGTACTGACCAGGTTTAACATTTCTACTGTAACTAATGTATTACTTACCCATTGTTAGTTCATGTTAGTTAATACACTAATGTTTAATAAATTAACCTTATTGTAAAGTGTATGAATGTTGTTCTCCAGAGGCATACTGTCGTACACGCTTGCACATCTGACAAGCCACCATGCGAAACAGAGAACACTCGCCGACAAAGTGTGCAATTGGCTTGATACTCATTTCCGCGGACATTTTCCAGCCAAGTATTCGATTCCTTCCACTCTCGTTGGTATTTTTGCATCTGCTTTCTTTCAGCGCTAGGGGCGGGGGGATATCTGGAGCAGCCTCCGCCATTCTTTCAAATCGACTCTCTGCCAAGAGACCCGCCCTCCTCTGTCTCTGATTGGCTGTGAACCTGAAACAAACCAATCAATCCAACGATGGCAGCGAGTATTACCCAATCAGGGGCTGAATAGGACGAGTCTTCACAGAATGTCGGTGGGATGATTTGCATGATATGCTGCACTGAAGACAACTCCGAAAATACGCCAAGTATAGGTCTCTGCAGGAAAGTAATGGGAGTTACCAGATCAGGGTGTTTTTACACCATGATACCTGATTGGTTGATGTCATAGTGACGTTAGGTTTAGGGGTGGGGTTGGGTAAGGGGATCATTTATATTGCATGATTTAGAAACACCCAGCAGTTTGAAAACACCCACATGGTGATAAACGCCCACTTTTGCTCTGCGGAGACCTAAGCCTCAAAATACATACACAAAAAGGCATTGGATGAGATGCGGAATAAATAGTCCTACTCACAATAGCGATTTAAGTACAAAACCGGACAAATTCCTTTAAATAAACCAAATTTTTATTTTGGTTTAAAGTTTCAGAAAGAAGACTTTTATGCTCTTCAAGGCTACATTTATTTAATCAAATATTATTACAATTTACAGTAACTGATTTCAGTTTTACACCTTAGTCATTACCCCTTTCTTCAGTGTCACGTGATCCTCCAGAAATCATTCTGATATGCTGATTTGATGCTCAGAAAATATTTCTTATTATCAATGTTGAAAACATTGCTTAATATTTTTGTGAAAACCCTGATCTTGTTTTTTTTCAGTATTCTTTAATGAATAGAAAGTAGTATTTATGTGTATAATGTATTTAATTAGCATAATTTAGCTTCATTAGCTTCATTTAAATTTAGCAAATATTCCTGGCGAAGCTCATTTTTGGAATAGAGGAAAAAAACATTTCTGATTAATTCAAATAATTAATTTGTTTCACATTAAAACATCTGTGAACAAAATAAAACTCAAACACAAAAGTACACGTAAACCAGTTTATTAATTTTTCATCACTCTGAGTTGTGTTGCTTCATCTCAAGAGTTGTTATGCTGGTTGGTCTTGTTTGAAATCTCACTTCGACTGGGTCATAGACTGGGTGGAGGAGATCACTTTGCCGTCCTTCACCTCCTCTACAATGGTGACCACTTTGCGTTTAGTTGAGGATGAGGATGAGGACTGTGTGGTTTGAATACTTCTGAGGATGGGGGAAAAACATAAATTTATAGACTACTCCGAATCTTAATCACACAAATCAGGATGTAAATGTCTGTATATTAATGTCTCACCCAGAAGCCTCTCCATCCAGCAGTCTTCTGTACTCTGCAATCTCCATCTCCAGTCTGGTCTTGATGTCCAGAAGCATCTGATACTCTTGCCGTTGACGCTCCAGATCACCACGAAGCTGTCCCAGCTGCTGCTCCATGTTGGTCACTGTGATTTGGTAACCATTTAACATGGAGGAGTAGCGGGCCTGTGTTTCTGCCAAAGTGCCTTCCAGTGACGCTTTCTGTTGAGGGGGAAGTCATTATTTTAAAGGCTGTGTGATGTATCATAACAGCAAAAACAAAATTTACATGGTGACCTACTTACCATGCTGAGCTGTGATTGTAGTTCAATTTCAAGACCCTGGAGTGTGCGTTTGAGCTCTGTGATCTCTGTTTTGGTTGACTGAAGGATTTCTGTGCTTACAGTGACTTCTTTGTGGAGGTTTTCAGTCTATAAGAGACAATTCACAGGAAGGCAGTCAGATAAGTAATTTAGTTTTTATTTGGTTTTGGTTTTTTAAGACAAATGAATGTTGTTTTACCTTATTGTTGAACCAGGCCTCAAGATCTCTGCGGTTCTTGGCAGCAACAGCCTCGTATTGTTCACGGATTTCACCCATGATCTTTGTCAGGTCTTCCTGTGGTGCTGCATCTACCTCTACATTGACTTGTCCGCTCATCTGGGAGCGAGCTGCCAAGAGTTCCTAAAGATGCAATAACAACCACTGAGCATTTCCCTCATCAGGAAGAATAATGGTTTATTAAAGACTATAAATCAACCTCCAACTTACCTCCTCGTGGTTCTTCTTGAGGAAGATCAGCTCTTCTTTTAGACCCTCAATCTGCATTTCCAGGTCAGATCTGGCCATTGTCAGCTCATCCAGGACCCTCCTCAGGCCAGCAATGTCTGCCTCTACAGACTGCCTCATGCTCAGCTCATTCTCATATCTGCACATCCATCAAACCCTTAAGTAAGCACTTAGGTCCATTTAAGATGTTTATATTCTGCTTTTCTCTTAGTTATATGGACTTACTTGACCCTGAAGTCATCTGTGGCCAGTTTGGTGTTGTCAGTGCTGAGATAGATGCCTCCATTAACACAAGTGGCATCCTGGATCTTCAGGAAACAATAACATTTATAAATTCAGACATCTCTTGGGAATTATTTGAGTTTGGTGGTATCTCTTATTTATCCTAATTGCATCCATCTCCATGTTTATCTCCAAAAATTAAATGGTTATCTTGTACAAAAATCACTTATATATTCATTCTACAAAACTGCATAGTATCTGGTTCTTTATTTTTAGCACATTATTCATATGAAGATAAGTTAGCAAAAAGATATATAAGTACAGCTTCAAATACTGGTTCAATTTTTCTTTCTGACAATAACACATACTTTGTTCTGGAGGTCACTGATTGTAGCATAATAGGCACTGTAGTCACGAGCAGAGGGGGATGTCTTGCTCTCCATGAACTGCCGGATCTTCAGCTCAAGATCAGCATTGGCCTTCTCAAGAGAGCGCACCTTCTCCAGGTAGGAGGCCAGACGGTCATTGAGGTTTTGCATGGTGGCTTTCTCATTTGCGGACACATCAAATGCATCAGACTGGTTGAAGCCAGTACCGCCACCGAAACCAGCACCGCCCCCAAAACCAGAACCACTTCCGTAGCCGCCACCGCCTCCAGCAGAGTAGGAACGAGAAGCAGAGGAGCTTGAGATACGTGTCCCATATCCTCCAGCTCCCCCGTGCATGCTGCCTGCATACTTAATAGACTCACGACTGCCTCCACCACAAACTCTGGGCAAGCGGGATCCTCCCTGGGATCCGCCAGAGGACATTTGACTACGAGCGTATGAAACAGACATGATTGTAGAAGAGGCTTGTTGTTCTGTTCTCTGACTGGAGAGAGTGAGAAGTGAGGAACAGGTGGCCCATGATCCTTTTATTTGGTATAAATGAGGGAGGGAACGTTGGTTATCCAAGAAGGTGGAGTGAGAAACCACTGCCTTGCTCTCCAATCACAAAGCAAACAAACACTGTAACACACATTCACATAGCATTCAGCCAATTGTATGGTTTGTATATGACTCAGTACCAAAACAGTATGCATAAGTTTTTGATTTGCACAGCACTGTTCTTCATCTAATAGCTTATTTCAGAGACCTTTTGTGCACTTAAATTTCACCTTTTTGATGTGTAGTGGTTTTAAAATGAAAAATTATAAGAAAGCTGTACTGAAAATATAGAATATATAAAAACTATAAAGTGGGAGTGTCTGTCCTCAGGGTGCAAATACTGAGACAATCCCAAAAAAACAAGCTGCAGCAAAGCCAAGGTTACTGTGTCATACAAACATGAGAGTAGAACATTTCACAACTATTTATTTAAAAATATGCAACGTGGAAGTAGATACAATGATGTATTTCCTTATAATGTGTTAATCTTCCGTTTCGCTAGCTGGTAGGTAAGGAGCTAAGGAGCCATTTTTGGATGCAATTATTCATTTTACAGTAGTATTCAGAATGTTTTCCATTTGTTCCATGAATTTTTGAAAAAAAAAAAAAAAATTATAATTTACACAAATTTATCATTATTTACCTACCATTGCTAAAATATAATTTTCAGTGGGGGAAAAAATCTAAACAAACTGCACCTTGACATTTAAATTGTGTGTTTTTGTGTGTGCATATACAGTATAAGGAGAAAGAAGTAATATGAGATATGTTAAAAATATTTGTGTAAAAGCAGTATATTTAATGGTACATTACATTTATCTGACGCTTTTATCCAAAGCCACTTACAATTGCTATATATGTCAGAGGTCGCACGCCTCTGGAGCAACTAGGGGTTAAGTGTCTTGCTCAGGGACACATTGGTGTCACACAGTGGATTCGAACCCAGGTCTCTCATGCCAAAGGCATGTGTCTTATCCACTGCACCACCACCACTGATTAATTCCAAACAACTACACAATGTATCCAAAATTACTACACCATTCTAAATTCATATAAAATGACATGGAATGTACTGTAGACTCGTGCTCCTCATCAAAGCATTCAGCAAGATCTCCTTAAAGTAAATTCAACTTCAGCATCATCATGGCCATCAGAATTTGATCCATTATGTGCATCTTAAATTGGAAGTATAGAATTTAACAGTATACAATAAAGAGCTAGGGTCATTCTTGAGAATTGCAAGGACTAAGGGATCTTCACTGTGGAACTGTATTGCTGTAATATGGAGTCAGAGACGTTCAGATCCATATGCAGTAGTTTATTAAATGGAGTAGTTAAATGGAGTAGTTTATCCATATGCAGTAGTTTATTAAATTGAATGGTCAGACAGGCAGAAATCAGGAACAGCATCAAGTGTGTCAAGGGATATCCAGAAACAGCAACAAAACCAGGCAGAGGTCGGGGCAGGCGGCAGAGAATCACAGGCAGTATAAACAATCCAAAGTCAGACACGGGAGGAACAAACACAAGGAGAAATGCTCGAAAATTGACAGACTGGGCTATAACAAGACTTCCCACTTATTGAAAGTCCAAACACAGTTTATATAGGGGAGTGGTAATGGGGAACACCTTGTGGTTATTAGCCCTAAACACGGGATTATGGGAAATTGAGTTGGGAATGGAAATACAAGAATGCCAGAGAGTCTTAAGTGGTGTGCCCTCCATTGGAGTTCATGGGCACTCCAGCTGATGATCGTGACAATTGCCTTGTGTAACATTATTTTATCCCCTGAGGCATAAGTGTGGTCTGTCAATGGCTGTACTTCAGCCATCACTGTACTGAAAGAACAGCTGCAATGTCTTCGTTTGTGCAGTCTCATGGTCACCTTGCTCATCTTCTGCAAAACACAACACTGAAGTCAGTCAGATGCTCAGGAGAAAATTATTAATTCTCCACCCCCTATTTACAAAGAATAGCCAAATATTGGGATATTTTGTGTTCCAGTCCCAGTACAGTGGTACTTCTATTCAATACAATCACAGTACCTGGCTTTCAGGGATAGTTCACCCAAAAATGTTCATCATTTACTCAACCTCAAATTGTTCTAAACCTGTATAAACTTCTTTGTTCTGCTGAACACAAAGGAGGATATTTGGAATAATGTTAATATAGAAACTATTCTTGGATCCTATTCACTACCATAAAAAACACTTGAACGAGCTGTGTTTAACCAAGTCTCTGCCTTTCTCACACAGAAAAACCTCCTTGACAGCAAACAATTTGGCTTTAGACGGGCAAGAGTGGAATCTAAATCTTCAATACTTATCTTGCTTGATCTATCCGCTGCTTTTGACGTGGTTAACCACCAGATCCTCCTATCAGCCCTACTGACAAAGGGCATGTCAGGAACCCCACTCCAATGGTTTAAGTCTTACCTATCAGATAGGTCCTTTTTTTTTTCCAACTTTATTTATTGAGTTTTAAATTTTTTCCCAACACCAGGTGACAGATGTATAGGTAGCAATAAACATTACAAAATGGGACCGAAGTGACACCTGGACCCGATCCCCTCCCCACCCCACCCCACGAACTAACCCAACACAGGCCAAAAACGAAGACAAACACACAAATCCGAGCATACCAACAGACATTCATCAGAACACACACACACACACACACACAAAAAAAGGTAAGTAAATTAAATAAATAAGTAGGGATTCAAACCTCCAAATCAGGGGACAGATTGAGAGAATTAACCAGCCCCAGGAAAGGGCTCCACGTGCCCAGAAATGCTGAGGTAGCGCCTTTCAAAGAGGATCTGAGCTTTTCCAACCTCAGATTGTCAAGCACTTCTATAATCCAACGATCATGTGTGGGGGGGGCGGGGAAGCTTCCAGTTGAGCAGAATCAGCCTTCGGGCTAGCAACGATGTAAATGCCAGGGCTCGCTTCAGCGCAACAGGGAGGTCAGTGTCTGGGGAAATGCCAAAAATGGCTGACAAAGGGCTGGGAGGGATCGTGTGTTCGTAGGCTCTACTCAAGGTGTCAAAAAAGTTAGTCCAAAAAGTTGTCAGTATAGGGCAGGACCAAAACATATGCGTATGATTGGCAGGGGACTGGTTACATCTATTACAGGCATCTCGGGCATTAGGGTATATTTTGGACAATTTTGCATTTGTGTAATGAACTCTATGAAGAATCTTACATTGGAATAGACCATGACGGGCGCATATGAAAGAAGAATGAACCATAACCTGAGCATGGCCCCACTGTTCGTCCGTAATAGCCATGTTCAGGTCGCCCTCCCACGTGGCTTTGGAAAGGGCACCAGGGTTTGCAGAGGTCGATCACAGTAAATGGTACAATACGGAAATGCATTTTTTACTATTGGGGTCTATCGCCAAAAGGGAGTCAGTCAATGTTTCGGGGGGGGGCGGTTTGGAAAGTGGGGAAATGTTTTCTTAACAAAATCTCTAATCTGAAAAAAGCGGAAGAGATGTGATTTTGGCAAGTTGTGAAGAGATGAGAGCTCTGTGAAGGATGCAAATATGCCATCCTTGTATAGGTCCTTAACACTAGTGATACCATTACTATGCCAGGCCCTGAATGCCAAATCTGATCTTGAGGGGGTAAAGACATGATTATGGAGCAGTGGTGTCAGGATGGAGGGACCCTGCAAACCTAAGCACTTCCTAATCTGACTCCAGATCTTGAGTGAGAGGGATGCAATCGGGCACGAGCCTGCAGGTCCTGAAGGCAAAGGGAGTTGGGAGCATATGGGAAGCGTGCGCTTGATCGCTCCAAATGTACCCAGGCAGGAGGAGAGGGCTCCCCACTCATCCAGTATAAAAGTTTTTGCATTTTAGCTGCCCAATAATATCGTCTAAAGTTAGGGAGGGCCAGGCCCCCCTCGGACTTAGGGGACTGTAAGATCGTTTTGCGGATCCTGGCAGGTTTGCCACCCCAAAGAAATTTAGATATCACTGAATCCAGTTTGTCAAAAAAAGATTTGGAGATGAGTACAGGGATGTGCTGGAACAGATAAAGGAATTTGGGGAGGATAACCATCTTGATCAAATTTGCCCGGCCTACGAGGGAGAGTGGTAGGACCGCCCATCGGTCGAAATCACTTACAGTTTTTGCGACCAGAGGTACGAAATTTTTACGGAACAATTCAGACGCGGTCGTTGTAATATGAACCCCCAAGTAGATAAATCCGTCGTTACTCCACTTAAATGCCGATAATGAGCGTGGGAGCTGCTTTGCCAGAGAATTTATCGCCAAAAGCTCACTTTTCTGGTAGTTGAGTTTATATCCGGAGTATGTACCAAACCGTTCCAAAACATTTAAAATGACAGGGAGTGAGATGACAGGGTTAGAGATATACAGGAGCAAGTCGTCGGCATATAGTGAAACTTTATGAGTTACGCCAAATCGTGTGATGCCCTTGAAGCCTTCCTCCACACGGAGCCAGGTGGCTAGAGGTTCTATTGCTATGGCGAATAAGAGTGGAGACAGGGGACAGCCCTGTCTAGTGCCTCTCCGAAGTGGGAAAGGAGGGGATAACACGTCATTAGTTTGAACAGAAGCTGTCGGGGATGAGTATAATAATCTGACCCATAAGATAAAGTTCCAGACCGAACCTATCCATTGCCGCGTACAGATATCCCCACTCGACCCTGTCGAATGCCTTTTCGGCATTGAGGGACACCACAATTTCCGGGATATTATTATTTGATGAGTGAATAATGTCGAGTAGCCGTCTCGTGTTATGGAAAGACTGTCGGCCCGGCATAAACCCTGTCTGATCTGGCAAGATAATGGAGGGCATTAACCTTTGAAGATGAAGTGCAAGAATCTTTGCGAGAATTTTGAGATCTTCGTTGAGAAGCGAGATTGGCCTGTAGCTGCCACAGAGCAGGGGGTCTTTCCCTTTCTTAAGAATTAGGGAGATGGTGGCTTTAGATAGGGTATCCGGAAGGCGACGCTGATGAAAAGCCTCGTTGTACATATCTTTTAGGGTTGGTGCGAGAAAAGCGGAAAAAGTTTTGTAATACTCTACAGTGAAGCCATCCTGCCCCGGGGATTTACCGCTCTGTCGGGAATTAATGGCTCCCTGAACCTCAGCAGTGGTTATATAAAGTCTTTCACTGATTCTGCGTCTATTTGGGGGAAAGTCAAATCGTTAGGCGTCTCGTCCGCAATAGGGGGGCAACCAGAGGTATATAGGTCAGCGTAAAATTCAGCAAACATTTTATTAATAATAACAGGATCAGTGTGCAACTCGCCTGAGCTGGCTCTAATGGCAGGAATAAGCCGTGAGGTTGCTTCAGCTCTAGCCTGATGAACCAGAAGCTTCCCCGCTTTATCCCCCGATTCAAAAAAACGCTGTCTAGATTTGAGCAAACGGAGCCTGGCTTTGTTATCAGATAGGAGATCAAAGTCTGTCTGAAGTCTAAGACGCTCTCTGTAAAGGATAGGGTCTGGGTTAACCGCATATTCGTCATCAATGCTCTTAATTTTCTGTAACAGGTCTAACGTTTGTGGCGCTTCAACTCGTTTTGAGTTAGACACAAAGGAGATAAGCTGTCCTCGAATATAAGCCTTCAAAGCCTCCCAAATTACACCTCTGTTTGTATCTGGCAAGTCATTCAGCTCAAAAAAAAGAGTTATCTGGGAGTGTATAAATTGCTTATAGGAATCTTCCGCTAATAAAGAAGAGTTAAACCTCCACTGTCTGAAGGGGCTGGCGTGAGTACGAAAGTGTAAGTCAAGGGAGGTAGGAGCATGGTCCGATATTGCGATACTGTGGTAGTCACTGGACTTAATCATGGAGAGCAGTCTGTCATCTAGAAGGAAGAAATCTATGCGTGTGTAGGTGTGGTGCACATGAGAAAAGAAAGAGAATGTCTTGGTCATGGGAGAAGTGTGCCTCCATGGGTCGGAGAGGCCCAGTCGTTTGGCGAAGTCGTGTAAAATTTTGGCAGATTTGCTTACAGAGTGCGGTTTGTTTGACGATCTGTCTAGTATGGGGTCTTGAACCAGATTAAAATCCCCGCCTATAATTATATGATGATTATCAATGTTTGGTAACGACGTGAATAGTTTGGATATGAATGAACAGTCATCCCAGTTAGGACCATAAACGCTGGCCAAGATGATGGGTGTATTCTGTAATTTGCCAGTGACGATAACAAATCGACCATTAAGGTCTGATACCACTTTACCTGGTTCAAACATGACGTTTTTACGAATCATAATGGCGGTGCCTCTGGCCCTTTCGTTAAATCTGGAGTGAAAAACATGGTCAACCCAACCCCTTTTTAGTCGTGTCACCTCCCTGTTGCGCAGGTGGGTCTCCTGAATAAAAAACACATCACCTTTGAGTTGTTGTAAGTGGGTCATTATCTTATCGCTCTTAGTGGGGCCACCCACCCCCCGCACATTCCATGAGATAAATCTAATTATATTGTTCATGCTTGACATATCTTATTGATATTCCTTGAGAAGGCGAAGCAGGATTTGGGGGTGAAGGAGAGAAATAGAGAAATAAGGGAAAGAGAGAAAGAAAAAAAAAAAAAAGGGGGGGGGGGCACACCGGATGACAACCACATACACAAACACACACAAACAACCCTCTGGCCTGGAAAACCCCAATAACAAGCAATATTTTCAGTGTCCATTGCACAGCGGTGTGTCTATTACACTTCCGCATGAATTCCTAGTGTCCCCAACTCCCGTGAGCAACAAAATAGTCCAGTGACAGAACATTACCAAAACAAACCGCCAACACGGCTTAACAAGAATGCTAATGTAAACCATAAAATCGAACTCAAACATTGACCGTGAAAGAAAATAAATAAATAGGTAAGTAAAAGTAAATAAAATAGGCTGCAAAAAGCATAGACAGTATGGCAAAAAGATGTGGCTCGTGCATACGGTCGCGCGCGCGCGCACACATAGTTAAGGAATCACCGCAGCCAAACAAAAATATTAACATCAACCATAAAGTCGAACACAAACATTGCCAAAGAAAGATAATAAATAAATGGGTAAATAAAAGTAAATAAAAAAATGAGCTCTAGATTAAGAGAGAATTACATGTATATGCATACATACACACCTATGCACACATATACACACACACACAAACGTAGTAATATGTTGCAAAAGAATGTAGCGCGTGTATACTCACACCACCACCACACACACAAGGTCGCGCGCACGCACATGTAAAGTTGCATTTCCACCCCCACATCTCTATAGTCGCATAGGCATAGCTGGTAACATTAGCTGTTTATGGCTAAAAGTCCTGGAGCAGTCTTACCAGCTCAATAAACGATAAAGCAAGTGGGTTGTCGTGTCTTAGCCATCCAGTAAGTTAGTTAAAAGTGGACCACATCCGAGGGACCTCAATTTACAGTAGCCCTTGGAAAGGGAGTGAAGCTGGCACAGTAAACCACCAGTCGTGTAGGTCTAGCTCCGCCGTCTCAAAGCTAAGCGAGTTACGTTACCCGTCCTCTGTGGGTCCTGCGCTGCTTTGACGTTGAGAAGCGATGAAGTCCTGAGCAGCTTTCGGGGAAGGGAGGTGGCGTCGCGGCCCGGTTTCGGGCCTGATGAACAGCCTGGCCGGGAAAAGGAGAGTCGGTTTAAGGCCCAGGTCGTATAGCTGTTTCATCACTGTTTCTTCTAGAGCGGGCTTCCAGGTCAACAAGCTTAGACTGTAGCTTAGCGTTCGCTTCAGACATTGCAGTCAGCTCTGCTTCCATGGCCTTCATGTCTTGGCTCGTGGAGTCTGCAAATGTCTCCAAAGACGAGAGACGCTGTTGGTGGTCGAGTAAGGTATTCTGGAATTTATCAACCCGCTCCTCGAGTTTGTAGAACGCAGTGTTAAATTCCGCCTGGAACTTTGTCATAAGAGAAACCTCGTGTTTAGCTAGCATATCAGCACGGGGTTTGGAGGGTCGTTCTCTCCTTTCTGGTCCTCTTTTTTCGATCTACTGGTCATTCTCTCAAAGCGGCGATGCACTGTCGAATATATTTAAACGTTGGGGATCGTTTTTAACACTTTAGCTGGACTGTAATAAAAGTTATAAACGTAGAGGTTGGGAGCAGGGCAGAAACGCGACTCACTCCGTCATTTCCTACACCGGAAGTCCGATAGGTCCTTTAATGTATCTTGGAGAGGTGATGTGTCCAAGTCACAACATCTAAGTACTGGGGTGCCTCAGGGCTCAGTTCTTGGACCACTTCTCTTCTCTGTCTACATGGCATCATTAGGTCCTGTCATTTAGAAACATGGCTTTTCATACCACTGCTATACTGATGACACTCAACTCTACCTCTCATACCATCCTGATGATCCGACGGTAGCTGCTTGCATCTCAGCTTGTATAACAGACATTTCTTGCTGGATGAAGGACCATCACCTTCAACTCAACCTTGACAAGGCAGAACTGCTTGTGGTTCCAGCTGTCACGCTGTCTAGTCTCTGTTTCCCTGGGTGTCCACTAGTGGATTCACTTCCCCTTAGGCACTTCACCGTAGGCACTAGAATTCCTCTAGTCTGGTCCTGTCTTCACAGTAATTGCACTCCTGTTAATTGCACCAGGTGCAGTCACTTTATTGTCATTAGCCTTAGTCTTTCCCTGTTGTTTGTATGGAGTCCTTACCTTTGTGTGTCCAGCTTTCTCGTCCGCCGAGATTCTTCCTGTCTGCTCGTCCTCCGAGTCATCTCGCATTCCGAGTTCCCTTTTCCTGTCCCTTTCCTTTGTTTGTTTTGTTTGGACTGTCTTTTGGTTTTGACCTTGGCTGTATTCGACAATGATTTGGATTACCCTATATTAAAATACCTGCTATTGGATCTCTTGCTCTCCCTGTGTCTCTCTGGGTACATGATCGTCACACCAGCAAACCAATCGTTTCATCACAATTTCACCAATAAATTAGGCACGTCAACCATAACTTCTTCAAAAACAGCCAGAAACCTTGGAGTTATGATTGATGATCAGCTAACGTTCTCAGACCACATTGCTAATACTGTCCAGTCCTGCAGATTTGCTTTATTCAACATTAAGAAGATCAGACCCTTTCTTTCGGAACATGCTGCATAACTCTTTGTTCAAGCTCTTGTTTTGTCCAGGCTGGACTATTGCAATGCCCTCTTGGCAGGTTTCCAAGGCTTTCAGGCTTCCAGTCAGTTCTATCAAACCTTTACAATTAATCCAGAATGCGGCAGCAAGATTAATTCTAAATGAACCGAAAAAGAATACATGTCACACCTCTGTTTATCAATTTGCACTGGCTACCAATAGCTGCTCGCATAAAATTCCAGTCATTGATGTTTGCATACAATACCACCACTAGCTCTGCACCCCTTTACCTAAATTCATTACTTCTGACGTATGTGCCCTCTAGAAGCTTGCATTCTGCAAGTGAACGTTGCTTGATTGTGACATCCCAAAGAAGCACAAATTCACTTTTTTTACGGACTTTTAAATTAAATGTTCCCTCCTGGTGGAATGACCTGTCCAACTCAATCCGAGCAGCTGAGTCCTTAGCCATCTTCAAGAATTGGCTTAAAACACATATCTTCCATCTTTATTAGACCCTCTAACCAAAAAAATAAATAAATAAATAAATTACTATTAGCGGTAGTGCTTTATCGGAAATCTGACACATTATGTTTCTAAAATGGCGGTGCCCGCGCTTATGTGAAAAATAAGGTGGATAGAGTATAAAAACGAAACCCAAATGTTGTTGCCATGGCAACAAGAATAAAGTACAAAACCAAATACTAACAACCAGAACAAAAGGGAATCGCATTTAGCGCAGGCATTAAGACAGTAAAACTTGATCGCCTGATTTGAGATCAAGACAGCCATTGAATAATTCATCTTTAGCTGATAGCAGGGAGTTTTTTAAAGTGAATAAATAAAAGTTGGATATGAAACACCTTGTACCATAAAAACTGAGCAGGAGAAGAGACTGTGAGAGTTCAGAAGCATTTTTAACTCTTTATTATTTGTTATGTTGCTTGATGCATAAATAATAATACTATTTATTCCCAAAGAAAAAGCTGAATTGCTTCATTTAAACCTCAAGCAACTGGATCTTGTCTAGTTCAGTTGTTTTATGAAAAGGTTTTGAAATGAGGGTGAGAAATATTGAAGTCCATTGCCTAAGTTGGTCTGCATTGCTTTCTGCTCCCAAACGTCTGCTCCACCCATTCTGGCTCACATTATTTCAGTTTATATGCCAAAAACCACAGTTTCATGCTTCGCTGCAGGACTATTTATATTTTACAAAGACACACTTACTGTAAACAAGTAAAGTGTTTATAATAGACCGTGCTTGTGTCCCTATGCAGGGGTAACATCACTCAGATAGTAAGAATTCATATGTACAGCTATAACCAATTGAGAAATGTGAATGAGGAGACTCGCCTGGGAATAATTATATTGAACTCGATAGTAAAGTGAAGCACATTGCTGTTCAAAAGTTTGGGATTGGTACGTTTTTATACTCTCCAAGGCTACATTTATTTAATCAAATATTGTAACAATTAACAATAACTGATTAGTCATTACCCCTTTCTTCAGTGTCACATGATCCTCCAGAAATCATTCTGATATGCTGATTTGATGCTCAGGAAATATTTCTTATTATCATTGTTGAAAACATTGCTTAATATTTTTGTGAAAACTGTGATCTTGTTTTTTTTCAGTATTCTTTAATTAATAGAAAGTAGTATTTATGTGTATTATGTGTTTAATTAGCCTAATTTAGCTTCATTAGCTTCATTTCAATTTAGCAAATATTCCTGGCGAAGCTCATTTTTGTAATGGGTCAAATAATGTTTCTGATTAATTCAAATTATAAATTTGTTTCACATCAAAACATCTGTGAGCCAAATAAAACTCAAACACAAAAGTACATGTAAACCAGTTTATTGATTTTTCATCACTCTGAGTTGTGTTGCTTCATCTCAAGAGTTGTTATGCTGGTTGGCCTTGTTTGAAATCTCACTTCGACTGGGTCATAGCCTGGGTGGAGGAGATCACTTTGCCGTCCTTCACCTCCTCTACAATGGTGACCACTTTGCGAGTAGTTGAGGATGAGGATGAGGATTGTGTGGTTTGAATACTTCTGAGGATGGGGAAAAACATAAATTTATAGACTACTCCGAATCTTAATCTCACAAATCAGGACGTAAATGTCTGGATATTAATGTCTCACCCAGAAGCCTCTCCATCCAGAAGTCTTCTGTACTCTGCAATCTCCATCTCCAATCTGGTCTTGATGTCCAGAAGCATCTGATACTCTTGCCGTTGACGCTCCAGATCACCACGAAGCTGTCCCAGCTGCTGCTCCATGCTGGTCACTTGCATTTGGTAACCGTTTAACATGGAGGAGTAGCGGGCCTGTGTGTCTGCCAAAGTGCCTTCCAGTGACGCTTTCTGTTGAGGGGGAAGTCATTATTTTAAAGCCTGTGTGATGTATCATAACAGCAAAAACAAGACTGACCTGGTGACCTACTTACCATGCTGAGCTGTGATTGTAGTTCAATTTCAAGACCCTGGAGTGTGCGTTTGAGCTCTGTGATCTCTGTTTTGGTTGACTGAAGGATTTCTGTGCTTACAGCGACTTCTTTGTGGAGGTTTTCGGTCTGTGAGAAACAATCAACAGGAAAGCAGTCAGATAAGTAATTTAGTTTTGATTTGGTTTTGGTTTCTTAAGACAAACGAATGTAATTTTACCTTAGTGTTGAACCAGGCCTCAAGATCTCTGCGGTTCTTGGCAGCAACAGCCTCGTATTGTTCACGGATTTCAGCCATGATCTTTGTCAGGTCTTCCTGTGGTGCTGCATCTACCTCTACATTGACTTGTCCGCTCATCTGGGAGCGAGCTGCCAAGAGTTCCTAAAGATGCAATAACAACCACTGAGCATTTCCCTCAACAGGAAGAATAATGGTTTATTAAAGACTATCAATCAACCTCCAACTTACCTCCTCGTGGTTCTTCTTAAGGAAGATCAGCTCTTCTTTTAGACCCTCAATCTGCATTTCCAGGTCAGATCTGGCCATTGTCAGCTCATCCAGGACCCTCCTCAGGCCAGCAATGTCTGCCTCTACAGACTGCCTCATGCTCAGCTCATTCTCATATCTGCACATCCATCAAACCCTTAAGTAAGCACTTAGGTCCATTTAAGATGTTTATAGTCTGCTTTTTTCTTAGTTATATAGACTTACTTGACCCTGAAGTCATCTGCGGCCAGCTTGGCGTTGTCAATGCTGAGATAGATGCCTCCATTAACACGAGTGGCATCCTGGATCTTCAGGAAACAATAACACTTATAAATTCAGACATCTCTTGGGAATTATTTGAGTTTAGTGGTATCTCTTATTTGTCCTAATTGCATCCATCTCCATGTTTATCTCCAACAATTAAATGGTTCTTGTACAAAAATCATTCTACAAAACTGCATAGTATCTGCTGCTTTATTTTTAGCACATTATTCATATGAAGATTAGCTAACAAAAACATATATTAGTACAACTACAAATACTGGTTAAATGTTTCTTTCTGACAATAACACATACTTTGTTCTGGAGGTCACTGATTGTAGCATAATAGGCACTGTAGTCACGAGCAGAGGGGGATGTCTTGCTCTCCATGAACTGCCGGATCTTCAGCTCAAGATCAGCATTGGCCTTCTCAAGAGAGCGCACCTTCTCCAGGTAGGAGGCCAGACGGTCATTGAGGTTTTGCATGGTGGCTTTCTCATTTGCGGACACATCAAATGAATCAGACTGGTTGAAGCCAGCACCGCCACCGAAACCGAAACCAGCACCGCCACCGAAACCAGAACCACTTCCGTAGCCACCACCTCCTCCAGCAGAGTAGGAACGAGAAGCAGAGGAGCTTGAGATACGTGTCCCATATCCTCCAGCTCCCCCGTGCATGCTTCCTGCATACTTATTAGACATACGACTGCCTCCACCACCACTGGACATGGACAAGCGGGATCCTCCCATGGATCCTCCAGAGGACATTTGACTACGAGCGTATGAAACAGACATGGTTGTAGAGGAGGCTTGTTGTTCTGTTCTCTGACTGGAGAGAGTGAGAAGTGAGGAACAGATGACCCGTGATCCTTTTATTTGGTATAAATGAGGGAGGGAACGTTAGTTGTCCAAGGAGGTGGAGTGAGAAACCACTGCCTCGCTCTCCAAACACAAAGCAAGCAAATACTAACACACACATTCACACAATTTTTTTTTTTTTTTTTTTTTTTTTTTTTGTATATGACTTATGCATACGTTTTTGATTTGCACAGCATTGTTTTTGGTCTAATAGCTTATTTCAGAGACCTTTTGTGCACTCAAATTTCACCTTTTTGGTGTTTAGTGGTTTTAAAATGATAAATTATAAGATAACTGAACATAAAATATAGTATATATAAGAACTAGAAAGTAGGAGTGTCTGTCCTCAGGGTGCAAATACTGAGACAAACCCAAAAAAAAAACAAGCTGCAGCAATACCAAGGTTACTGTGTCATACAAACAACAGAATAGAACATTTCACAACTATTTATTTGAAAATATGCATCTTCATACGTACGCACCAGAATATAGAATAGAATGTTTAATATCTTTATTATATTAAATAATAATAATAATTTTACAAGCATTCAAAATCCCAGTTAGTTATTAATCTCAAGCCATGCCTTTTGTTTGGATGAAATCATTCTTTACGCTATGCTTGTGTAGAGTATAGAGACAAGCCCAAATGTTGTTGCCATGGTGACAAAAACAAAGTACAAAAACAAATACTAACAACCAGAACAAAAGGGAATCACATTCACAGGCGTTAAGACACTAAAACGTGATCGCCCGATATGAGAACAAACAGCCCTTTAATAACTAAACTACTATCAACTAAACAGCTGAAAGCAGGGAGTGTTTTATAGGGAAGAAATAAAAGTTAGATATGAAACGCCTTGTACCATAAAAACCATAGAGACTAAGTGTACAGATTCAGAAGCATTTTTAACTCTTTATTATTTGTTGTTGCTTAATGCATGAATAATAATGCTATTTATTCCCAAACAAAAAGCTGAATTGCTTCATTTAAAACTCAGGCAACTGGATCTTGTCTAGATCAGTTGTTTTATGAAAAGGTTTTGAAATGAGGGTGAGAAATCTTGAAGTGCATTGCCTAAGTTGGTCTGCATGGCTTTCTGCTCCCAAACGTCTGCTCCACCCATTCTGGCTCACATTATTTCAGTTTATATGCCAAATACCACAGTTTCACGCTTCGCTGCAGGACTATTTATATTTTACAAAGACTCACTTACTGTAAACAAGTAAAGTGTTTGTAATAGACTGTGCTTGTGTCCCTATGCAGGGGTAACATCACTCAGATAGTAAGAATTCATATGTACAGCTATAACCAATTGAGAAATGTGAATGAGGAGACTCGCCTGGGAATAATTATATTGAACTCGATAGTAAGGTGACCAATTTTTGAGTAGTCGAAAAGTGTGGTCCTCTTTCTCAAGTTTTAGGTTTTTAGAGTAAATAAAGTACAGGGAAGTGTCAGAGAAAAAGTATAACACTGGATGATACATTGTTTTATGGTAGGCTAACACAATTCTATTCCATTTTGAATGCGTTTGAATCAATGTGTCTTTCTTTGACTTGTGTTTAGATTTTCATTGCAGTGCTATTGTGCTGGGCCTTACAGGGAATGTGACACTTTTGTGAACCTGCACCAGGTAAGCATTTGAGGACAACAGGTGTGTCAAATCAATACAAATAGCAGCTTAGGTAACACCTAGAGACCAACAAGGTGACAGATTCCTTCATTTTTTTCCCCCAGGGCTTGACAAGTATACGCAAGTATGAAGGAAACTGTTCTGGCAGTGCCCTCCACCCTCTTATCAATCACTTCTCATTCTTTTCAAAAATTCATAAGTGATCTTGAGCAATTCTTTTGTTATTTATGTGAGCGAAATTACATGATCATTTAAAGAACATGTGTTCAAACTAATTGGTCAAAATGTGCTGATCTTTGATTCAAGTAGAATACAATATATTTTTGCTGTCAGTTTTATCAGTTTCTATAGCATAACTTTTTTTTTTTGTTTAAGATATATATTATACTATATTAGTATACATACGTAAATGTGGACATAGAGATCTGCAAAAAAAACTTGTGGTTTATTTGACATGCTTGTAATCAACTTTTCTAAAATTATTGTAGGCCTACATGCAGATTTAATGACCTCACATAAAGTACATAAATATAGACTGTAAAAATATATATATATATATATATATATATTTTTTTTTTAAGATTACTGGAGTAAGTTTTATGAGGAAATACCGTTTCAGTCTTTCTACTTCAAAAGCCATGTCTTTGTTTGCACAATTTACTAGCAGTTTCTAAGTGATTTGTTTCTGAAACATTTGTTAGTGTATTTAGGAATATCAAAGACCAAAAGGTGATTTAAAATGGTTGAAAAACTGTGGAATTTTCGATAAGCCACCTTAACTATACATTTTCATCACACATTATGGCTTAAAATCCTTGTTGAGACGTTTGTTTCGGTGTTATTTGTCTAGTATGTCAGAATGTCCTGAAGCACTGAAGACAAATTTCAGGAATGTGCAAACAAAGGCTTGTAAAGGCCCATCACGTAATCATCTGCTCACCCTCAACCAATGAGGATCTTCCCTTTTCACCTGATCCTTCTGACTGCGCTGGGATTTTCAAAGAGGTTTTGTTTTTATGTGGTTTTAAGACATTTATGGCATTGCTGAAAGGCAAACTGTATGCATGACTGTCAAGACGTCCATTAACACTCGTGCTCAAGAATCCCCCATATCATTAACCAAAGAGGAGATTTGGGTGTGTTGCATTGACAAAGTGTGCTTTCCGTAATCTTAAATAAGTCTTGGTCACGTAAAGTAAGCAAGAATGTTTTAACAAGTACTAAGATGTTTTCTTTCTTTCCCCATGACGTCTGCGTTTAGGGGAAAAAAATACACTGGATTGCTTGATTTTTATTCTTAAGTTTAAAGAGCTTTTCATCTGTAACCTATTACGTAAGTCTTAAAGCATTGAGAGTACAGGGCGTTTTGAGCAGAGGTTTCAGTTTGCTTTAGTTTTATTGGACCAGCCAAGCCCCACCCCACTCCACCCACTGAAGCTCACATTACTGCAGCATACAGGCACAAATCTGGAGTTTAACCCTTGCTGCATATTTCCACCTCAAGAGTACTGATATTTAACATACTGATAATGACCAAGGTTGTGACCCTGTGTTGGTGTAAACAGTTAAATTCACCATTCAGAACCAAATTACCATGATGCTATTAAACAAGATATTACAAGATTAGTTTACCAAGCAGTGTTAATTTTGACAGCAAATTCGGATTTAGTTTCAGTCATAGTTTTTTTTGACTAAAATGCCATTTAGTTTTAGTGATATTTTAGTCACTTGCTGAATTTTGTAGATTTTGTTGACTAAATATCATAAGATTGTAGTTAACTCAAATCTAATAGGTTTGGTTACAGTGTAATGCATTTATTAAATATTTCTCTGAAATATATTCCTGGAGAAAACATCTATTAACCTGGTAATATCAATGATATTGAAGTTTGAACATGCAATATAGGCACATATTTAACTGCTGTGACACACAACATGCCTTTACATTAAATTAAAACCCACTTATTATTAACAGAGAGTGATTTTATTTCTTTCTTTGTTGCTTGATTAACATTAATGACACAGACAACAGCAACTAAATTAGGCCGCTGTCCCTTTAAAAAAAGAAAACGTGGATGCAAAATACAGATACACATCTGAAATTCTCCCAACTGTTTATGTTCACTTAAGACATAAGGCAAGGCAAGGCAAGGCAAGGCAAGTTTATTTATATAGCACATTTCGTACACAATGGTAATTCAAAGTACTTTACATAAAAGAAAGTAAAATAATAATGAACAAGAATAAAACAAGTAATTTTAAAACTTTTAAAATTATTAAAACTGTACTTATTTAAAATGAATTTAAAACATTTAGAAAATGATTTTACATGAAATAAAATAAAAAAAAACAGTGAAAATATATATTGCAATCAGTTCGGACATTGCACAGTGCTCATTCATTAAATGCACAGCTAAACAGATGAGTTTTAAGTCTAGATTTAAATGTGACTAGTGTTTTAGCACATCTGATCTCTTCTGGAAGCTGATTCCAACTGCGGGCGGCATAGTAACTAAAGGAGGACTCCCCTTGTTTTGTGTGAACCCTTGGTATTTCTAACTGACTCGATCCTAATGATCTGAGTGGTCTGTTAGGCTTATATTCAGTGAGCATATCTGAAATATATTTCGGTCCTAGGTCATTTAGTGACTTATATACGAGTAAAAGTACTTTAAAATCAATCCTAAATGTAACTGGAAGCCAGTGTAAGGAACTGAGGACTGGTGTGATATGCTCAGATTTTCTGGTTCTATTCAGAATCCTGACAGCAGCGTTCTGGATGAGCTGCAGCTGTCTAATGGTCTTTTTGGGAAGGCCGGTGAGGAGCCCATTACAATAGTCCACCCTGCTGGTGATGAAGGCATGAACAAGTTTCTCCAAGTCTTGGCTGGAAACAAAAGATCTAATTCTTGCAATGTTTTTTTAAATGATAGTATGCTGATTTAGTTACTGCTTTGACATGACTATTGAAACTAAGGTCTGTCTCCAGAATCACACCAAGATTACTGACTTGATTTTTAGTTGTTTGACCCCTAGAGTTAAGGTATGCATTCACCTTGAACACTTCATCTTTGTTTCCAAATGCAATGACTTCAGTTTTTTCCTTGTTTAACTGAAGAAAGTTCTGGCACATCCAACTATTAATTTCATCAATACATTGGCAGAGGGAGTCAATTGGGCTGTAGTCATTTGGAGATAAGGCTAGGTAAATCTGGGTATCATCAGCATAGCTGTGATAGGCAATTTGGTTCTTTCTCATTATTTGACTAAGTGGGAGCATATACAGGCTAAACAAGAGCGGTGCAAGAATTGACCCTTGTGGGACTCCGCATGTCATGGACGTCCACTTAGACTTATGCTCTCCTATACTCACATAATAGCCTCTCCCTTCTAAGTATGACCTGAACCATTTGAGTACCATCCCAGAAAGCCCGACCCAGTTTTCCAGTCTCTCTAGTAGTATGTTATGATCGACAGTGTCAAATGCAGCACTGAGATCTAGCAATACCAGCACCGATATTTTGCCAGAGTCACAATTTAAGTGAATATCATTTATTATCCTAATGAGTGCTGTCTCTGTGCTGTGATGCGGTCGAAAACCAGATTGAAAATTGTCCAGGTATCTATTTGAGTTTAAGTATTTGTTCAGCTGATTAAAAACGACCTTTTCTATAATTTTACCTATAAAAGGAAGATTAGATATTGGTCTAAAATTGCTCAAAAGGGTGTTAACAAGATTGCTCTTTTTCAGGAGGGGCTTAACAACTGCATTTTTTAAGGAGTTTGGAAATATCCCAGAAAGAAGTGAGGCGTTCACCATTTCTAAAAGATTTGCTTCTAAGCAGTTAAGCACATTTTTGAAAAAAGATGTGGGAAGTGTGTCAAGATAGCAGGTTGACGATTTTAGGTGCTGCACTATGTCTTCCAGAATTTTGCTATCAATTGCTTCAAAAATCGACATAGTATCTTTTTGATATTGTGGCCTAATCTGTCTGACCTCTGCATTACTTGAGGATGTGCTAATCGCCTTCCTGATATTGATGATCTTCTCAGAAAAGAAGGATGCAAACTCATTGCATTTGCTGTCTGATAGCATTTCACTGGGAATCTGACTTGGGGGGTTTGTCAGTCTCTCAACAGTGGCAAAAAGAGTACAAGTGTTATTTAAGTTACTGTTTATAAGGTTTGAGAAGAAATTCTGTCTAGCTGTGGCTAGTTTCACATTAAAAGCATGAAGGCTGTCTTTGTAGATGCTATAGTGAATTTCAAGATTTGTCTTCCGCCACATCCGCTCTGCTTTTCTGCATTGTCTTTTCATAGTCTGAACTGCTGTTGATCTTCTCCAAACTGATTTCTGTCTGTTTGTTTTCTTACTGATTATTATTGGAGCAATATCATCAATAACATTCTTAACTTTTGAGTTGAATGAATCAAGGAGAGTATCAACAGAGTCTGCAGAAATGATTGGTGTTAAAGATATTGCCTCCATAAATAGTACACTTGTGTTCTCGTTAATGCATCTTCTTCTGACAGATTCAGTTGTAGCAGACATCAAAATATCAAAGAAAATACAGAAGTGATCAGATAGTGCTATGTCCTTAATAACAATGGATGAAATGTTTAGACCCCTACTAATGATTAAGTCTAGAGTGTTTCCACCTTTGTGTGTGGGTCCATGCACATGCTGAGTCAAGTCAAAAGTGTTTAGAACCGTTATCATTTCTTTTGTAGTTTTGTTTTCTGAATTATCTATGTGAATATTAAAATCCACTGCAATAGCAAAACAGTCAAACTCTGAGGAAATCATTGATAACATTTCTGTGACCTCTTCAACAAAGGCTGGAGAGTATTTTGGAGGCCTGTAAATAATAATAAACAGAATGCGTGGAGCACCTTTCAGCACAATCCCTATATATTCAAAAGACAAGTACTGACCAAATGACACTTGCTTGCATTGATAGACATCTTTAAATAGAGCAGCTACACCCCCACCTCTCCTAAAAGTCCTGCAAACACTCATGTAAGTGAAGTTAGGAGGGGCTGCTTCATTAAGGACTGTTGCATTGCAGCTGTCTTCAAGCCATGTTTCATTTAGAAACATAAAATCCAGATTGTTTGTGGTTATAAAGTCATTGATTAGAAATGATTTATTTTTTAGTGAGCGAATGTTTAAAGATGCTAACTTGATGGCTGTGCTTTGTGTCTTTACATCAATTTTAGTTTGATGCATAATAGGCCGCAGATTAGATGAGTTTGCCCTTCGGCTTGAGATGGCCTTAGACTTTCTATCACGTGATAAAACTGAAATGGAGAAAGCTACAGGCACACTGGGTTCCCGCTTGTTCAGTAGGCATTTGTGAATGTTGCTGTTATTATAGCGGCGACGTAACCATGTTTTTAACTTTAAATTTGACATCCTTTTGCATGCATTCCTCCATTCATGTGCAATAAGACGCGAAAGAGAACTGAAGTTAGTAGTCCTGCACTGCCTGTCTATCGACTAATCTTAAATATTTTTTACACTAAACAATAGTTTTCGACTAAACTATTTTTAGAGTTTGCACTAAAAAATGTGGTTTTATAACAGAAATTTTGCGACAGATGGGTATCCATAAATGGTGTCAACTCCCAATATTAAGTAATACAGACCCTCTCATCTACCAGTAGTAAGACTTTTGCTGTATCCAAAATCGCAAACTTTTCCTACTATATAGTATGCAAAAGCAATATGTAAGGTAAATATTATGTCCGATAGTATAGTATTTGAAAAATAGTACCTGGATGACTTACTTCTTCCACCTGGATTCTGAAGAGCACATTCAATGAACAATTTACTATCCCATGAGGCCACGGGAGAGGATTTATGAATGGAAGTGAAGCAACACAACTGACGCTAGTAGGTCATAGATGTAGTACATCCAAATTTAATTCATATTTCCCTTCATTCTGTATTCATACTGTATAGAATGTCGAATGTACAACCGTCGTGAAGTAAATTTAAATTCAAATGTAGTACTGAAAGTATGCGATTTCAGACTCACCAAACCTCCCCAACCATGCAGAAGATTAATTCTTAAAGGATCTCTTCCCAAATCATCCCTCCATTATGTTTTTGGCTCCTTTTTTTGCCATTCGAAACAAGTTTTTATTTCGTTATCATCTCATTTTCATCAGTGTAAAAAAATTCAGACTAAAATTTTGACGGAAATTATTTGTCAACCAAATCAACACTGTTACAAAGACCATGTTTGGGTTTGTTTTAGAAGTTACCAGTATAAATGTGACTAAAAATACAAAGTTGGTATCTCAGATATTCATCTGTTTTATTGTAACTGAATTAATTGGCTGTAACTATAACAACATAACTGTAGTACTATTAATGATTGAACACCTACACAATATTCAAAGATTGAGTTACTTCTAACTGGAAAGAAGATGAAAAAAAAGACACTGTGAGAACCTTTATTCATAAAGTGCCTCTTTTATTCTGCAGAATGTTGTGAGTCATAACTGAGTCACTTGTTTATTTCAATGGGATTATGTTGCAACAAAGTGTCTGTTTGTACAAACCATAACCTTTGTGAATTTCTGCACATCCCAATTTTTTGTCAAACCATGCAGTAGACAGAATTTAAATAACTGCCGATTATCGTATTTTATGTTTTTAATTTGTGGAACGCTTAGATTGCCCCTCTGTTTCTATCTGTGGCCCGTGAACCTTAGACAAGCGTTTGAGAACAGAGGGTGTGTCAGAATGATTCGAAGCACAGGTTGGGTAACATCCAGAGACTAGGGGACAGATTCTTTCATTCCTTCTCCTTCAGGGTTTGGCAAAGTAAACACGGGCTTGACAGCAGAAAAACTGCTATCAGTGACCTACACCCTCCCATCAATCACTCGCCCACTTCATTCACACACTGCTGTCAGATGTTCTTGCGAAATGTTCTTCTATGACATCACTACAAAAAACTTATTTTAGAACCTTTATTTTTAAGTTTACATAAATTTGCACACTTGAAATCTAAAATATGTGCATCGTTTTGTCAGTGTTTTCCTATGCTGACATCTTTATGTTTCAATGTAAGACTACAATTATTCCAAAACTGGTGCATGTTCATGACTTGCTCCCAAGATTAGTCTGATATCCTAAAATATACTGAAGTAATATTCTTAGAGCTCGGCTCAGCTTGTCTGCAGATGTTAGTTGCCCTTTTAAGGTCTGTTGATGTAACCGTTCTGCAAATGCAGCCCAACAGAGGAACGTAAGCCAATATCTCACAAATGTCCAATATTTTAACCATCCAGCTGCATGCTGCTGTTGGGCAATGAACTGTGGAATATAATACATGACTTTTCCACTGCTGTTGCCAGGGATGGAAAGGAACTGTTGCTTATACTTTCCGAGCTTGAACTAACTTTTATTGTGTCCCTGTGAAATTTGTGAATAATGTGTGAGCTTGCAGACAAGCACTGCATTTGTCTGTTGGCAATAAATTAGGAAAAGACTTCTACATGTATTTTCAAATGAATTTTCTTCCTGTGATGCAAAGCTGAATTTTAAGCATCATTACTCCAGTCTTCAGTGTCACATGATGCTCAAGAAATTATAATCAATGTCAAAAACAGTTGTACTGCTTCCATTAGCCATTATATCAAAGAATTCTGGCAATAGTATGAATTTGAAATGAAACATTGTCTTTACTGTCACTTCTGATCAATTGCATGCATCACTGCTGAATATAAGTTTCTTTTAGAAAAGTCTTACTGAAAGAGTATATGCAAATACATTTTGTGTGTCCTGTAACATTAGTGGTTTTGACTCCCATCAGTGTTTGCAGGGAAATCCCAGGACTACTGCCCTATAAGGTGCTGTAGTTATCTCAGAGTTGCAGAAACCTGCCCTGGTTACAGTACACTTGATGTGAAATGCCAAAGGCAGAAAACACTGTAAACCATAGGAATGTGCAAACAAAGGCTTAGTAAAATAGAAATAAAAACAAAGATGACCGTAAAATCCTCTATTGCATGCATATTCTTTTAAAATAAGTTGAAATTATGGGTTAAATTCAGTGTTCATAATGTGCAATTTAAAAGATTAAAAAAATTTTATTCAAGTACTTAGCTTATGTAAGATTATTAAAAACGTAATGTTCAATGACAGAATCTAAGATAATTGGCTTCTAGGTTAACATTCTATTTACATTTTTCTTGAAGTTGCATAAATACTCAAAAGGTACCCTGAGTTTGTTACCCTGAAGTAACATTGCCAATAGAGGGTTAAGTGTGTGAGTAAATGTTGTATTGTGGTGATTTGAATATTAGGTAAATCTTAACCAGTTCAGACCAAACTCTGTCTGCAAAAACACATTCTCTTCCAACTAAATGACTCCCCACAAGCTCGAAAACAAGCAAAGGAGCTTATGTGAGGAATCATTTTAGTCTTTGGTGCATATCTTGAAACAATTCCCTCAGACTTGAAATATGTTGTTGATGCTTTATTACACAATTTTGCAAATGAAATCTGTTCTCCAGCTGGCTTGCATTTGAGATGCTGTAAGCACATGCTGAATGTCAGCCCAGCGTGTGCTTTCTTATAGAAGATTACAGTATAAGATTACAGTGATGTGTTCCTGCTGAATCATACTTGAATGGATTTAAAACCATTTCCACAAGAACAAGTGTAGATGACTGTAGTGTACAGTAAAAAAGACCATATATTTTATTTCGATTCAAAATAGTATTTATTATCAATGCTTTGAGCTTTTTACAGTTTTAATGTTGTTTTCTTGATCTGTATACTCTTAAAATAAAGGGTCTTTATTGGCATTAGGGTTAGGGCTAGGGTTAGGGTTAAGGCCCATGATGGACTTTTAACATTCATGGGACCCTTCCATTCAAGAGACAAGATTCTTTATAGTAGAAAAAGGTTTTTTAGATTATTAAAATTCATACAAAGGAAAAATGTTACCAGTGGTTCTTCTTTGGTATTGCTGTGAAAACCCTCTTTTGGAGGCTTTATTTCGAAGGGTCTAATTGAATTCAAGGTGCTATTGAATTCACAGCAGGAAGCAAATTTAGCATCACTTTGATTTTATATTATTTACATTTTCAATTTTAATGGCTTGATTTCACATACAAACTCAGTGTGTTTCTCCAGAATTTGAGTACATTAATTTTCCTTTCTACTCCCCAATTATCTTTGAGTAGTCCAAGCTCTATTCCCATTCAGTTGGCTGACTGTGACAGTATTAACACATCAATGCAGTTTCTCTCAGATAATCCTGCAAAAAACAAGCATCTCATTTGAAAACAAATACTAGTACAACTGGGTGTGCCGCCACCGGCTAGATTACCCACCCAGAAGCATGTGCAACAGCAATTCTAGCAACACCAAACATGAAAAAAAAATCTGCTGGAAATGTACTCATCCTCAGGCCATCAAAGATTTAGATAAATTTGTTCTTCATCAGAACAGATTTGGAGAAATGTAGCATTACGTCACTTGTTCACTAATGGATCCTCTGCAGTGAATGGGTGCCGTCAGAATACAGCTGAAAAAAACATCACAATATTCCACAATCAATATACATGACTCCAGTCCATCAAATAACGTCTTGTGAAGTAAAAAAGCTGTGGTTTATAAGAAATAAATCTATTAAGGCATTTTAAACAATTGCTTCTGGCCTCCAGTAAAAATATCACATCAAAAGCCACCGACATGTTATTGTTTAGAACGGTTTTGGACTGGTTTTGCTTGTAAACAGTGTTTGATCTGTACATATTTCTCTTGAGAAGACAAGATGACTTCTTCACTGGAGAAAGCAATGGATAGAGGACTTGTTCTTTAGCTGGAAGTAACAGCTTGAAGTTAAAAATGTTGTTTTACGAACATCCAGCTTTTCACTTCATAAGATGTTCATTGATGGACTGGAGTTTTGTGGATTACCTGCGGATTATTGTGATGTTTTTATCAGCTGTTTGGACTCTCATTCTCACGGCACCCATTCACTGCAGAAGAACCATTGGTGGGCAAGTGAGCAATTTCTTTAGATGAAGAAACAAACTTATTTACATCATGGATGGCCTGAGTGTAAGTCTGCAGATTTGTTTCAGTGAGCTATTCTTTTAAGTTGAATCTCTCTGATTCAAGAACAGTAGTCTTCAGTGTTTCTGAAATGGTCAGTATCACGCTTTGCCTGATAAGTGAACAGTAGATAACTGAGTGATCTTGAGATCCTTCTTATCTTTGTTAAACAATTGCTATTGATTTTTCAATGAGGCAGAAACTCCTGTTGTGACCTTTACATGCCAAACACATAACACTGGACATTTTCTGTCTGCATTGTTAAAACATCTAAGCCCCATTTTTTTTGTGACGTGACATTCAGCCAAGCATGGTGATCCATACTCAGAATTTGTGCTCTGCATTTAACTCATCCGAAGTGCACACACACAGAGCAGTGAACACACACACACTGTGAACACACACCAAGCGCAGTGGGCAGCCATTTATGCTGCGGCACCTGGGGAGCAGTTGGGGGTTCGGTGCCTTGCTCAAGGGCATCTAGGTCGTGGTATTGAAGGTGGAGAGAGAACTGTACATGCACTCCCCCCACCCACAATTCCTGCCGGCCCGAGACTCAAACTCACAACCTTTCGATTGCCAGTCCGACTCTCTAACCATTAGGCCACAACTTCCCATTTTGTAGATATTATCCCAAATTATCTGAGTCTTCATCCTTTTGAAGAGCGGATCTCAAAAGATAATCAGCACACTTTAGCCAATGATAGCATGGTGCTTTAAATTCATTACAAATTCCAGTTTATAGACGCAGTTAATCTGTCAACATCCACCTGGAATAAACGGCAACACCAGGGTGTATGTGAAAGATAGTGGCAGTTCATGCAAAGATCTCCAAAATAGAATGCTGCCGACATTCAGATGTTGTCTTGCTGTGTAAATATCCTCGCTCTCATTGAATCTGCTCCGACCAGTTCTTCCTGTTACATGTGCTGTCCATTCATTTGCCTTCCTCCCAGTTTGCAGCCCACCGTGGCACGGTGTGGTTTGTTTTCATAAGGTCACATTTCCTCATTGCAGTGCTTTGCCAAAACACTGTATGCTTTTAAAGGGATAACACTTTTCAAAACCTGAAATTACATCACACTCATATTGCTTTTGTAGAGCTCAAAAGAAGATATTTTGAAAAATATTTCATCTGTCATATCATCCGGACTATGAAAGTTAGTGGGGTACAAAGTAACACTGATTTTCATGTATGTACAAGAAGAAACACTCTTTAAAAATATCCTCAAAATAATTATCCCTTGAGCTACTCAAATAAAGTGCTTATACAAATGAGAAAAGTTCTGTTGGAAAGTTGCTTGCTCATGTGAGTTGTTATGTTATATGCATTACTCGTAAAGCTCTTGAAAAGACTCTGACAAGGCAGTTTTCAAAGCTGTTATACTGATGTATGAAGCACTGTTGTGGTAAAATTTCCATAATTAAAAAGATGACAACTTCATAGAGAGCACAGCATGTTTTTACAATATGCATTCAATATCAATCTCATCTGGCAGTTTAAGCCCTGTTAATGTAAACACTGTCCAACAGAAGAGAATGATGAATTAATAAGTCAAGTCAGGTCATTCTATTTGTCTAGCGCTTTTCACAATCCATTTTGTTTCATTGCAGCTTTAAGCCTTCGTGTCTTTAAAACCTCAGTAAACAAGCCAAAAGTTACTGCACCAGGAAAAACACTCCTGGAGCCATTCCAATAAAAATCTGGCCTTGTTTTCCAAGCAGTCAAAAACTTGAGAAACATTTTCCAGCATCCGCTCTTGTATTTTAACAAGATTTCCTGTCCCTTTTGTTGAAAACAGCCCCGCAGCATAAAGACTCTTGCCTAAAAATATTTTTCTTGTCTTACTGAATGTAATGCTATAAAAGGCTACGGACACAGGCTACTTTAAAGTACTTGTTTTGTGTGTGTGTGTGTGTGTGTGTGTGTGTGTGTGTGTGTGTGTGTGTGTGTGTGTGTTTGTTTGGGTGTAACTGAGCTATGTTCAAGCTTTCAGCCCTGCAAACTTTTGTCCTCTTTCACAAGTGTAATTGTTGACACAGGGAGATTTTCAAGGGAGTGTCTGATTCGAAACAGCTTCCATTTGCTGATTACTGTCCCAGTGGGTGCTGTTGCTTGATCCACACCAGGATTTCTCAATCCTTCTTGTTTTTGTCTCTTATCAAAGTTATGATTCACCTCATAAGATCATTAGTAATGTGCTGCTCCGTGACCTGAACTGGGTGTGTCAGATTATTGAGACACCTCAAATGAACAGCAGGGCTGAGAAACACTGATAGAATGATTACAAGAGTGTTATGTTCTCTTAACTAAATTATGAATTAATAAATGAATGAATGCCTTTATTATCATTATACACACGTACAATGAAATTAGGATAGCTTCCCCCAACATAAATTTACATATATCACATTTAACAAATGCACAAGTCACAATTTAACAATGTTACGTACTTGCACAATAAAGAGTTTGAGTTACTTGAGACTAACCTTCAACAAGCAAGTTGAGAATTATATTGCACACAAGTGTATATTGCACTAGGTCTCCCCAAAGGGGGAAAGAGAGAGAAAAAACTGCATAACAGTAAGATTAAGATTCAAGTGAAGACCTGGCTATGTAGGCATGTTAAATGTTGGTATAAAAGGGCACTTAACGTTTAGTTTGGTTTGCTTTGTTGAAATCTCCAGCTATAATGTGAACACCATCAGGGTACATACTCTATTGTTTGTCTATGGCATTTAATAGGAGAGCAAGAGCATTGTTTGTATTGGCATCGGGTGGTATATAAAACAGCGGTTATAATCACTACAGTAAAAAACTGGTGAGTTTGCTGGCCAGTCAAGCACACCAACACCATGGTCATTTTACCAACTTTTGATGCTTTTGGCAATGTGGGCATGTGCCAAATCCTGCTGAAAAATGACAACTGCATCTTCAAAAAGCTGGTCAGCAGAAGGAAGCATGAGGTGCTTGGTAAATGGGTGACTTTGGTTTTCCTCCAGACTCTAGGACCTTGGTTTCCAAATGAAATACAAAACTTACTCTCATCTGAAAAGAGGACTTTGGACCACTGGGCAACAGTCCAGTTCTTCTTCTCCTTAGCCCAGGTAAGACGCCTCTGACGTTGTCTGTGGTTCAGGAGTGCCTTAGCAAGAGGAATACGACAACTGTACCCAAATTCCTTGACACATGTGTATGCATTCACCCCAGCCTCAGTCCATTCCTTGTGAAGTTCACTCAAATTCTTGAATCGATTTTGCTTGACAATCCTCATAAGGCCGGGGTTCTCTTGGTTGGTTTTACACCTTTTTCTTCCACACATTTTCCTTCCACTCAACTTTCTGTTAACATGCTTGGATACAGCACTCTGTGAACAGCCAGCTTCTTTGGCAATGAATGTTTGTGGCCTTCTTGTGAAGGGTGTCAATGATTGTCTTGTGGACAACTGTCAGATCAGCAGTCTGCTTGATTATGGTTAGAGCTAAACTCTAGCACTATGTCAGCAAACTTACGATTATAGCTTTATTATAATAATAAACTATAATAAACATTATTTTGATATTATATGTGTATAACGGTTTAAAAAAAATGATATTATATGTTAAATTATCAAATGTTTACTCACCAGAGTAGCAAGTTCTCCTTGTCTATTGGCAATTAGCAACACAAAAAAGCCATCAGGTTTTGCCATTAGATGTCAAAGCTAGTGATCATGTCTGGAAACCATTACTGGGCCAGACACTGCCATAACACAAGTAACAAGGAAGTTTAAGCGATCCACTGTCAAATAAAAGATAACAAAACTGCCATAGATATTAGGTCTTCTGGTGGAAATGCAGTTCAAGCAATAAAAATGATGTCACTCTGAAGCATAAACGTATTCAGTCTTTTAACGGTCGAATACCTAAATGGAAAATCACAAAAATATCTAACAAAAATCTTGACTTTAACCAGTTTGTCCCATGAGTAAAGTTCCCCACCAAGTGGCTAAAGCAAAAAAATTTAATAAAAATAAATAATAATAATAAAAATCAATTTACCCCATGGACATCATAAATGACATTTTTCTTTTGACTGTATTTTTTATATTAAATGGAATTCCAGGAATTGCTCTTTAAATTCAATTAATTGATTTAAAATTCAGTTTGGCACATTTTATAGGCTATCCAAAGAGATTTTGAATGCCTATTTATCACTGAAAACCGAATTATTTCACGTAGTTTGACATGACAAGACTGAAGTAGGCTACAAGATTAATTTACCTCATATGAATTAGTTTGTGATGTATTCTTTGAACTTTGAAAAAATAAAAACATTCTCGAATAACTTCGTGTTGTCCCTCACCTTACTACTGATCCGAACAATTATTACAGGCTGCCATCTACCGTCTGAAAGTGCTCCCCTGCTGCTTTCACACACAACATCATTTATAGCAAGATGTTATAGGGCTATGTAATCGAATCCCATAATCATTGGTTTTATTTTATAATTTATACTATTTATAATTTTATACTATAATCTTGATATATATATATATATATATATATATATATATATATATATATATATATATATATATATATATATATATATATATATATATATATATATATAATGTGTATATAGAGGCGTCATGCACTCATGAATATATACATATACATAGCCTATATATTTAGGGATATTTTATTATTTTCTCAGCGTAAATCTGACTAATAAACTACGTGTAGCAGAATTTTTATTCAGCGTTCGGCTCAGTAAATCAGAAAATATTCCTTTATTCTTTTTTTGTCATTGTATATATATGTATGTATATATATATATATATGTATTATATATATATTAACCTTTAAAAAGCAAATAAAACGTGTTGTTGAAATAAGACACTCCCATTTCGTTTTTTTTTTTTTTTTTTGTAATTTGATTCAAACGGTAATATAATAATACAGTAGGCCTATAGTGTACTAAATGTACATACATTAAAAAAATAATAATACTAAGATGATGCTAATGACGAAATGCATCAAAAAGGTCCATTATGATTTTGTCTATCCTGGTTAAAGGGACTGTAAGTAGGAATTACTCCCATCTAGTGGTGAAATTGTATTTTGCATTCAAACTAATTTTGCACTCCAGCGCCTCGCTTTTTCAAATGCGCGTTGCATCTACGGTAGGCGATATGTACCAAAAAGCTTTGACAGGATGTCTTCTAATAGCACTTCGTTTTGGCGACGATGTTTTCTTCTCCTGTGGCGCGACATATGTATGGTCCATAATAAGAATGCAATCCAGACTTTTAAACTTGCCGGTGCAGTTTCAAGCGCCTCTCACTGCTCTGCACCTGCGTTTCTGGCTCTGACCGAAAACGCGTTGTGGAAACGCGTTGGCTTAGTACTCTTTGTCCCTCTCTGCTATTATAGTTTTGCAAGATGGCGGAACTACATGGAAGCCTCCGTCGACCTACCCGTCCCATGTATATAAAGATAATAAATTCTTCATTTACGAGGATTAGTTTAAACATTGGCATAGGTATTTGTACACCATTGAGGGCATATTTATGAATAAAAATATTGATTTTAGATAATAAAATACCTAAAAAGTTACTTATTGTCCCTTTAAGGCTTATTATCATTCAATTCAAGTTCATTTGTATAGCACTTTTTATGATACAAATCATTGCAAAGCAACTTTACAGAAAATTACATTTCTACAATATTTAGTAGTAGCTTATAAGTGGTAACTGTCAGTTTATGTGCAAATGACAGGAATTTTCAGAAAAAATAATACAAGACGTAGTCAACCTAACCATGAACACTATTAACAGCAATTATTATGTGATTGCATAAGAAGCAATATTTGTTAGTTCTGTTTGTTGATTCAGGGTTAGCATGTCTTATCACATAGCATGTCAGATGTGTTATCATCTGAACTCCTCTGAGGGTCAGCATCATCTCTTCTCAGGTGTTCTGGATCCAGACTGGAGCTTGTGTAAATCCTAGCTACCACGGGATGTAAATCTCAGCAGTAACAGAGAAACAAATAGAGCATAGCTGCTGTTCCAACAAAGTAAAATTAATTAGTTTAACCCTAGCTAAAGAATAAGAATGCGAATTTGATCAGATATAACTGCAGTCCAAGATTATGAGATGCATTATTTGAATGCTTGGCAAAAGAGATGCGTTTTTAATCTAGATTTAAACAGAGAGAGTGTGTCTGAACCCTGAACATTATCAGGAAGGCTATTCCAGAGTTTGGGAGCCACATGAGAAAAAAGCTCTACCTCCTTTAATGGACTTTTAAAACTTTACATTTTTTAAATCCTAGGAACAACCAAAAGTCCAGAGTTTTGTGACCTTAGGGAGCATGATGGATTGTAGCGTGGTAGAAGACTAGTTAGGAGCTAAACCATTTATGGCCTTATAGGTAAGTAATAATAATTTGTAACTGCTACGGATTATCATCTTACTTCTCTCCGTAAACAATGCCAAAGTACCACAAGCATCAACAGTACTTTAACCAGGAAATCATATTTTAATATAACTATAATACATGTCTACATTTTAGCTGGTCCTCACTGCAAAACACAAGTATAGGTCTCTGCAGGAAAGTAATGGGAGTTACCAGATCAGGGTGTTTTTACACCATGATACCTGATTGGCTGACGTCATTGTGACGTTAGGTCTAAGGGTGGGGTTGGGTAAGGGGGATCATTTTGATTGCATGATTTACACCCAGCAGTTTGAAAACACCCATAAGGTGATAAACGCCCACTTTTGCTCTGCAGAGACCTAAGTCTCGTCTTTGAGTATGGGTGACGTCATGGCCCCAGTTGGAGGCGGGGCTAAACAGAGCTGATCTCAAGCGCCCCGATACACAAGCGTCGCCATTTTGTAAGCTCGGCAGTCGCTACAGAAGCACCGAGTGAGAAGAAATCCCCTCATTAATCAGGCCAGATTCCCGAGAAAACAAAACCGCAAGACTACCCGTTGCGTCCGAAGGGAAAGGGAATCTTATCGTATGTCCGCTATCCAGAACCTCCAAACTTTTGGTAAGACTCGAAAACGTATTATTTGATTGTGTGGGGGAGGGGCGACTGAAAACGACAGCGTTATGTTGATGCTTGGCGAATAAATATTACTCTGGGGTTTTAAAAATACAAATTAACACAAAATCGTTTTCTGATTGATTTTAACTAGCGTCGTATTTGAATAAACGTATTTTTCTGTCGTCTAAAATCGCAGAAACGTCAACTTAGGCCTTGTTTGTTTTATTCTTGTTAGGTTTGCTCTTCTAATGTCGATTATTCGCTTTATTAAAACATCTTAACCGTCTTAAATCCGTTTTAAAGCTCTTATTAGTTGGTTAGCGTCGAGATTATCTCGAATTAAATCGAGGTTATGCTCGACGACCAACATAACCATTTTGATCGCCAGCTTGTTTTTTCTGGAAGAGAAACAAAATGGAAGACGCCAGTCGATGACGGTTTATTATTTTTAGATTTATCCCGAAACATCTCGATGGTTCCGGGTTTGGATTAATGTCAAGATGACAGAAAACTAACTTAACACGTAAAACCTCAATCGTTACATTTACAAGGAATTAGATCAAGCCTAAGATGTATCGAGCTGATCCGGCACACGAACGGTTAATGAACAGTCTGGTTTGCTTTGTTCCAACATGCTCTTGTGAGGAGCCTACAGAATCATATTTTACATGTGGAAATATTTGAGGTGATAGAACTAATTAGATTTGTTGTCCTTAATTGATAAAGTACTTGAGGTGACCTAGTTGAAAGATTAACTTTGAGCTGTGTCGAGCAGATCACACGTGACCTATAACCACCAAAGCAGGACAAACATGGCTAATGTTGTTTGTTTATCTTTCCGAAGACCCCTTTGCTGATGCAACTAAGGGTGATGATCGGCTCCCAGCTGGGACTGAGGACTACATCCACATAAGAATTCAACAGAGGAACGGACGGAAGACTCTGACCACGGTTCAGGGCATAGCCGACGACTATGATAAAAAGAAGCTAGTCAAGGCCTTCAAGAAGGTTGTCATTTAATTCGGTCTAAGATAATGCACTTTCATTTGTTTTATGGTTTCATGAGTGGATCTTTTTTAACGTTCCCATATTTACATTTTTTTTTCAGAAATTCGCCTGCAATGGGACTGTGATTGAGCACCCTGAGTATGGTGAAGTAATTCAGCTGCAAGGTGATCAGCGCAAGAACATTTGCCAGTTTCTCACTGATGTATGTATGAACTCAGTGGTTTTTTTGGCATGTAATCTGTTGGGCTTTTCATGGTAGCTGATTTAATCGACCCATTTCCTTCATTTTCACAGATTGAACTGGCCAAAGAGGAGCAGCTCAAAGTCCACGGGTTCTAGAAGCTGATGTGAACGGACCCCTCCCTGAATCTTAACCTAACCTTCCCTGTTGTTGTGCTGCTGTTTCCCCCAGCAGACCCCACCCCACTCCACCCTTCTCAAAGGAAAAAAAGCTGAAAATGATTACCTCTGATTTGAGACTTTTTAGTATGGCACCCTTATTAAAACGACCTGTCCTGTTCAAGCATGGACACACGACAAGGCAAATTGTGGGATAAATGATTTCTGTTTCTCGTCCCCTCCTTTAGCCATTTTTTTTTACTTAATCTTGTGCTGCTCTGAAGCACAAATTCCATGTAATTAGTTTTTTTTCTCTCTTTGTTTTGTACAAGGTGTTTCAATAAAACCTTCAGATGCCATGTTTTGCACAATCCTTAAGTTGACGGGCGGGATGTGGGTGGGGCAGTTTATGTATTGATTTCTTGGTTCATATTTACCATTTACCTTGGTTCATAGTACCATAAAGCATCTGCATTTTTTGTTCTGATGTGGGCCAGCCTGCTTCAGGGTTACATTGGAGTGCCGCTTGTGCACAAAGCACGGCGACCCCATCATGTCTCATTATGCTGGTCTTAACTGCCTTTTTTACCTTCGTCTTTCACAATATGCATAATTTCAATTTTCTAAACTTGTAATACCGTATTTTGGTTTTGGCCTGGAATAAACAATTCCCATACTTCTGATGTTTTAGTTTCTTAAATGGAAAATATCTTGAATGCAGTGATTGCTTTGGTTGTAATGGCAGTCGATTGCAGGAAACAGTCGTGAATTAATTCATGTGGTTGTATTTGGGAATACATTCTTATTTTTTTGCTTGTGCATAGCTGGTTTGGCTTAGTCATTTTATCTATGCAGTTTGCTGACTTGAACCCATTATTTAATTTCAGTTTATATATGGTTGTTATAAAACTTGTTGGCAAGCTGTGTAAATTCTTTTTTCAAGCTCAGAAGTGTGTAAGCCAGAGGACAAGTCATAACGCGAGACAGCATTACTCAAGCTGAGGGTAAGCAAGAGATTTGTTTATGCTACCCGTTATTCACATTTAAGCTATAGGAGATATTCGTGAGCGATCTAAACATTTAATAAAATGTTGTAGTGTATATTATAGGGATATAAGAAATAATCACTCTAACCAGGTCAAACTTCAAATCTGAGGTAGCTTTTACACTGTGACTTGGAGGGATATTTTGGTTTTATATGAACAGTGAATTCTCTCGCAGTTTTACAAGATCAATGTAAAAGTCTTATGTTAACGGATAATCCTCCTATCCACTCCAGCTACTGACAGATCTAATTTGAGTGCAATAACCACCATTTGTAAGCTGTTTCAAATTGTGGCTGTTTTCTCTTGCACAACAGTAGTAAATATTACTCTCTGATATATTTATATAAATATTTGCAGCCTGGCAATGTTTTAAAGGTTGAAAAAAATAGGCTAAATACTCCAAGCATATTTTTGTGGTTGGCTGCAAGTAAAAAAAAAACGTCTAAAAAGGAGTGATCCGATTGTGTGTGTGTGTGTGTGTGTGAGCGCAAAGCAGGGAAAGGGAAGCAGAAAGGAGAGATGATGAGTTTGAGGGAGGTAAGACTTACAAACTACTGTACATCCCCAGCCAGACAGGTCTCAGACATCAGATGAAAAAGTCTCAGAAAACCCTAAATGTTACTGAGAAGAACAATAATGTGTTCTGTACTTTCAGATATGAAATTCATATTTAATTCACTAGCTCTTGTTTAGGACATTACATAAAAAGTTGGCAGTAACTATGGCTGTGATAATTATTTGCTATTATAGGCAGTGCGGTTTAATAAATATGCTCTTTATTTTAGTTGCAGCCATAAAATGACTGGTTTCTTGAAGCATTGTAATTGTAAATTCTTACAAAAGATTTGATTATTTATTGTTATCATTGTGTAATGTAGAAAAAAAGTTTTTGTATTTTGCATTATTGACGCACTGTTTTCCTTATTAATGTTGTTCAGTTGCTTTGACGCAATCTTTTTTGTTTAAAGTGCTATATAAATAAAGGTGACTTGACTTATTAACAGTGATTTGCTACCACCTATTGGCAGTTTTAATTTCACATTTGGACTTTTTTCATGTTTTAAATCATTTTAAATGTCAGCATTAAACGTTTTAATGTTTAACATATCAAAACATTATTTATGCATTTGTAATTGCAGGTTAAGCGCATTCATGTCCTGCATTGTGTGTAAATACGTCAAAATGCCACTTCAGATGCAGCTTCTGTGTTGATTTAATTTGCTTTGTAACAGCCCAAATGTCTTATTATTCTAATTCACTGATTAATAGTAAGAATTTGACTCAAAAGATAATGGGCACTTCTAGAAAAAAATTATAAAGGTAAAGCCTTATAAAAGTAAAAATGCCCATAAAATGTAAAAAAATAAAAAAAATCAGTTTAACGTTATTGGAAAATATTGCTTTCTATCAGTGTGAATTAAAAATAAATAAAAAATAATACTAATGTTTAATCATTTTAGACACGTGATTTTACTGAAGGCTACCAGAGGATAATGATAACTGAGTCTATTAAATTAATAAACATAAACAAACTATATCTTCTCTATTTCCAGTTTGTAGCGTGGATCATTCATTGCAACGTTTAATCTAATTTTCATGCTCAAGAATCTGTTATCTTGAAAAACAATTTATGCTACTACAGGCCCACTGACTTGGTTTTAAACCTATATTATTATCATCCAATTTATAAGCCTTAAAACATCTTAAAATGCACACATTTAGGTCAGGAAAATCTAAATTTTCTTCAGTATTGATGCATATTGGTTTAAGCAACGCAAGTGTGTATGGTGCATTGTGTTGAACACTTCTAACACACAGCAGGCTTTCAAGAAAAAAAAATGGATAAATTATTGGGGGCCTGTGCCCCAGAAGAGCTTTAGGTCTAGCAACGCCCCTGACTCAGACTAATGACTAAGAGTTTACTGCATGTTACAACTCAAACACCAAAGTAAATCACACTTGAACCCATAGATCAATCCATCCATCCACTTTCCAAACTGCTTGTCTGTGCAGGACTGTTGGGATGCTGGAGCCTATCCCAGTCTCTCAGGCTGAAGGCAGGGAAACGACAGATTGAAGTGATAAATACAGGTTCAGAATGAAGAAGAACTGAGTATTTGTTTAGATGCTGAGTTCCAGTAACAAGTGTAGTGCCAATGCAGTTCTTAGTTATGAATAGTCAAGGAATAATGGTTAGTAAGAGTTAATTCATTTAATGTCTTGACAGGCATCGTAAATCCCAGGTACAGTAATGGTATTAGTCACTGTATTTATAGAGTTATCCAAAGTACTTCAAGAAATACAAAACTACTGAGGAACTGCGCCATTTTTATTAACCTATGAACTATAAGATGCCCTTCTTCAAAGTCACAGGCTTAAGAAATAAATAATATGATAATAAAAATAATTTATTTCACTAGCAAAGAGCTTTAATGAACTGTGCACAGAAAGGCTTAGTGATCAGGTTATTGATGGAAAATCAACTAGGATATTGACTTGGCGGATAAATGCAATTAATTAGTCCAGTCAGTTGTGTGGGTTCAACCGGTTCTGCTATATAAACTCACTGTGATAGCCAATTGAAGTTTTTTTTTTTTTTTTAATCACTTTATTTAATGAAACAGCAGATTAGTATAATAATTAGTTCTGTGTGTCTGGATGTAATTGAACACATTTATGTATGCTTGCTTGCTTTGTATTAAAAAAAAAATGCTATAAAGGACTTCCTCAGCGAAGTATTGGTTCCTCAGGTTTGTAATCAATGTAAACATCAGGGAGTTTTTCCTCGCCGTTGTTGCCTTCGGCTTGATCAGTGGGAGTATAAGGGACTATTTGTTGTAAAGCTGTTTTGGGATAATATGCATTGCGGAGAGAATGAACTGCATTAGGCTACTTGTTATTCAGAATATATCCCTGATCAAGAGCAAATGCAAAATAGATTTTAGTGGACAGGAAATATTTCAAAACTCATAAGAAAGGATTTCCTCCCAATTTGGCCTCCACTGATCCACTGTCAGGCATATCAATCATGTGACTGTCCTTAAAGATCCTTTTATTTATAGTAACTTCGATTTGCAAGTTGTGCATATATTAATAGTGTAAGCGTACGTGTTATTGAAGTGATCATCCTGTCATGATGACTCAGTTGTGTTTTACTTGAAACTTTAAAATGAAGAAGAAGAAAACACCATTCAAAGGTTAAGTCGTTATTTATTATTATTATTTATTATTCTGATTCTGATTCTGATTCTGATTATTTATTTTATAGCCTATTATGCTCATGCACGAAGACCACATTTATATGTTCAGAAATATAGTATAAAGGAATAGTGAATACCGTAAAATATTATTAGACCTTCAATGTAAAATAACCTTTTTTTAATTTATGATAAAATATAATTTATTCCAGTGATGGAAAAGCTGAATTTACCACATCATTAGGCCTATACTTCAGTTTCATTGTGAAATGATTCTTTATAAATAATTCTTATCTGCTTGTTTGGTGCTTAATCATTTTTTATCATTATTATAAAACAGTTTTTGTTCTTAATATTTCGTGGAAATATTTTTTTCTACAGGATTTTTCTATTTTCTATTTTTTTATGTTCAAGAACACAAATACATTTTTTTATTATTATTTTTTTTTGCAACAATTTAAAAGACATAACTGTCACCTTTAATCAATTTAACATGCCTGTGCAGAATAAAAGTATGAATTTATTTAATACAAAAGTAAAAAAAAAAAAAAAAAGTATATATAACTATACAAAAAAAAAAAAACTTCAAACTTTTGAATGGTAGATTTGAGAAGTTTTACAAGCTTAATTCCAAAGAATGCAGAATGTTCCAAAGAATGCTAAACTTCACAAATATGATACATTTGAGTACAACAAAAATATTTTATTTTATTTTATTTTTTATTTTTTTGCAGTGAAGTGACAGTTCATTAATTCTATACAGTGATGCTCTTTCACAAGAAAACCACAACATTAGAGTATATGTTTGCAGAAAATAGTTTACCCTCAGAGAATTGCCATAATCTGTAAATTGATGAATACTGTGTATGGAAAATGACAGTTTTATAGAGATCTTCCTTTTGCTAGTGTGTGAATTGCTATGCCGGCGTACTCTTTTCAGGGATCATGATTGCAGTATAATGACTGCCATCAACCTGGTGCAGTTTAACATTTTCAAATTCTGGGATCAAAGAGAGAAGCTTCTGATTCCTTTCCATCAAACGTGAAGAGATGAGACGGGCCTTTCATGTTCACATTGCCTAGTCTCTCAAAATTAAATGGATGTCAGTAAAACAAAGTGGCTCAAGTGTAGAAAACATCTTGAGTTAAATGTTTATTGGTTTCAAGCAGTTCCATGTTTAGGGCAACATCAAGGAAGCTTCTGTATAATTTTGTCATTGTTCTCAAACTCGCTCCCAGTCGGAGAGCTGGTGCTCGGCCCAGATGTCGAATCTTTTGAGTGTTTAAACCACCAGAGGAAAGCCTCTTAGTACCATGCAGACGAAACACTGTTGATCTTGAGTTAGTTTTGAGGTGCAATGGGCTTTGTTACCATGTACAATAATTTTTTTCTTCTTTATCATGTTTGTTAAATAGTTTTTGAGCTTTCATGCCAAAAGTTTGCTCAAATATCAGCGTGATCTTTAGGAATAAATATCACTTCATATTAAAAGGTGATGTGAATTCAGCATTCAATTGCAAAAAGGTTTGCAGATGAATTTACTCATATTTAGATAGATATGCAGCTCAATAGTTTTTATTTGCATGTGGATGTTGATTATGTGCACCGTGCAAATGATACACAGGATTGTACCCTTTCAGATGCCTCTGTAGAGCCATAACCTATTTGACATCTTTATAAAGGAGTGACTTATAAATTATTATTTATATATATATATATATATATATATATATATATATATATATATATTCCAGTAGTTTTGGTTGGAGTTTCTTACAGTCTAATTTATTCCCTTGGGTAGTTATTAAAATATCTATCTCCCATAACAACCCTGCAAACACAAACATTCACAGAAAGAGAAAGAAAACCTTCATGCTTGACAGCTAGGCCTCCAAAAGACAGTTTGACAATTAAGTGCATCTCAGAATAATTTTTTGATTCCAGCTATACGTTGCAGTCCTTAATATGAAAACATTTCATGTTAGAAGCCATGATAACCATGGCTCTCGAAGCATAGCTTGTATTGAGGCTGTTTTATGGACCCAGTTAGCTGTCACTGCATCTTGCAGTTGGCAGATGTAGTGGAAAAAGTGCCTATTCATGAAGGTGTTTTTATGTGGAAAGAGTAAATTTGAAACAGGGGAACCCAGGGACTATAGTTGTCACATAAGATGATTTTAATTCAGTAACTATAATTGTCTCATTTTACATATGTGTGTGTGTGTGTGTGTGTGTGTGTGTGTGTGTGTGTATATATATATATATATATATATATATATATATATATATATATATATATACACAGTATATATACACACACACAAACACACACACAGAGTGCTGGCTGCATTACTTACAAATTGTTAGAGGTGGACTTTAATTAAACAATTGAGAGCAAGAGAGAGAGCCAGAGAGAGAGAAAACAATAAGTAGGGAAGGTCAATAAATTATGAAGAATTTACTGCCATAATGTAAAAAGTTTGTAATAATGTAAAACCATAAAAAAGTAACTTGGTCTGATTTTGAGCATTTTAAAACAATATAATCTAATTATTATTATTATTATTATTTTAAATCTGATTATTATATGTAATCAGTTACTACCCAGTACTATATATTACATTTTTGTTATATTGTGAATTGATTTGTTTCATAATTTCCTGTATAAATTCTGTGAAAAAGCCCATACCAGATTGTTTGGCAGGTCATTGTGACAACTTACCCCATACATAATGGAGCATGTTGTCACAAATGTTGTGTTAAATGAACTGTATATGTTTTCTGGCACAATTATTGAAATGTTTACTAAGGTTTTTTTTTTATTTTTGCACCAAGACTGAAACATATTCTCTGGAGTAAAAACTGTGACAAATCTGCTATATATTGTGCATCATACAGTACATCAATGAATACATTTATTGTAGTGAACGTTAATACTAAGAGTTGATGCATAGTTTTTCATGCTGTGTACGTACGTGTTAGAAAGTGAAAATCCATATAAAAGGACATTTTATTTTCACCCAAAGCAAGGGAGCCAAAGTGCTTGTTTTCTGACAGCATCATTTGTTATAAACTTTCCCTGCAGGGTTAGAAGAAGATCTCAAACATTTTGTAAAATGGCCCTTCATGCGCACTTAGTGCAGTCATATGAAAACCTCTCCAAGAACAGCACTTTTAATGTACGAACAACATTTATATGCCTTCATAATATTCACAACGCAACATGCCACACTGCGACGGCATTGTAAGTGTAGGTGAAAACTCCTCAGCTTCAAAGCTTTAATAATTGCAGTGTCAGCCAATCACAAATAAGCACCGCTTAAAGCCAATTATAGCCAACAGAGTTATTCACCTCAATTAATAGAGTGACACAGTGCTGTTAAGGGCAGAGACCTTTAGTACTTGATCAATGCCCTTCGTGTCCAGACAGATAATTGCATGCTAGATATTAAAGTGGAAAAGAAAGAGCAGATTTTACGTAAATGGTTAGTATGTAAAACTCAGTTTTCTGATGAAGAGTTAAAAAATAAAATAGACTTGCAACCTGGTACTTATAGGTGTAGGACATACTCTGTTATGCTTCGATGAATAGCTGTGAAGTAGCTTGGAACATGGTGACTGTTTCTAGCTGGTCTTTAGTTGCTAATCATTACATGGTACAAGTTAGTCGTTAGTTGATCAAAGCTGGTTATTAGCTGATACACGGTGGCCATTAACTGGTCAGAGCTGGTCATGCTGGTCATCATTAGCTGACTGACCAGTCATCATGTTCCAAAATCCAGTTTGACCATCGTAAGCTGGTATGACTGACTGGTAGCTGGTTTGTTGCTTTTCTAAAATGGTCTACTAGCTTCCTGTAATTGGTCATTGGACTGGAAACTTTCAGCTGAAGTATAGTGTGATGTACAAACTACATGCAGCAAATGTTGAGGTGAAAGTGTTAACCTGGTGTATATATACCTTTCTGTCAGCAGCTCTGTCTTCACCTAGAAAAGTCCCGAGGCTCTGTGAGCGCAGCACTTCACCTGTCCTTATATCCATACCTGCACTGCACGATGGCAACTGAATAATTAAGGGTCTGGGGTGCTAATACTCAATCTGAAGGCTTGATCACATTTAAAGGTGAGCTGATGTCCTCAAACTGTATGCTTTACCTTCCCATGCAGTTTTTGCAATATTGCTACATCACACTTTTACGGAAGTCCTAAAAGGTCATGGATTATTACATGCATAACAATTTTCTCATTATCATGGCTTAATTTTCTTGCAATCTCAACATAAAAAAAGCTGTTTTCTTGTGATCACGACTTAATTTTCTTGTTAGTTTTAATAAGCATTAGGTATTAGACTGAACACTGTTGCAGCAGTGAGACTGTGATGAGCCATGCAAGAACAGATACACTTTCAAATAAAATAATAATTGATTCAAGCATTCAAAACATTTATAAGTTAATTACTTGCCAGTCATGAACAAAATACTGCACAAATTAAAGCAATCACGAAGCAGTAAGGCCATCACTCAGTCCCAAATGCCTGCAATCTGGGCCAATCTGAACTAACACAGGTTGATATAAACTCCATCAGTTATATTCAGTTTTATACTGCCACCGAGTTCTGCAGTTGTGTAACTTGGAGAACAACTTTTGTTATCTCAAGGTCATGCGAACATTTAGCCATGATGACGAGAAAAAATAAAAATATATATATTTTGGACTTCTGTACGCTTTTGACTAAAATGGACATTTCTCTAAATAAAGCATGTGTAATTCATACATCACTTAATGATTTGAGTGTCTTTCAAGTTTCAGACACTCTCTTCATCAACAAACAGGTATGGGACATTTTTAATTAACATGGTTAAATGTAAGCCAGTAAGAGCGATTTCTCTCACACATTTCATATCATAATCTATTACCAAATCAACAATAGTAATATTTACAGCAGTGCTGCTAAATATATTTTGTGGAAACTGTGATGCGTTTTTCAATTGGCCTTGAAAGGTCAAATTTATTTTGCACTACTGGTCACACATACTATCTGCAGACAGACTGATGATCCCAGAATCTAAACACAAAGCACAAAAGGCTCACAAGGGGCTTTTTCTTTAGAGAAGTTTGTTGTGTTCTTAGCATTTAGAGTTGAAGATCTCTTTCTGTGGACAGACATTACAACTTTTCTGTATGATGTTTTTTTCTGTGGAGAAACAGCTTAATATAAGAGATGTAAACATGCAACAGGCTCCAAAGTCTGTTGGTAGACATCCATAGAGAACAAAGTGCAAGAGTAAGCAGTGTCCTTAAGAGAGACATTTGCTTTTGGTTGCCGTTTTTATGGGCTTCCATTTAAATGTTTCAAAATGTCCCAGAGATTCACTCAGATGCACACCATTGTTTGAGCCAGTACTGTTTTTTCAACCCTGAAACAAACAGACAATTATGCACAGAATATACACAGGCTGTTGTTGAAGAGTTTAGCTTGTTGTGGAAAGACAACCCACGCAGGATGGAGCAATTATCATTACGCTTTGGTGATCACAAGAAATTGTTTTTAGGTAATTCAACAATGCTTTGTCAGAGCAGAATTGGAGGATATCTGTTGAGAATGCTATTCGGACCAGAAGATTGTTCTCATAAGTCTCTCCTATGGCTAGAACAGGATCATATAAGCAACATTTCCTAGTCCAATCGTTTCGTGCCCAACTACCTTCACAGCTGGTTAATTACCTTCTTTAGAGATCAATATTTAATTAGGAAATGTTTTTGCCCATGGGTGCAGTTTTAGACAGTCACCAGACTGAGAGGCCACTCTCTCCACATTTAATAGAATCGAAATTCATTCATAAGATGCGTTCGGCTCCTAATAAATTATGCTTTGATCGACAGAAAGGCCTTCCTTATCTTGTTAGTTAGGTTTTATTTCCTGTAGGCCAGAAACGATGTTTGTATATGCATAATTCTTGCTGGCATTACAATATCAGGTGGATATAAGGCTCTTGAGGATTTGCTGTACAGTAATCATAAGAATCTTCAGTGTGATGTTTCTTTGGGTGCTCTCATCTTTTCTGGATTTTGCAGCAGCCGTGTTCCCCGTCCATATATTTTTGTGTGTCATATTTTATTCACTGTAATCTTTGTGTTTGTCACATTACCCAACACAACGGACACTTTTGGCCCTGTGGACTTGGTTTTCCAAAAAATGAAATTTGTCACCCATGTATCATTCTGAAATCACATGACATGACAACATTCATTCTTCGGCGGAGCACAAAAAAGCAGGTATTTTGATGAATCTCAAATGTTTGAGCATCAAATAAAATTCAGTGGGACCCAAAAAAGACACTGGACCACACTGACTGAGAGATTTCTCAAAATATCTTTATTTCTGCTGAAGAAAGTCTGGTTGGTTTGACATGACATGAGGGTGTGTAAATGATGATATGGTGAACTGTACCTTTAAACCCTGTTAGTTTTTATGTTTAATTCATTTACTAATAAGACATGAATGTTAATAAGTTTCACACACAGTAAAATAAGATTTTTTTTTGTTTTTAAAAAAAAAAAGTTTATTGGTGTATGCTTTAGAAGAAAACGAAACAATATTTCAGTTTTTCCAATTGAAATACCACATTTAATTGCCTTTTCTTTGTAAATGTTTGTGAAACTTAACTAGCAGTTTCCGAGTGAAAATAGTTTCAACAACAATTTATTCTTCAGTGCATGATAAATATTAAATTAGTTATCTGTTTGGTTATACTGTTTGTCTCACTCCTAGTTTATCAGGGGTTTAAAATGCAATAATGAATATTTTAGTTTTAATAAAAGACAACCTCTGGGACACAAAAGCACCTGTAGCTGAAGCTGAAACATCCAATGACAATGAAACGTGACAGAACATGGCCATGTGTATGAATCCTAGGGAAGAGACATGATAAATGATACCCTGAATCAAACTCAAATCTCTCTAGAGCAAACTGAGAGCCACAGTCAAAACTTGTGGTCATATAAATTGAAATGCTCCTATGAGCACGCTGATACAGTGCCGTATTTTTGGCATAGTGACAAATAATTTCTCCTGACACTCATTAAAGACTTCAAAGGAAGCTTTTCATCCCCTAAATGCTTCACATGTTCCAACTGGGAGACAAGACTTCAGCTAAATCTGTGAAACTGCAGCCGCTATCTCGGTTTCTGACAGCATGCTAATGTTCAATAATAGATGTGTGAGAACAAGACCCAAACTACATTTGAATTAATTTTTCAGCTGCCCTCATTCACCCCTCGTCTCCTGCTTTTCTCAGCTCCTCCTACCTCTTCCATTATGTCTCTTTTTTTTGTCAATTGCGTAATAGGCACAGTCTTGCAAACCATCATAATATAAGCTCTCTTATCCAGCTCCACAGGGAGCTGTCATTAATTTTCCCTTGCCATCTCCCGTTTTCGCCTCCTGCACTTATCTACGTCCCCACACACGTCTTGTTGAAGCTTCCAAAAGACTTCAGAAACTTCTTATTTCTGTTTTATGTTTCCTGTGTTTTTTCTCTCTCACACTTTTTCTGTCCTTTGTGATTCTGTGTTTTTCATCTGTTCCCCCTTACTGGCAGAACGTACAGCCGGCGTTCAGTCATCTACTTGTACACTTTCTCATGTTTGTCCCCTATCTGACACGCCACTTTTCTTTACAAGGCGAGACAACTATCGAGAAAAAAAGGCATATTTAATGTATGAAGGTGAGTGGATTGTTTTCAGAAAGGTCATATAAAGTAGCAACTGTAGCGTAAAAACTTTTTAAAGGGATAGTTCACCCAAAAATGAAAATTCTTTTGTTGTTCCAAACGTATATGAATTTATTTTTGTAGAACACCAAAAGAAGATATTTTGAAGGATGTTGGTTACCAAACAGTAGCTGGTAGCCATTGACTTCCATAGTATTTTTTTTCTCTTCCTATTATAGAAGTCGATGGCTACCATCAAAACAAAATATCTTTAAAATATCTTCTTTTTTGTTCAACAGCAGACCTGTCAACGATTTGTCACTCTAAACCTGCTCCTCTGTCCACACGCAGTACTCAAAACAAGCAACAGAAGAGTTAAACCAATTAGAGTGCAGGGTTCGTTCCCCAAATAGCAAGCTGGGAGGATTGTTAAATGCATAAGGCCTATCATTAAAAAGAGACTGCCACATCATAAAATCCCTACTTCATCTCCCATCCACTTCCACCGTCTTTATGTGGGAAGTCGTGGCTTAATGGTTAGAGAGTCGGACTCCCAATCGAAAGGTTGTGAGTTCGAGTCCCGGGCCGGCAGGAATTGTGGGTGGGGGAGTGCATGTACAGTTCTCTCTCCACCTTCAATACCACGACTTAGGTGCCCTTGAGCAAGGCATCGAACCCCCAACTGCTCCCCGGGCGCCGCAGCATAAATGGCTGCCCACTGCTCCGGGTGTGTGTTCACAGTGTGTGTGTGTGTGTTCACTGCTCTGTGTGTGTGCATTTCGGATGGGTTAAATGCAGAGCACAAATTCTGAGTATGGGTCACCATACTTGGCTGAATGTCACTTCACTTTCACTTTATGATTTCTTAAAGGAACACTTCACCCATTTGCATTTAGCTTTGTATTGTTAGAAACCCAGTCATATATTATAATGATCATGGATTTTTCCTTTATTTTTCCCTGAGATGGGAGAAATAAGGATTTAAGTGTTTTACTTCCTGCTTATTATGACGTAAAAATCGTCATTTTGCGTCATAATAAGCAGGAAGTCAAAATTCATTGAAAAAGTGTATAGACTACAGACACTAGCTTATTATTATTCCAGGGGGTGGGACCCACTCACCCTACAGGCCTATTACAGATCAGTGGGTGGGACTAAACTTACAGAAACGAAAATGAAAATCCGCCATCTTGTTTGGAAGCTATGTAGCTAAGCTAACAAGCGCTTATGGAGTCAGATTTACGAGAATGGCTGGAGGAACAACTCATGATATGGAAGAAGAGGATTTTCAAAGTCTGTTGCTCGAAACAGATGTTCGTGGCTATCTATACGAGCCACAATATAGCGCAGAGGAGGAACAGGAGGCGGCGGCTGCAGCCGAGGCCGGAGACCTGCCTGTTGCGTCCGAGGAGCCCGGGCGTGCTCGAGGTGGCGCGGACTGGTGGTGCCTGTGCTCTCGTTGTGCGCCTACGGACACAGAGCTAGAGTCCGTCTGCTGCCAAGAATTTCAAAGATGCCAATTTCTCCTCGAAGAAATGTCCGAGGCAGACAAGGACACGGATGTTTGCGTTGTGAACCATCCTAGTTTCGCCCCGCATATGGACAGAGGCGTCCTGGAGACATATTTCAGAATTCCGAAGGTAAACTGGAAACGCCAGCCGAAGCCTGCAGGGACAAATGGACGTCTAACTGTAAAGTAAGTGTTTTTATTATCGCTAACTGTGTCCTCAATGTCTTGGGAGTGGGAGTGGCTTATGGAGCTGTGCAAATGTGTTGCATTGTGGGAGTTGTGGTTTTCCATACAAATGAGCCCTAAAGTTACTTTCTGTAATAACTCGGTCAAAAAGGCACCAAATTCGAAAATTTTAATAGATTTCGACTACATATATGACCCACTTTCAATGAAGATCAATGTTCCCACGGGTGAAATGCTCCTTTATGCGAGGGCAGTCAGTAGTCATTATTTTGTTTTTGTTTTGCATTTACATTATTTGATATCGTTTATGAGATAGAATCGCTAGCTAGGTAGCGTTACCCTCAACAGTTATGATAGTGATGCTTCACCAGAAGGTTACGAGCCTTCTTTTCTTTATGTTTATAATTTTTTTATTGCTTATCATTATGTCCATTCAGCTACAGTGATAGCTGGATGCCTTTGTCCATATTAGGGATTTCCTGGAGGATCATTGATTCTATTACTTCTGTGATGCATATGTGGTGTTTCTGTGCAAGGGCGCCCTCTGGCGTCCTGTATGAATGAAGCAGACATTACATATAATAATACACATAAAAATAATACTTCTTTAAAATGAAATATGAAGTAGGCATATGATATTTCATGTTTTTCTACAGTGTACAGATGTATACTGATGTTTTAATTAAAGTGTACTAAAGTTTATTTATTTATTTATTAAAATCACACAAAAAAAGCAGAAGAAGAAAATACTCTGATGTGCCAAGCCATCAGAACCGAACTGAACTGAAAACTGTGGTTACAAAAGACGAGGTATGTATTGATCTGTGGGGCTAACTGTTTTGTTGCATCCCTTCTGTTTACTCTAAAATACTGTGTGACTGAGTGCACACCTGCTAACCTTGAAATTAACCATCAAGGTAATAATGTGGCTATCTTGAAATAAATGAACTGAATATATGAACAATATATGAACAATTATGTAATCTTTATCAAATCTCAGATTTCAGTCTGTACATTATAATGTTGTGATGTCTAAATTAACTGAATAATGAAAAAAATGTGGTTTACTTTTAAAGCTATTTATTTGGACAAAATAGTTGTCCATTTATTGGTTAAAAGCCATAACGTGAAAATGATTATCAGCTTATTGGTATTAGTTTAATGTGTTAATAATCAGTGAACGTTCAAGGTTTTATCACTAATTTGCAAAATTGAGTGTTATTTTTATAGTATTATTTATATGATTATAGTATTTATATATTTTATTCATATTAAGAAACAGCTTCTATTTTGAAATATACAAATTTAGTTTCATTAAAATTTTACAGAGCCACTACGTTTACTCATTTTAATTATTACAAAAAGAGTGGAAAAATGTATGATTTATTTTATTTCTATTTGTATTTACATATAATTATTTTTTCTTTCAGTTATAGTTTTAGTCATTTTAGTACTTTTTTCAGTTGGTTGCCAAGGTTTTCATCTAAAGTTTATATTTTATTTAAGTTTTTTTTTTCAATTAACAAAAACAGTTTTTAGATTTAGTTAACAAACACTGTTAACATGTTTTTGTTATGCTAGTTGTGGTAATCTTGTATCTGACAAGTTAAGTAGTTAATGATTTACACTTCACAAGGGTTTGCAAAAATTGACACTGGCATGTTACCAAACATTTGTAAAAATTGTATTATGCCAAACACACTTTAACATCCAGTATGCATTTTTTTGACTAATGAGAACTTCAGAATTGGGTTTTATGTATTCTGACTTCCTTTCAGACAGACCTGGACCTTTCTACACCCTCAAATCACAGCTTAGGTATTTATATACACTACAGTATGTCAAAATCCTCCATCAGAACTTTTTCCGTAAGTACTGTATCACCGTCAGTACTATTTCACCGTCAGTACAAGCCACAGTTATACTTTTGAATATTTCAGTTTTAAAGGTGAGCTATAGAAATGCTTTGGGGTCAAATGAACTAACTGGAGTTATTGAGTGAATACATAAAAGTTAGTGTTACCTTAGCCTACAAAAGTACATTTTGAACATCGTTCATCCTTGCTTTAACTGATGATTAAACATCTTGCGATTTTTTGTTTTAGAAAGACAGAAAGACCAAAGTATTGCACCTGTAAATGCAATTATATTATTTCAGAAATTATCTATCTAAATGTCTATTTAAATGTCTGTCTGTCATCCATTCATCCATATGTTTGTCTATCTGTCTATGTCATTATCCATCCATCCATCCGTCCATCCATCCATCCAACCAACCAACCATCTCTCTATTGTTCTTTCTCTCTTTCTACCTATCCTTCTGTTTGTCTTGTCTATTTATCTATGTCCACCTGCCCATCCATATATCTATCATTATCATGGCTTTCTTTAATATAATAATCTTATCAGAAGGTATTAAACATGAAGGAACTGTTATGGTTTTACTCTTTTAAAGTTGTGGCTTCACTCCATATTCATACAATTTTGACAGTTTCTCATATGCATGAAGTAAAGCAGCTGTTAAGAAGGATATGTATTACCACCAAGAGAGTCATGAGTACTTTCATTATGTCTCAGGTCATTAGCATTCTCTTTACCTTTCCTGTCAATCTGTCAATGCTAAAAATGCCATTAGAGACTCATGAAATGTCTGCTGTTCTGTAAATGTTCTTCTATCCCAGAGGATATGAGCATTTCTGCTGTGTGCTTGAAGGAAAGCAGCTCCCCGAGCCGTCAGTGTTGTCGTGAAAAAAGAACAAAATATGTTTTTTGCCTTCCTCTTCTATGAATCCCTGCAGGTTTACTAATGGTAACAAATGCAAATATTAACTTCTGCATTATCGAAATGGTTTATGAGTTATCGTTTGCTTTGATGCCATCCTAATGGATTTTATCAGTTTCAATACACATATAAAAACACCCAGGACCTTAGCAACCATATAACAACACCTGACAACCACCCACAACTAGAGGTGGGTGATATGACCAAACTCGTATATCACGATAATGATATACATCATTAATATTTTTTTATTTCTTATTTAAGTTACAAAAGGGATTTAGTCAAGAGCAGTGAGAGACTTTCTCTCTGTTGTTTGATTAATATGAATGGCAGACAGGACAAATATTGGACTGCTTCCCCTTTAAGATAGAAGTCCGGATCCAATAAACTGTTACATATGCGTTTTCTTTTCTTTTCTGTTTACTCTCTCTTAAGGCCTAAATCACTGTGTTTATGGGGATACTTGCAAAGACCGGGATGTAGACACATATAAGTGTGTTTTTGTAATAATTCAAAGCCAATAAAGGGGCAAAAAAATCAGTCGATTCAGCTTTATTGTCTATTTATAGTGTAGGGGGAGGGATGTTTCAGATTCTAGAGAGCATCTGATTGGACAGAAAGTTTGATGAGAATCTGAAGTGCAGGGTGACCAGATTGGAGTAGACATCAAAGTTACGTCACTTGCTGATGCATGTGCAAATCAATTTGAATACTGTTGTCAAAGATGCCATTTGAAGCTAAACACAGATGTATAAACGGACAGACTATAGATGAAACCTACTTTGATTACCCTACTTTTAAAGCATGAATTTGATTTAAACAATTTTAACATTATATTCACATATGCAGTTCATAGGGGGCAGACTGTATTGGCCCTGCAGTTGCACCATGATATAGCCTACTATTTAAACCAATAACATTTACCTATTTTATCTTTCCATTCTGACTTTTTTCCCCCCTCAAATGCAAGTTTAAATCTCCTAGGTAGGATTCTAGTGAAATAGTGAAAGTCGTGACATTTAAGCTAAGTATGGTAACCCCTACTCGGAATTGGTGCTCTGTATTTAACCCATCCAAGTGCACACACACAGCAGTGAACACACACACTGTTAACACACACCCGGAGCAGTGGGCAGCGTGAGTTTATAATCCCTCACTTCTGGGTTTTTTTCCACCTCAGAATTGACAACCTCGCAACTATCTATTCTGAGGGGGAAAAAAAGCCTGAAGTGTGGGATTATAAACTCATGATTCTGAGCTGAGGGGAAAAGACAGAATGACGAGTTGATTTTTCTTATCGGAATTATAAGGAAAAAGGTCAGAATTTTGAAATATGAACCATGACCTTTTTCATTCTTTTATTCCATGGTTTCCATAGACTGCTTCTTCTGCCACCAGATAGACTCCGCCCACAAAAAACATCATCAGCGTTTGCAAACACTGAAATTGGTCTATTGGCGGAAATTAGAGACTGTAAGTTTTGAATGCTTACATCTTGTAAATTAGATTTTTGTTATTGTTTTGGAGCATACTAGCTTATAGATAACTTTAAGGCTAACATATTCATACTAAAGGCCAAAAAAATGTAAATTTTGATTTCATGGGGAGTTTTTTCTGTTATCTCTGAAGATTACTATTAGAAACAATGTTCGCTTTAAATGGTCAGAATGTTCACAACTCCGCGTTCATGCAAATTAAAATACAAACCAAAGCAAAATTCTTGTAGTTCCCACCCTTGATCTCCAGCTACTCTGAATGTCTCAAATGATAGCCCCATATTTATTTTTGTTTCTCTGGTTCACGTTTTCCTCTAAATGTACCATCCATTATTGCCAAAATTTGCAGAGAGAGAACGGCACAGGCAACAATGACAGAATGCTTTCGAACAATAGCAGCACACTTGCAACTTCCATAATGTCTGCACGTTTTCAACTACAAGATTGATCAGAAGAAAATATTTTCAGTGCATAGCTTGACAACCATGATGTTTCAGTCATGTTGCATTTGCCAGGGTGTTGCTATACGCTTGCTAAGGTAATTGAATAGCTGCTAAGTTGTGGCCTGCTGGTCCAAGCCTGTTTACATTTTCTGTAGAAAATACAAGTGTCTTGCCAATGGAAAACTGCCAAGATGTTTGGTGTTGCTATGTGCTTTCTAAGGTGTTTTGGGTGGTGGCCTACTGGTCAAATTTTGCAAACACACTCTGAAGAAAGTTAGTTTTTGCAATGCAAAGCTTGATTTAAAATGATGTTACAGTCTTGTTCCTGTTGCCACAGTGTTGCTATGTGGTTGCTAAAGTAATTTGGGTGGTTGCTAGCCCATCTTCACAGTCACACTTTCTAGTTTGTAGATATGGTTCAGCTCCATCCTTCAATGCAAGCCTATGGGATTTTTGTCCCCTCCTGTTTAATGTCTGTTGCAAAAATGAAGTTCAATATCTAAATTGAACAGACTCTAAACATGTGAAACAACAGTAGTGATGCTTGACCTGGCAAACACCACTAATTAGTGCAAATCTTTTGTATCTTAAATATAACAACATGTCTTCCACTGATGAATTTTTCATAATGCCATTCCTATCTGAGCTTGACATCTTTAATGTTGCAGGAGTGTTATTTCCAGTTTAAAGATTAACCGTTTATTGCGAAAAGCATAGCTGAATTGAATTAAGAAGTGAACCTGATTCTGAAAACAGTGCAGATCTGCATTCACAATAACATTAGGTAAGCCATAGAGCAAACCAGGACAATGCTGCTGTGCTCTCTCTATTTACCCAGAAGCCCTGAGGCTGTAACAGGCCTGCATATTCTATAGCCTGTGCTGCTCTATGGCTACAACAATCTCTCTCGCCACACTATCCTTTGAGCTTTTTTTGCATCTCTTGTTCTCCCTCCCCACCCCCTCACTATCATTCTTTCTCTCACTCCTAACTGATTTCATACAGCATGCATGTCCCCCTTTTTGTACACACACATTCTCACTTGTATGTGTGCTATACTTTGCTGCTATACTGACAAAGTTTATTTAATCTTTTTCATGCCTGTTCATTTCCGCTTTTCTCTCGTCTGTCTTTATTTCGTTATCCCTGCCGGGCAGATGAGTTCAGCTGCCACTCTGCAAAGCGTGTGTGTGTTTGTGTTTACGGACATCCAGTTACCTTCCCTCAGCCATTGACAGTGATGGCTTTTGTGTGAGAGCAGCCACAATGTTCAGACTCATTTATCCTGTAATGCAGTATTCTCCTCTGTGAAGAGCACTCACGCATTCAAGCTCTTCAAAGCTCAGCAACACTATATATTTAAATGCTTTAAACGGACCAGCAAAGAAAAAAAATAGCATGGAGAATCAAATCAGGAACATAATAGAAAAGTCAGACCAAGCTGCTCAAAAAAAAAAAAGCAGTTACACAATTGCTAAGTTGTACTGTACATGCAGTTATGTAAGTGTGGTTGTAGTCATGTTAATGTAATAAACTGTTGGGCAATCATTGTTTTAATGAATAATAAAACTTGGCGGGTGTCGCTGTTGGACAGTGTTTTCTCTACTTCCTGTTGGCCTTCTGTAGCAAATTGTAGCTCCGTGTAGCTGTTTTTATTTTATTTTTTTCTCTAGAATCTTTATCTTACTATCACTCTCTGTTTTTTAAAGTGGTAAAATATAACTTAATTCACACCATATTTCTGATATTATCGATCAATCTTATCAGATTAACTTTGATCGTTCACTTTTATTTTATTTCCATGAATGCAGTTCACCTGCAAAGCGTTAGCACTCGTTAGCTTGTCATTAGCGTTTTCATTCGAACCTATCGCTGTTTTCTTTTCTCTTCTCCCTCGCTCCAGTTTTTCACAAGTTCATCAAACAACCGCAGTAAGAATTTTCATCAAGCACGGTGAGTAATGGCTTCTCCTATCATTGTTTCTTGCACCTCTTGCCACATGTACAGTTTATCTATCTCTGTCGCTGATAAGGGATTCACATGTGATAAATGTAGGGAAATAGTTAGGCTGACAGAGAAGATTTCAGAATTAGAGACACGCATCCAAACTTTAATTGAGGACAGTAAGAATGTTAGGGCTCTAGATACGGCTTTGGATGCGTCTAGCTCAGAGATTCCTGTACATTGTTCGGTTCCGGAAACAGAGCCCCAGCAGCAGGGCAACTGGGTGACGGTGAGGCAGCGTAGTCGTGGGTCAAAACACCGCTCTTCTGTTCCGATCAAAACATTAAACAGGTTCTCCCCACTCAGTGATGCACCCACTGAGAAACGGAACGTGAATATAGAGACACCAGCCACCATAGTCAAATGTTTACCGGGAGCCAGAGCGCCTGACATCTTGGCAAATTTAAAAGTGCTGGCTAATGCTAAACGTAAATACAGTAAGATTGTTATTCATGCCGGCGCTAATGATGTTCGACTTCGCCAGTCGGAGATCACTAAAAATAACATTAAAGAAGTGTGTGAACTTGCAAGCACGATGTCAGACACTGTAATATGCTCTGGTCCCCTCCCTGCTTACCGTGGTGATGAGATGCATAGCAGATTGTCATCACTCAATGGCTGGATGTCTAAGTGGTGCCCACAAAATAACATAGGTTTCATAGACAATTGGACGAGCTTTTGGGGCAGACCTGACCTGTTTAAAAGAGATGGTCTTCATCCCTCCTGGGGTGGCGCCACTCTTCTCTCTAGAAATATGGCAAATAGTCTTAGTGTTTATACTTGACTAACTGGGGCCCAGGTCAGGAAGCAGACAGACTGGCTAAACCGACCGTCTGCTAGCTGCCTCCCGTCACAGAGGTCAGTTAATTCTCAGCACATAGAGACTCTTTCACCTAGATATCACACTATAGAGACTGTGTCTGTTCCCCGAACTAGAAAATACAAAAAACGTCCAAACCAAGTTAAGATTAACAATTTAATTGAGGTTCAACAAATAAAAAACAGAAGCAATATGGATAAACAAATGATAAAGCTTGGCTTATTGAATATCAGATCCCTTTCTACGAAAACACTTTTTGTAAATAATATGATCACTGATCATAATATAGATGTACTCTGTTTGACAGATACCTGGCTAAAACCTGATGATTACATTATTTTAAATGAGTCCACCCCCCAAGATTACTGTTATAAACATGAGCCACGTCTAAAAGGCAAAGGTGGAGGTGTTGCTTCAATTTATAACAACGTTTTCAGGATTTCTCAGAGGGCAGACTACAAGTATAACTCGTTTGAAGTAATGGTACTTCATATAACATTATCCAAAGAAACAAATGTTAATGATAAATCCCCTGTTATGTTTGTACTGGCTACTGTATACAGGCCACCAGGGCACCATACAGACTTTATTAAAGAGTTTGGTGATTTTACATCCGAGTTAGTTCTGGCTGCAGATAAAGTTTTAATAGTTGGTGATTTTAATATCCATGTTGATAATGAAAACGATGCATTGGGATCAGCATTTATAGACATTCTGAACTCTATTGGTGTTAGACAACACGTTTCAGGACCTACTCATTGTCGAAATCATACTCTAGATTTAATACTGTCACATGGAATTGATGTTGATGGTGTTGAAATTATTCAGCCAAGTGATGATATCTCAGATCATTATTTAGTTCTTTGCAAAATTCATATAGCCAAAATTGTAAATTCTACTTCTTGTTACAAGTATGGAAGAACCATCACTTCTAACACAAAAGACTGCTTTTTAAGTTATCTTCCTGATGTATCCAAATTCCTTAGCATATCCAAAACCTCAGAACAACTTGATGATGTAACAGAAACTATGGACTCTCTCTTTTCTAGCACTTTAAATAAAGTTGCTCCTTTACGCTTAAGGAAGGTTAAGGAAAACAGTTTGACACCATGGTATAATGAGCATACTCGCACCCTAAAGAGAGCAGCCCGAAAAATGGAGCGCAGCTGGAGGAAAACAAAACTAGAGGTATTTCGTATTGCTTGGCGGGAAAGTAACATATCCTACAGAAAAGCATTAAAAACTGCTAGATCCGATTACTTTTCTTCTCTTTTAGAAGAAAACAAAAATAACCCCAGGTATTTATTCAATACAGTGGCTAAATTAACGAAAAATAAAGCCTCAACAAGTGTTGACATTTCCCAACACCACAGCAGTAATGACTTTATGAACTACTTTACTTCTAAAATCGATACTATTAGAGATAAAATTGCAACCATTCAGCCATCAGCTACAGTATCACATCAGACAGTGCACTATAGACCCCCTGAGGAACAGTTCCACTCATTCTCTACCATAGGAGAGGAAGAATTGTATAAACTTGTTAAATCATCTAAACCAACAACATGTATGTTAGACCCTATACCATCTAAGCTCCTGAAAGAGGTGCTTCCAGAAGTCATAGATCCTCTTCTGACTATTATTAATTCCTCATTGTCATTAGGACATGTCCCCAAAACCTTCAAACTGGCTGTTATTAAGCCTCTCATCAAAAAACCACAACTTGACCCCAAAGAACTAGTTAATTATAGACCAATCTCGAATCTCCCTTTTCTGTCCAAGATACTAGAAAAGGCGGTATCCACACAATTATATTCCTTCTTAGAGAAAAATGGTATATGTGAGGATTTCCAGTCAGGATTTAGACCGTATCATAGTACTGAGACTGCTCTTCTTAGAGTTACAAATGATCTGCTCTTATCATCTGATCGTGGGTGTATCTCTCTATTAGTTTTATTGGATCTTAGTGCTGCGTTTGACACAATTGACCACAACATTCTTTTGCATAGACTTGAATACTTTGTTGGCATCAGTGGAAGTGCATTAGCACGGTTTAAATCGTACTTATATGACCGCCATCAGTTCGTAGCAGTGAATGAAGATGTATCCTATCGATCACAAGTGCAGTATGGAGTACCTCAAGGCTCAGTACTAGGGCCGCTACTCTTCACGCTTTATATGTTAACCTTGGGAGATATCATCAGGAAACATGGTGTTAGCTTTCACTGTTATGCTGATGATACTCAGCTCTATATTTCTTCGCAGCCCGGTGAAACACACCAATTTGAAAAACTAATGGATTGCATAGTCGATATAAAAAACTGGATGACGAGTAATTCTGAAAAAACAGAGGTGTTAATTATAGGACCTAAAAACTCTGCTTGTAATAACCTAGAACACTGTCTAAGACTTGATGGTTGCTCTGTCAATTCTTCGACATCAGTTAGGAACCTAGGTGTGCTATTTGATCGCAATCTTTCCTTAGAAAGCCACGTTTCTAGCATTTGTAAAACTGCATTTTTCCATCTCAAAAATATATCTAAATTACGGCCTATGCTCTCAATGTCAAATGCAGAAATGTTAATCCATGCATTTATGACCTCAAGGTTAGATTATTGTAATGCTTTATTGGGTGGTTGTTCTGCACGCTTAGTAAACAAACTACAGCTAGTCCAAAATGCAGCAGCAAGAGTTCTTACTAGAACCAGGAAGGATGACCATATTAGCCCGGTCCTGTCAACACTGCACTGGCTCCCTATCAAGCATCGCATAGATTTTAAAATATTGCTTATTACTTATAAAGCCATGAATGGTTTAGCACCTCAGTATTTGAATGAGCTCCTTTTACATTATAATCCTTTACGTCCGCTACATTCTCAAAACTCAGGCAATTTGATAATACCTAGAATATCAAAATCAACTGCAGGCGGCAGATCCTTTTCCTATTTGGCGCCCAAACTCTGGAATAACCTACCTAACATTGTTCGGGAGGCAGACACACTCTTGCAGTTTAAATCTAGATTAAAGACCCATCTCTTTAACCTGGCATACACATAACATACTAATATGCTTTCATTATCCAAATCCGTTAAAGGATTTTTAGGCTGCATTAATTAGGTAAACCGGAACCGGAGACACTTCCCATAACAACCTGTGTACTTGCTACATCATTAGAAGAATGGCATCTACGCTAATATTTGTCTGTTTCTCTCTTGTTCCGAGGTCACCGTGGCCACCAGATCCAGTCTGTGTCCAGATCAGAGGGTCACTGCAGTCACCCGGATCCAGTACGTATCCAGACCAGATGGTCGATCAGCACCTAGAAAGGACCTCTACATCCCTGAAAGACAGCGGAGACCAGGACAACTAGAGCCCCAAATACAGATCCCCTGTAAAGACCTTGTCTCAGAGGAGCACCAGGACAAGACCACAGGAAACAGATGATTCTTCTGCACAATCTGACTTTGCTGCAGCCTGGAATTGAACTACTGGTTTCGTCTGGTCAGAGGAGAACTGGCCCCCCAACTGAGCCTGGTTTCTCCCAAGGTTTTTTTCTCCATTCTGTCACCGATGGAGTTTCGGTTCCTTGCCGCTGTCGCCTCTGGCTTGCTTAGTTGGGGACACTTCATCTACAGCGATATCGTTGACTTGATTGCAAATAAATGCACAGACACTATTTAACTGAACAGAGATGACATAACTGAATCCAATGATGAACTGCCTTTAACTATCATTTTTGCATTATTGACACTGTTTTCCTAATGAATGTTGTTCAGTTGCTTTGACGCAATGTATTTTGTTTAAAGCGCTATATAAATAAAGGTGACATTGACATTAACATTAATGTAAAATATTATATACAGATATTTGTATTTTATTTATAAATTGTTTATATATATATATATATACACACAGACACACAAACACACACACATTGTATCATTATAATATATTCTAAATATAAATATTAATATAATACATTTTACATTTTATATTATTCTAAAATATATTAAATTATTACAGATTATTTATAATATATATTACATATGATAATATCTAATTTTGTTGTACACATTTTTATACATAGTTGCTTTATCTTTGATAAATACATTTTTAATTATTGATTTTGAGTAAATAATTTATTAATATTTATCAAAAGTTTTATTAAAAATCATATTTTAAATATTACATTTATGTTTTATTATATGTTAAATAATATAAATATATTAAATTATAATATTTAATTCATAAAAATATATTGTATAAAAAATTATATATATATATATATATATATATATATATACATTTTTATTTTATCTTTGATATCAATAATGAACAAAATATTTTGAGTTATAAATATAATAATTGAACAATAATTAATAATAATAAACATATAATAAAAACGTATAATGCATTTGACTTGATTTGAAATTGTTATGGCACAGATTTATTTAATACATATGTCAGATTCATTGTGTTTTGTTCGTACTGAGTGACGGCTGTTACACCAAGAACTACATTTTAAGTTTGTATTATTTTATAGTTCCAGTGTGTTAAAGGAACAATGTCCTCTTTTATGTAAATATAATTGACTTCTCTGTCTCTGTGCTCTCTGTGTCCGTGCGGATAAGCCTGTTCTAATGGGGGTAAATGAGGAACATTGTCTGACTCATCCGGTTTTACCCACAATCCATCCAAACCTGTTACTGTCCTCTGTTCTGTCCTATCCAGAGTAGTGCTGGGAATTATGTCTCTAATATTACTGTCATGTTTCTGTCTCATTAGTATGAATCAGTTACTGCATTTCTCATTTGTGAGATTTTTATCGATTTGGATAAAAGCGTATGCTAAATGTAAATGAACTGTCAGACAGAGTGTTTTTTAGTTTATTCACAACAGCTGAACATGATAATATTTTGATAAAAGAGAATTAGATGGTTTTTGGAACGTATCAGTGTAAATCATTGCTGTTTCTTTGTGTAAATGTGTTAAAGATCAGCAGTAATGGATTTCTTTTTAAATACATATTGTCAAAATATACACATCATGTGAGGCGCTTATATAATGGAAGTGAATGGAGCCAATTTGTAAGCATGTACTGTACAATACTAGAGCTTTAGTAATATTGCCACATGTAAACAATATTGCGTATCATGATTTTAGTATGAAAAACTCTAAAACGACTGTAAAATGATGATGAAACAGCTCAAATAATGCATTTTAACAGGAACATGCTTTTATAAACTTATAAGTGTAATTAAAAAAAAAAAATAGAAAAAGAAAAGAAATGGACCAATTTACTTCTGTTGTAACTGAATCCTTAATTCATGTTTTTTTCCTAAGAAATTATTATCTACAATTTAAATTATGCAGAAATGCATTATTGAGAACAATTCATACTAAACCCAAATTTTCTGTCATGATTCTGCCCTCGTGTCCTTGATTTTTCTCTAGTCTTGAGGCAGGATCATGACAGGCCCGTGTTTTGTGTGCAAGCACATGGCCTTGTCTTTGGGCCATGTGCTTGTGTTGTCTCGTTTCCTTGCCCCGCCCCCTTGTTATCCTAGTTTTGTCATTATTGCTTTACCTGTGTCATCTGTTATATAATCATTAGTCTCCCTATTTCAATCCCCTTGTGTTCACTGTCGAGTGCAGTTCATTGTTACACCTTGACTAAACGTTGTGAGACCTGTCGATTTGTTTTTTCTGTAGTGTGAATACCAGATTGAAGAATCTCTTGTTTTATTGTTTGTTTCGTCTTACTCCTGTTAAGTTATTTCTTTTCCCCTAGTCGTTGTTATCCCCCTTGTGGGTTTTGTTTTCCCCTTTTGTCACTAATAAACCCTATGTAGTGCATTCTGTCTGCGCCTGAGTCCATCCCCGCACCCCAATCGTGACATTTTCATTTTGAAATGGAAAAAAAAAAAGTTTTTCTGTTTTATGAATTCATTATTTCGTTAAATGTTTTCATAATCTATGATGTCCTTAATTAATGCAAAGTCAGCACTCAATCAACTTCTGGGCCAAATCCTGACTGATAGCAACCCATTCTTTCATAATCACTTCTTGGAGTTTGTCAAAATTAGTGGGTTTTTGTTTGTCCACCCGCCTCTTGAGGATTGACCACAAGTTCTCAATGGGATTAAGATCTGGGGAGTTTCCAGGCCATGGACCCAAAATTTCAACATTCTGGTCCCCGAGCCACTTAGTTATCACTTTTGCCTTATGGCACGGTGCTCCATCGTGCTGGAAAATGCATTGTTCTTCACCAAACTGTTGTTGGATTGTTGGAAGAAGTTGCTGTTGGAGGGTGTTTTGGTACCATTCTTTATTCATGGCTGTGTTATTGGGCAGAATTGTGAGTGAGCCCACTCCCTTGGATGAGAAGCAACCCCACACATGAATGGTGTCAGGATGCTTTACTGTTGGCATGACACAGGACTGATGGTAGCGCTCACCTTTTCTTCTCCAGACAAGCCTTTTTCCAGATGCCCCAAACAATCGGAAAGGGGCTTCATCGGAGAATATGACTTTGCCCCAGTCTTCAGCAGTCCATTCACTATACTTTATGCAGAAGATCAATCTGTCCCTGATGGTTTTTTTTGGAGAGAAGTGGCTTCTTTGCTGCCCTTCTTGACACCAGGCCATCTTCCAAAAGTCTTGGCCTCACTGTGCGTGCAGATGCGCTCACACCTGCCTGCTGCCATTCCTGAGCAAGCTCTGCACTGGTGGCACTCCGATCCCGCAGCTGAATCCTCTTTAGGAGACAATCCTGGCGTTTGCTGGACTTTCTTGGACGCCCTGAAGCCTTCTTTACAAGAATTGAACCTCTTTCCTTGAAGTTCTTGATGATCCTATAAATTGTTGATTTAGGTGCAATCTTAGTAGCCACAATATCCTTGCTTGTGAAACCATTTTTATGCAACGCAATGATGGTTGCACGCGTTTCTTTGCAGGTCACCATGGTTAACAGTGGAAGAACAATGATTTCAAGCATCACCCTCCTTTTAACATGTCAAGTCTGCCATTCTAACCCAATCAGCCTGACATAATGATCTCCAGCCTTGTGCTCGTCAACATTCTCACCTGAGTTAAAAAGATGATTACTGAAATGATCTCAGCAGGTCCTTTAATGACAGCAATGAAATGCAGTGGAAAGGTTTTTTTGGGATTAAGTTAATTTTCATGGCAAAGAATGACTATGCAATTTATCTGATCACTCTTCATAACATTCTGGAGTATATGCAAATTGCTATTATAAAAACTTAATCAGCAACTTTTCCAATTTCCAATATTTATGTAATTCTCAAAACTTTTGGCCACGACTGTAGTCCAAAAGCCCACTTTGCCTAGGAGGTGTATATACATAATGAGAGAGAGGGAGAGAAGAAACATTATCTAAATTTAAGTTTTATGTATTTTAATTAAAAATTTCCATCTATTAAGATTTAAGACATGATTTTAATATGGATAAATGAATAAACTTAAAGTGATGATAATTTGTCAGTTGTACATAAATGAAACCGTTCAGATTTTTTGTAAAAGTACTAATAAACTGGAAGTGTTTTAAATACACAATAATATTTAGTTTGTTTCAGTCCTACATATATTTGAAATAAATCAATATTGCTTGTTCCACAGCTAGCCATATTTTAACCATGTTCATAGTTTTTAACTTAATACATTTAATAGTTTTTTCAGTAACCAAACAGTTTACAGTAGCCATTGACTAGTATGAAAAAATATTCTGTGGAAGTCAATGGCTACCATCAACTGTTTGTTTACTAGCACTGATCAAAATCTCTTATTTTTGTGTTCAGCACAAGAAAGAAATAAATACAGGTTTGGAACGAGTCAATGCTGAGTAATTATTGACAGAATTTTCATTTTTAGGTGAACTATACCTTCAATAATAAACTTTATGCCATGATTTATTCATGGTTTCAAGTGCAGAAATCATGCCTGTTTTTGACTTCTTTGATTTCATACACTCTCAGGACAAAAGGTATAAAAGCTGCCACTGGGATGGTTCCTTTTTAAAAGGTACCCCTTATTATATAGCTAAAGGTGCATATCAGTACCTTAAATGTACATATTAGTTCCCAAATGGTAAATATTTGTATACCTTTTTAAAAGGTACTGCTCCAGTGACAGCTTTTTTTCTGAGAGTGTATGTGACTGAGAAATATATATAATTTTTTTTAAGCTAAAACTGTGTAATCCAAATTTTTATTTGCAATTTAAACAAACAATTTTTTTAATTATTTTAAGTGTACTAAGGCTGCAATACTGAGGACGTCTCATTCTGTAAACCGCAAAGAAGCTCCTCAAATCTCAGATACCCAAACAATGTGTACTATATTACCCATCTGTCTGATGGCAGTGGATTGAGCAATGTATAACAGAGCCTGAATGCAAGTGTAATGATGAACAGGGTACTTGCTGAAAGCTCAGGCTCTAAGGAGCGAATGCACATTTCTTATTTTGCCTGAGTGATGTTTTGGCAGCATTTTCTACAAATTATTTGTAGTATAAATCAAACGCTGGTGTCTGTGGGTCACACAGTAGAGCAGACGGTCGGAGAAAGGCTGAGCAGGTTACTTTATGTTAATATCAACAAATTATTGAATAAATTAGTGAGATGTAATAAATATACAGCTTGGTTTCCTCTGGAAATGTAGAAATAAACAAATAGAGCACATATGGGGACGTGCACAGGCTTTTATGCTCAAAGAGAGAGAGATAGCTGAATGTATGTGCTTTATTTATGCCTGAGGGGCAATATTCACATCCACATTCAGTCAGACACATTTCCATTTCAAAATATCGCTCTCTTTCATCTACAATCACATCCCCCTGGAAGCTAATTTCCTGAAACAATGTTTCGCAATTTTCTTTATCCTGACATGTGATGAAATGTCACTGCCTCACCTTTTGTTTGCCGCTAATGATCTTTTATACTAAACACATGGTTTAGTAATTATAAAAGAGCATTACACGCTCCCAACCTGAGAGATATGTGAACATACAGCTACTGTAAAGCAAAAGGTTTTTTGTTTTTTTTTATTTGAGTGGTGGTGCATGATTTTGCGAATGAGGCCAGGTTCTCTGATATTTTCTCTATTATTATATTTATTACCCATACTCAGTAACTGCAAAACTAGTATATATTTCATTAAGATAAATATTCTGGTTAATTTGATAGATTTTCAGTTACTAATAAGAATGTAAAGCTCTATTAAATGCACGTTACCATGTTGAAATCTATTCTGCAAAATTGTTCTGCAAAAAAAAAAAAAAAATGATAATAATAATTTCTTCTCATAATTTCTTGTGAAATTCTGGGCCTAACTGATCCCACACAGTTTGTGTTGTTGTTTGACTTGTTTCACCTAGTATCTGATAAATGTTTTGATAGAAAAAATGATAAAAAAAACATATCAGAAAACCATGAAATACACTGTTCAAATATCCCAATACTTTTATTCAGCATTAAGCACAATGTTGTTTTAGTATAATTGAGATATTGTGTCTAATTACTACTTCAGTTATAGTTATTTACTTACAAGTTAAACTGAATTAAAATGAGAAATATTACCTTGGCAACTAAAGAAACATTAACATCAGTGGTTCAACCATAACATTATGAAGCAACGATAATATTTTTTGTACATGAAGATAACAAAAACAACTACTTTATTCAACAATTCGTCTCCTTTGTTGCTCTCCACATCACCGTAGCACCATTTTGCCGCGACAAAACGATATGTTTTCTACATATATTTATGCTTTGATTTGAAAGAAAACAGCGCATCCTTGTGTCACGGCTGACACAGAAGAGTGTAAGCTGCCTGCTTTCAGCTCATATTCTCCAAAATGGCGCTACACTGAGGCTTTTCGTTTTCTTTGCGTACAAAAAGTATTGTCATCACTTCATAACATTATGGTTGAACCACTGATGGCAGATGGACTATTCTGACGATGTCTTTCCTACTTTTTTGGACCTTGACAGTGTAATTTACTTGGCAGTCTCAAGCCAAGTCACAAGCCTCCTGGTTTTCATCCAAAATATCTTAAATTGTGTTCGTAAGATGATCAAAGCATTTATGGGTTTGTAATGACATGGGGTGATTAATGTCAAAATTTTCATTTTGGGGTGGAGTATCCCTTTAAGAGAAAAACACATTAAATTCCAAAGTTACAGTAAAACTTTATTGTTGCAAAAGAATTTATTGAAAAGTTCTACTAATCAAAAATGTATCAGTTTTCACAAAAAATGCATGTTGGTTCATCATGTGATCATGTGACACTGCAGACTGGTGTAATGATGCACAAAACCTTAAAAATTTAAAACACTTATCTGTCATAAAACTTTGAACAGTAGTATAAATGGCCTAGCAACACCCTGGCAACCATTTTTTTTTATAACAAAAAACTCTATACTGTATCCTTAACAGGTCTTCTTGTGTAAATGGGACAAATAAAGAGCTACTGTATAATGTATATGTAAACACACATTATGCTACAGTGCAGATTATCTCTGAGCCTGCTGAGATGAATCGGTTATGAAAGCAGCTAAGTGAATTTTGATGACAATTGTCTCAATAAGTGCAACTGTTAATTGGAGAAATGTATTAATCATGGAAAGCACCAGGGATGTTCTCAGCACATGCAGCATGTGGAGGAAGCTTCTCCTTGGCAACACGAGGCTATGTTTAGGCAGCGTGTTCCAGGGTTTGTTCTGGTGATGGTCGATTGATTTGGGTCTCACTGGAAGCAGGCAAGACAACAGTATTTTGTCCAGAATATTGTTTATGCAATGATGGATCATTAAGTGCTTGTTTTGGTGTCTTTAGAGGATAAATCAACTGAATATTTTCTTGAATTTGCAGACTTCTTTCTCGGTGCTCTTCTGGAAATTCTTAAACACTTAAAAGGAGAATTCATCCGAAAATGAAAAATTGCTGTTAATTTACTCACCCTTAGGCCATCCAACATAGCTGACTTTTTTTTTCTTCAGTAGAAGAGTAAAGAAAATTTTTAAGCTGTACTGTAGTCATTGGTGATTCATAAAATCAGTGGCTACTCATTTTTTAGAATTAAAAAAAAGCATATTAGTGAACAAAATTAATATCCATGGCTCCTGACTTTATTAGGTCTTATGAAGTAAAATGATCAGTCTGTGCAAGAAACTGAGCATTATTAGCAACTTATATTACCCGTAATCCAGAGCCTCAGGACAAATACACGTACAGTTACACCCCTATCCTTTAAAGTAGAAGGTTTGAAAAAACTGCTCACTTGAGGTTCTTTGGGGAACCAAAAATGGTTTTTCTATGGCAATGCTGCAAAAAAACTTTTGGATCTTTGAGTTTAATTGATCAGCTGTCTGCATTTATGTAAAATATAATAGTAAAAACAATACTCAAGCAAATAATTGTGTTGCAGGAACATACATCCACTTGTGTGAGGGAGAATATTGAGTTGTAAGAAATGCAATTATTGTAAGAATTCCTGCTGACTGGCCTCGGACAGAAATTTTACAACTTTCAAGTGCAGGAAAGGGTTTTTAAAGCCTCCGATATCAAAAGTGGCAGGAAGTATGGGTCCTCACCATGGCAACAAAAGTGGAGAGCTTTCATTATGTCCCAGACAGCTGAAGGAGTTACTTAAATAAAAGAAATGTGCATTTGTCTCTCAGTAATCATGGAGAATACGAAGCACCTCAAACCTTACCTATTGCTGTGGGTTTCAAGCAGTGGTGATTAGAATAACCTTTAATGGGCTCTTCAACAGAAACTCTTGATATAAGGAGCTTTATTACTGTCTTATCTGGGTGCTTTGATGACTGGATCCCTGATGCTCTTCTTTCAAGCAGCAGAATTCTTGAGGCTCAAAATGCTTTTTAATAACCTGTTTATTTGTTTGTTTTTATGTTGAAGTGGTGATGACGACAGCTGTTGATTGTTAAAAACAAGTCATGAAGAAAACGATTTTCCTCAGCAATGCTGGATTTTGGTTTCTTCCGAACCGTGGCATGTTGCACAATCTTGTAATTGCATTGGCTTCAACTAGAGTGAAGCAGAGTGAGGAGACGATGTCTGTCTGATTTGATAAACATGGGGTCTTGAGATGGGATGCGCTGAATCTGCTCATCCATCCATCCATTTGCCCCCCGGTTCAGAGGGAGAGGTCAAAATAAATCAGACTTTGGTTTATTGGACATTATTTATTCTGCTAAATTATTTCTTTCTGACTATTTAAATTAAGGCAAGATATATCAGATATTTTTCTGATAACGGACAAAATCAGATATTAGATAAAAGTTATTCATAAGGTCATCTTTCACTTCTTCAATGATGTTTGTGCAGAATTTAGATGTTGATATTTTGCATGAATATCTATGTGATATTTTTAAATGCAACCAAGAATTTTGTCATGTCCTTGCTGGACTTGATGAATTTGAGATAACTCATAAAAATGTGCACATAATAAGTTTTGTCCCTTAGTCTGCACTGAGCGCCATCATCTTTGGCCTTAAACAATAAGCATGTGATCGCTATGATCTGAGTCTGCATGGATTCAGCACGTTTTTCAATTCGCAGGGGTGCCGAGCAGAGCGAACATCAGAGAGGACAAGGTGTGTGTGTGTGTGTGTGTGTGTGCATTTATTGATAGATTGCTATGATATGACATCTGCATCGGTGCAGTTCTTATAATTGCAGTTTGCATAATGTTACTGGACCAATACACGGTTCGGTTTCTCATCCAATACAATACGTCTTCGCTGCGTTCACCTTCAGCCCTTATCAAAGTGTGATAGTTTTTTTTCTTCCAACAAAAATGAAGCGATTAACACCCATGAAAACATACTTTAGAAAACGATCATGATTTATTTTAATTTTCTTTTTAAAATTTAACACATATTATTGTGTATTTCGGCATTACATTATGCAGCCATGCACAGAAATGATTAAAGACACACATCGTTGTCTGAAAGCACTAAATGGAACCAAGAGAGAAACATCATGTGGAGTTATTTTGTTTTGTATTATTAAATATAATTTTGTATTAAGTAATAATAAATCATTAGTGTATCATGATACATATATTAGAGTAAGAGTAAAGGGATTTGTGTTTTTTTTAAGTAATTTTCAAATTCAAAATCTAAATATTTCAATTTGTTTTTTACAGTGTTGTATATGGCTCAGTCAGTACTCCTACTGCCATATATGAAATACAGGGAATACAATGGAATAGTGGATTGCAATAAGGTTAGTAGTATACAACCCTACCCTAATAGTCAAATAATATTTTTTTAATCATACCTTTCATACCCTTATTGGGGGCTGAGCCCCCCTAAAATGAAAATCCTAGAATCGCCCTTGGTCTTAACCCTTAAAACTCAGTTAAAATTAAAAAATTTTTCAATGTTTTTTGGCTTCACTTTATTTAAGGTCCAGTTCTTACTATTAACAAACTATTAACTATTACCATTAGCTACAACCTCTAATTTACTGTAAATTAATTAAAAATAAGTTTAGATATGGCGTGGATAAAGGGAGATAGAATATGGTCATGCAGAATAAGGCACAATTAATATTATAATATTATAAATGCTAATATGCCAATATGCTGTAATATGCATGCCAGTCAATGAGAAATGTTTTGTATATTTAGTATATGTGGCTACATTTAGTATTTGCCTACTCCATATTTACTATATAATATTGGATTAATAAAAAAAATGTCCTGGCTCTTCCAAGCTTTATAATGACATTGAATGGTGGTCAAGATTTTGAAGCAAAATAAAGTGCATCCATCCTTCATAAAAAGTACTCCACACGGCTCTGAGGGGTTAATAAAGGCCTTCTGAAGTGAATCGATGCATTTGTGTAAGAAAAATATACAAATTTAAAACTGTAACAATAGCATGTATTTTCATGAGAGAGTGGCGTTTCAGTGGATGATAGAGGACGTAGGCATAAGCATCGTAGATGTTAAAAACACCAGATAGACATCTAAACAACATCATAAATTAGATTTGCACCACAGAGGGTCTTAGAAATTAGTACTAAGCAAAAATATATTTTAATACAAATAGGTTTAAAGTTTTTTTTTTTTTTGAATTTATTACAAAAGGACTTCTTTAAAAAAAATGTATTTGAATAATTAAATATGTATGTATGTGTGTGTGTGTGTGTGTGTGTGTAGAGAGAGAGAGAGAGAGAGAGAGAAAGAGCCTATTCAGTTGACATTACCAGAGCCCCAAAAATCGTTGTCATCAAGACAGCCTAGTAGCAGCAGTGATGGACATGGCGGCAAGAACATGAACCTTACATCTCACACGATTCTCCTGATGTCTGTCTATGAACGAGCATGAATGGCCATCGCAATAGATGCGCCAGAATTCTCAAATAATTACCGATGGTGTAGAAACTGAACCGCTAGAGGTCTCGCCCACTCGCTCGCTCGTGCAACCGGAGGCTTCACGGAGGGCTCCGCTGCTGTCAGACTGACTCTACTGCTCAGCGTTTGCCAGACTTGGATAAAAGTGGACGGGGGGACTTGGGTCCGGAGAAGGGATTCAGGAACTGTATTTTTCTTTTCTTTTTTCTTTCTTTTTTTCTTTTTTGGGAGACACTCGCCAGTGGATTGTGATCATTTTGTGAGGTAAATAAGTGTGCTGATGCATGCTTTTTTTTATACTGACTTTGTCCTGGCGACTGTGGAAACCACCCTTCTGCTGTTAGATGAACCTAGTGTGCATCACTGCACGTTGTTTGCACATGCATCGTTAGAGTTTAGTGTTGTCATATAGATCTCTAAGTGTGTATTGTTGTTGTTGTTTTTTGTGCTCGTGTTCTATAACAGATTAGCCACTTCTGTAACATGCCACGGGAAAGCTGGTTTAAAGCCCAACGGAATTCGTCACACACGATAGATGCGAAACATCAGGCGATGTTGCATAATTTCACCCCCCAAATGATTGCTCTCCTCTGTAGTATAGCCTGGTATTATATTATATTTAGAGAATATTGTTGAGTTCTGCATGTTCAGGAATCTAAACTTTAGCTCACATTAGTTGAGTGCAGATACACTGCTACATATCGACCATAATGCAAGCTCATTTCTTTTGAATGATAGTTAAATTACCAAAGTTTATCTAATATGATTCGTGTCTGGCGAAACCGGTTTCACGTGCGCGTGATCGTCAACTCCGTTAGATGCTCGTTGAAATATTGCGTGGAAACGTAACGCGTTTGAACTGCCAGAGCTTTTCAGGGTCGTTGATTAGCGCACAAACCAGTTTAACTAATGACAAATATTAAAAACCTCAAGAACCTAAACTTAGTGAATCGTTAGCATGTATGAGCTGCGAGACATCCGGGTTCGATTCCTATGATGAAAAATTGCGACTGTTGTTGTTGTATATTTGACTGTTTAATTGTATTTTGTTAGCCAATTTACTTTATTCATAACTTAAAAGCAGCGATTTTTGTGGGAGCGAATGAAAATCCGCGGTAAACGCCTCGCGAACGGGCGCGTTTACTGATTTCCTACGTAAAATCGCTAGTAAAATAAACCTAGGAGAAAAAAAAAATTTCAAGTTATGTTGAATATATTAACATTGATGTCAGAGCAATAATTGTACAATTATTTATATAAGTTATTTTAATTAAAGGAAACAGAACGCCTCTGTTTAAAATAACTTGTGTGCTAGGCCTACCTATTTTCGTGACTGGGATTATGGATAATTTTAGTTGCAAAGATTTACAAACGCAGACTTTGTGAGGGACTGTTTGTGTTATAGTATGTTTTTGTTGAAGTTTGAGTGATTTAAATGAAAGTGAAAACTGGTTTCAACTCTCAAACATTAAACCGGTTCTAAAAGTAAGTTCCTTTCACACTGGAAGCGAAAAAATAAAGTTGCTGTGTTGTTAGTTTTCTAAGTGTTTCTTGTCTGCCATTGTATCCAGGTGAGTAGGAACTTTTTCTGAATGAGTAATTATTTAGTAACTGTTCAAAAAGTGTGTTCTATAGTATTATTGTATGTAGTATGAATCTAATTTGGATGTACTACATTCGCCATGTTGTTGTCATTTGACTACTTTTGCCATTCACATGTTCACATTTAAAGTGTCTATCTCAACGGTCATCTGTTTATTTTTTACCTACTATTTTATGAATATTCATTCACATACTGTTTTTCATCTACTGCATAGTAGGGAAGTACACATATTTAGGTGCTTCCAATGACTAGTAACTACTCTTAAGATGATGTTTCTTGTCAGATTGCATTGAGTTCAAGTCAATGAGTTGCTGCAAGTCATTGATTGTGTGAAAAGGGTTTAGAGGTCTGGTTTAAATCAAGGCTAACCTTTCAGTGCATGCTTTGGTAATGTGCAGTTATTTATTATCAGTAACGTTTGAACATAAACTCCTTTACAGCGCAGTCTCGAGTCAAGTTCACATAATTGATGGGTGGGTTTTGTGGCATTTTGATTGACACAAAGCTTAATGGTATCTACTCGATGCAAGTGCACAGACATCCCAGATGCCAGTATTGCTTTCCAAACTTAGTTTTCTTCTTAGCGGGGAACATTTGCCATAGAGGCCCTTAGAAATTCAGATGGGTCGATTGATAATTATAGCCAAGCTTGAGGTTAAAGCCAACTTATTAGATTGCTTCTTCACATAAAATGCAATCAGCTTAATGTGTAAAAAATCATTTGTTAGTTTTCCAACAGAGTAAATACAGGAAATTAACAAACAACCAATAATTATAAATCACAAATTGGTTAATATCCAAAACAACCAGTCAAGATGCTGATTAAATGTAAACATTGATGCAGTGGGCTGTATTTCTGATTACACGATGATTTACAATCATAGGGGTGAATGCAAATTGACAAAAATTATCATTTAATCAGTGCCATTTGATAGTTTCGTAATGATGAGCCGTGATGACAGATGAATTTATGGATGGTGCAAAAATGCAATGTCAAACTTTGCACTCTAAAAAATGCTTGGTCGTCTCAACCCAACTTTTGGGTTAAAATTTTAATTAAAAATATTTAACCCAACAGCGGGGTTAGTCCATATTTGACACAAAGTTTGGTTTAAACAACACACAATCATGTTCATGCAGCATTAACTAGAAAACAACAGGACACTCTGTAATGTCAGTGGCTCCAGCTATGGGCTATTTAGGCGACCCATCATTGATTTTAGTTGTTTACGAGGCTGATTTTATTCCTCTGCAGGCAGACTGAAGTATGTTAAGGATTTTTGCACATTTATATTTATAGTCTTTTAAAGGAATGATTCACCCAAAATGAAAATTTGCTGAAAATCTACTCCATACTTTACAGTTCAAACAGCTGATAAATCCACACGACCCCAGTCCATCAATTAATGTCTTGTGGAGCAAAAAGCTGTGTGTTTCTTAGGAACAAATCCATCATTAAGACATTTTTAACTTCAAACCACTGGTTCTGGTTAAAATATGAGTCCTCTATCCATAATATTGCTTTAGGAAATGTTTTTATTTATTATTATTAGGAAATTGATTATGGACTATGTTTTGTACAGGAGTGATGGAAACTAATGTAGACTGAATCTGCAATTAGTTGGTTTATCATAGACATTTAAACCATGAAAAATTTCTGAATTGTGTTATACTGATCATTATTAATGATGAAAGGGTTGTACTGTTCTCTAATGAATGCGTGCACGGAGAGCTGCAGAGAGTAAGCTATATTATCGCCCCCTCTGAATTCACCTTTATGCTCCCTGTCATAGCTCACATCTGGTGTGATGGAAATAAAGCGATGTTGTTTCAGCCTTCCACTGAGACACCTGCTGCTCTTTACAGACAGGGCTTGACAGAGTCTTCTGCTGTCGCATCCCTTTGGCACTGGTGTCAGTGGAAACCGGCCCTGGTCCTCTGATTCAGTGTGCATTCATTTACTTTTTAAGGCTCAGATGGCAGAAAATAGCAACTAGAATCGTTGTCTGACAGAAAGTAAAAGGTTTTTTTTTTTCTGTCGGAGAATGCACTGTATTCTCTTGTAAAAGAATCCCAGCCTTTGTTTCGCTTGTCTGTTGTTCTTGAGTGCTGAATATTCTAAAAACTGAATATTCAGTGGGAAGTAGTGTAGAGTGGGACTTATTCCAACCCTCAACATTGTAAGTAAATGTCTCTGTCTTTCTTTCTATCTATAAAATGCACATGCGGAAATAGAAAGTGAGAGTTTTACATTACACTTATTTATTCCTGTCTAAATGATGGAATTTTTTGGAATTATTCATTATTTTAGTACTTCAGATAAAATTAAGGCTTTAAGACAAGGCAAGTGGCAATTCTATTTGGTCATAATTTGCAATGTGATTAAAAAGCTAAAAAACAATAACTATTACTGTAGTTTATTGTGTTTGAACTGATAGGAGTGGAAGGAAAGAGAAGGTTGGCATGCTACATTAGACATAATGTCAGTGCTCAGAGATTGCTGCCTCTTTAGTGCCCTTAGCTGCTCTTCATATTCCATTGACCTCTTGTATTTATTGCATGAGTGCATGTGTATATAGCAGTTATATGTATGTGTATATCTATACTTAATATTAATAAATAAATCCCACTTCTTGTATTTATGTATGCAAATCGGTCTGAATGAATAAATCATGCTGTTAAAGGAAAGACTAACTCACCCATAGATATCACGCTTCATGGCATGTCAAAATCAAACCTGAAATGACTTGAAATTTGAAAACACGATATTTGAGGGCTTTTTAGTGAGTAATCAGCCTGGTGAAATTAAAGGTACATCTCTGTGACTGTAGCCATCATGACATGCAGTGTTTACAGAGCTTTGATGACCGATGACCCGAAAATAAGTTGAATTAAAATGAACAGCTGAACATCATTTCACAAATAAAATATACTTATTTTTATTCAACATAACATTAATTACATTGTCAATGTAAAAATACTTTATGGAAATTTTTCCATATTTCCCTATGTTCTTCCCTCAAATTAGACGAGTTGTTACGTACCTCTCCCGTCTCAGTGCGTGCACTTAATCGCTGACGCGCGTGGCACCACTATGTTAGCGTTTATTACCATTCATTCCTTAGGATCCAAACAAGGATGAATTTAGAAGCCACCAAACACTTCCATGTTTTCCCTATTTAAAGACAGTTACATGAGTAGTTACATGAGTTAAGTATGGTGATATGAAGTAAAACGTGGTGATTTTCTAAGCGGATAAAAAATGAATTGATTAAAAATTTTATATTTTATATAACTGAATAAGTAAAGAATACATTTATAGATATTTGTATATACAAAGCATTAAACAATATAATAAAAGTGTAAACACTGCTTACATTTTTTGAACATCCCGACTAGCCCAACACAATCAACCAATGGCGGAAGTTTTGGGCAGAGCCAGTTATCTTTCCAATCAATGCTAATATTCCATTCTTAACATAAGAATGTTAATTTGATTCTTCAGCGTACTGTAACTCATCATCTGTTCATCTAACTGTTCATTACTGCTTTTGCCATCTGTTTTCACTCTTCCAGTACACTTAATGTGTCCCTGCTTTGAAAATGCTCTATTTTATCAGTTTAATGTCTTCCTGTTTCTTTGCTGCTTTGTGCTTAAAAACAGAGTGTCTGTTGTTCAGAATATGTTTGTGAGAGGATTTGAGTGAAGCGGACGGACAGATCTAGAGAACAGAGGATAAAGTATTTGTGACAGCAACAGAGAGAGCAGCAAAGACGGGAACTGTGTGGCTGATGATTGTCTGGCCATATTTATGAGTTGCGCTTTATAAGAAACCACAGAAACCAAGCTATTTATACTACTCTGGTGATCTCAACCAGACAGCGCCATTTACATAATGTAAAAATCTGCTCAGCTTTGGTTCGTGTCCTCCTTGATGGCTGACCCAGTTTTATGTTTGATGGTGTGGCAAAACATGTCATTATGTGTGAATGAATTACATTCTGACTGCATTATATTTTCTTGTAGCTTTCCATGTGAGAAACCCATGTGTTGAGAAAGGGTTGTGCAGTTACACGGCTTACACACGTATGCAGACTGACACACACACACTTACACAAGCGTATATACAAGGTTCCTGTTATCTCAGGCAATAATTCGGCCCCATTTCTTTTACCATCTCGGTCGTCAGGAACTGAAAGGCAGCCCCAGAGAAGCAATGGATGGGGAAAAAATGGAGAAAGATTACCACAATGGATGGGAAAAGAAGTAAGAAGGTGACGATTATTGAGAAAACTAGGCAAAGCGGGAGAAATGAGAGAGAGGTAGATAGCAGTGCATATGAGAGAATAGAAGTACTGAAAAAATCACTCAGGAACAGGAACGAGAATTTCATATATGTAGACTTATGTGTGATTTGCAGTTACGACAATTGCGATCCAACAATTCATTTTCATAAATTATTTTCAACAAACACATTCATAAATCTCGCAATTGCAACTTTCTTGGAAATTGACTTGATAGCTCAGTTGCAGCTTTATTTCGTGTAATTAGGAAAAAAGAATCATAAAGTTCAACAAGTTTTTGGAATGGTGTTTTGCATTTATTATTATTTTTAGTTTTATATCTTACAATTGTAACTTTATTTCTAAAAATTTTACTTAATATCTCACAGAAGTAAATTTATTTTTGCAATTAATCAGGCCAAAATTTATGCTTCATTTCTCATAATTAGAAAGAAAAAAATGCAATCATAAATGGCAACTATTTCTTGAAAATGGGTGGGGTTTTTTTTTTTGGGGGGGGGGGGTTGTATCTCTCACAATTGTAACTATTTCTCACAATTTGACAAAGTTGCAATATTATTTCTTGTAATTAATTAGCTAAAAAATTATAATTGCAATATTTGTGAAAATTGCAACAAGTTTTTTTTTTTTTTATTGTGATTATAAAGTTTCCTCACAAATGAAACTTAATTTCTTTTGCTTAACATCTCACAGTTGCAACTTTATTTCTCATAATCAAGCAACATCAAAATGTACCCTGTTTGTTATCTTAATAAGTGCTTCAGCTCTTCTTGTGGATGATTTATCAGTGTACTTCAGTTTAAAGAAAACGTCTTGGTTACGTATGTAACCCTCGTTCCCTGAAGGAGGGAACGGAGACGTTACGAATGGGATCGTGCCCGAGAGCCCAATCACCTTCGAGTGGTACAAAAACGAGCCAATGGCACTCAAAGTACCTTGGTCTGCGGGATTTGCATCACGAGCTCCGCCATGCAGAGCGGGTATATAAGGAGCAACGCGAGCAACTGGCATTCAAGTCTTCGCTGAGGAGCCGAGCCAGTGACCCGGCCTTTCAGCGGAACAGCAATGTGGCAAGGGGACTTAACGTCTCTGTTCCATCCTTCAGGGAACGAGGGTTACATACGTAACCGAGACATTCCCTTTCAGTCTGTCACTTTCGATGTTGCCAATTGGGTCCCTTACAAAACGCCACATGGCTGTCTTCCAGCGACCTGTGTGAGTGATAGCACCCTGTCGTGAGGCCAGCAAGAGTGAGGGCTCATAACTTACACAGAATACACTGGTTAGCATATTCCAGCTGGACGTATGCTAGCAGGCTGCCTGCCCGTGGGAGGACTTACAGAAGGCAGGTATCCACCCAGGTGGTGATACAAAAGAACTCTGAGGTACCCAGCCCACAGGGTGGTAGTTTCAATGACAGAGCTGGCAAGGGGCTTGCCAAGGGAAATGCTGCGGAGAGACTTACAGTGGACATACACATGTGGGATTGCCCAGAAAGGGGAATCCGCACGTACTGGACAGAGCAGCGCCAGGGCTGGGTCTGCCTCCTCCAGGGGCAGCACTTGCAAGTTCACCACCTGATCCCTAAAAGGAGTGGTGGGAACTTTGGGCACGTACCCAGGCCAGGGTCTCAATATAACGTGAGAGTTAGCCGGCCCGAATTCCAGGCACGCTTCGTCAACTGAAAATGCCTGCAGGTCCCCGACCCTCTTCACTGAAGCCAAAGCTGTCAGGAGCTACCACCTGTGGTGGCAAGGTACCTAAACCTTCCGTGACCCGTCCAGGACCCACACATATAGGTTCCACAGGTCGGGACGTGGGTGCCAGAGGGTGCCCCGTCTCTGAGAAAGAAGGTCGTTCCTCAGAGGAATTGGCCAGGAAGGGGCTGTCGCGAGGAGTACAAGTTCGGGGAACCAGGTCCGGCCGGGCCAAAAAGGCGCAACCATGAGGACCTGCTCCTCATCCTCCCTGATCTTGCACAACATCTGTGCAAGAAGACTCACTGGGGGAAACGCATACTTGCGCAGGCCCAGCGGCCAGCTGTGTGCCAGGGCGTCCATGCCGAGAGTGCCCTTGGTCAGGGAGAAAAACAACTGGGAGTGGGAATTTTCTGGAGAGGCAAACAGGTCTACCTGAGCGTCTCCGAATTGTTCCCAAATCAGCTGAAGCGACTGGGGGTGGAGTCTCCATTCCCCGGGACGAGACTGCTGCCGTGAGAGCTCGTCAGCTGCACGATTGAGCCTGCCCGGAATGTGAATGGCACGAAGCGACCTCAGATGATTGTGACTCCACAAGAGGAGATGGTGAGCGAGTTGCGACATGCGGCGGGAGCGTAGACCACCCTGATGGTTGATGTATGGTACGGTCGCAGTGTTGTCCGTACGGACCAGAACGTGCTTGTCCTTCAGCAGGGCCCTGAAGCGGTGCAGAGCAAGCCGTACTGCTAACAACTCGAGGCAATTGACATGCCACTGAAGTCGGGGTCCTGTCCAGGAGCCCGACGCAGCATGCCCGTTGCACATGGCACCCCAGCCTGTGGCAGAGGCATCTGTTGACACAACAACATGTCTGGATACCGGTTCTAGGGGCACGCTGGCCCGTAGAAACGAGGGGTCCAACCCCGGGAAGAAGTATCGGCGGCAGGCCGGAGTGATGGTCACTCGGAGCGTGCCCTGTTGCCATGCCCATCTCGGGACTCGGTCGTGAAGCCAGTGCTGAAGCGGTCTCATATGGAGTAGCCCGAGCGGTATGACCGCCGCCGCGGATGCCATATGCCCCAGGAGCCTCTGAAACAGTTTCAGTGGAACCGCTCTCTTGCCCTCAAATTGTCTCAGGCAATTCAGCAGTGACTGCGCGCGCTCGTTCGTAAGCCACGCGAACATGGTGACCGAGTCTATTTCCATACCGAGAAAAGAGATCCTCTGCACAGGGGAGAGCTTGCTCTTTTCCCAGTTGACCTGAACACCCAGTCGGGCAAGGTGTCTGAGCACCAGATCCCTGTGCTCGCACAACCGCTCTCGAGAGTGAGCTAGTGAGCCAGTCGTCGAGGTAGTTGAGGATACGGACACCTTGTTCCCTAAGAGGAGCCAGGGCTCCCTTCGCGACCTTCGTAAAGACGCGGGGAGACAGTGCCAACCCTAATGGGAGAACCCTTGTACTGATATGCCTGCCCCTCGAAAGCAAACTGAAGAAACAGTCTGTGTCGAGGAAGAATGGAGACATGAAAGTACGCGTCCTTCAGGTCGATTGCTGCAAACCAATCCATCGGACGAATGCATTCGAAAAGACACGCAAGTCCAGGATTGGCCGTAACCCACCTGTCTTCTTGGGTACTATGAAGTAAGGGCTGTAAAAACTGGACTTCTTGTCGGCTGGAGGGACCGGCTCTATCGCGCCCTTTGCCAGCAGGGTCGCGTCCTCCGCGCGCATGACGGGCATCTTTGCCCACCATCGTCGCATGGACACCCCGAAACCTGGGGGGACGCTGGGCGAACTGAACCGCGTAGCCGAGCCTGAGCGTCCGGATGAGCCAGCGGGAAGGCCTGGGGAGCTCTAGCCAGGCTCCCAGGAACCGAACCAGCGGGGTCAAGGGGACTACAGGCGTACCCACAGTGGGGCAGCGTGGTGGAGCAGACAGCCCCGGAGGCATAGCGTCCCTTAGCGGGGGCGGAGTGCGGGCACTCGTCTGACTCCAAGTAGCAAAGAGGGCATGAGAAGGCGAAGCGTTCTTGAGCCGGCTTTGCATGGAAACTGGCAAGGGAAGAGGAGAACGAGAGCGGCGAGGAAGCACGTCTCCAACTGTCGTTCGTGGCCTCCTGGGACCCGGAGGTGGTGACAACAAAGGATTTTTCCCCGGCCATCCTCCGGGGGAAGGAGTGGTCCTGCTACCATCTCCTGATGAGTTGACGTCTCCAACTCCGGGTCGCCCGTCTCAGGAACGCCGCTTGGCCTGGCGTTTGGCAGGCTTAGGGGCAGAGAAGGGTTGTGCCACCCTTCTGCGGCCATCTCCTCGCTGCGGTTGGGGTGAAGGCTGCTGCTGTGGCCGAGCGGGAGTGGAGGAGGCCGCAGGGGGGCGTCCTCGGTGACGAGACACGTGACACAACGATCGTGGCCGTCACGAGGAGCGATGTATCGACCGCACCCAGAAACACATGGGCGAAATGACATCTTTAAAAAGACGCAAATCGGCCCGTATCTCTTTTGTGAAAGAAATTTGCTCTTTCAGAGGTGTTGGAGCGCTCAGGGGAACGCGGGAGCTGTCGCAGGAAACCCAAACAAACCACTGAATCGCGCCGTCACACCAACACTAGTGACTCTTGCTTGTAGCACTCTGGTCAAAGCAGCACACGATGTGCTCGGCTCCGAAGCGAAAGCTTGAATGCGATTTGCTCGCGTTGCTCCTTATATACCCGCTCTGCGGGGCGGAGCTTGCGATGCAAATGCTGCAGACCAAGGTACTTTGTGTGCCATTAGCTCGTTTTGTACCACTCGAAGGTGATTAGGCTCTCGGGCGAGGTCCCATTCGTAACGTCGAACATGACCGACTGAAAGGGAACTTTATTTTCATAGTATTTCATCAAATAATGACTTTTCACAGACAAATTTCCTATTTCACTCTGAAATATGCTAAACTCCATCTTTATTTAATTAGGGCTTAAATTAAATCCTAGATCACTGCACAAACTATTATTCAATGCACAAAATTCACTATAATTAAATAAATTCCAATGGATGTGAGCTAGTGCAGTGAGACTCATCATTTGAGGTTTTCATGTTCTAAAGTCTACTTTCATATGCCTTCAGAAAAAAAAAAAAAAAAAAAAAAACACCCAGAGTACGGCAGAGTGTTGGGAGATGATTAGCGTCAACCAGAGGGCATCTGTTTGCTATAATCTCTTAATGGCCAATGCACTGATGTATGGAATAATTCCATATGCAAAATCATTGAACGTGTGTTTTTGCATGTACATTTGCATGTTTCCAGGAGAGTGATCTGAATAAAAATGTGGTAGTAGTTACTGCATTGATTTGTCTTTGTCACATCTCTCATCTTCTCTTTTAGTTCTAAACATGTATTTATGCGTTTATTCCCTATTGGATTCTAACGTATTATCTTGTGGAAACTAGGAGTAAACATATGTCCATTACACTTTAAATTTGTGCATTGTGCCATTTTTCATGTACAGACAGCATGTCCAGTTAAAAACAGTTCCACTTTCAACTAGTCCATTATAAAAATATGTAATTTTGCACATCCCTATAGTGGAATGACATGTTTTTTTTTTTTCCTTTTAGCATCTCTTCATTCCAAAACTCACTCTAGCGTTCGATGCATGCACTCCCCACTTCCTCTACTTTTCTGTCTCAGTGCATCAAAGAGCCAATTTGAAGTGCCTTTTTTGGTATGGCAGCCGCTGCCTCAGTGTCTCTGAAGCTGGCAAGACCAGCGCAGTCAGACAACATGGCTGGCACCGTATGCTAACAGACGAGAGCAGCATGCTCTGCAGAAGGACAGATAATGAGTGTTATTGTCCAGCATGGTGTGTTGCATCCTTACCAACTTTCATTTAAGCAAATAAAAAGCATCATCCATCTGGTGATTAAACCAATGCCAAAGAATAGCAACTCAATTGTCCTCATCAAGAGGAATGGATAATGATAATTGACCTTTTTATGCCAACAACAAGCTTCAGAATTTAAAGGCATGGTTAAGGACATTCAATACAGGTTAAGCTCTATTGAATCTGATGTTGGTTACTACAGAAAGTGATTTTATTCAAATGATGTAGCAGGTTTGTTTACATGTACTGAATCCAATCCTAATCCTATCCTTTTTTTTCAATACGATTCAAATATTTGTTTACATGTGCATTGTTCAAAACATATCTTTAAGGGATATGTCACCACAAGTTTCTTTCTTCTATCGAGATGATAAGATGATATTTTGATAATCAAACAGTTGACAGTATCCATTGGCTTCCATATTATAAAATAAATAAAAAAAATACTATGAAAGTCAGTGGCTACTGTCAACTGTTTTGGATGGCTAACTGTATAGGAAACTTATACAGGTTTGGAACAAGTGGAGGGTGCATAAATTATGAATCATTTTTGGGTGAACTATCCCTTTAAATCCATCCGTACACTAAAAAAGTTATCAAATTTACTTGGGGGAAAAAAAACATTCACTTAGAAGGAAAGAAACGGCAAGTAACATATTGACTTAAAATGCACTCCAATAATCATTGTTTAATTTACAAATGTCTGTGAAAATTGGACAGGGGCATTGGAAGTAATTACATATACAGAAAAGTTCTAATTATGTAAAATGCACAGATAACATGCATTGTGTGTCTGAAAATATTACAATTATTTTATACTTTAATATATTATTTCTATATTAAGTAATAATCTTCTTGCTCAAATTGTACTTATTTTTCACAAGGGAAAGAAGACATGCTAGTTTTATGAATACACTTTTGATGTCTTGTGGCTATAAAGGATGTGTGTTTTAGTGTTTATTGCCTGCCTCTTTACTTCTATTGTAAGTGCCTTACTATGAGTGTGATTGGTGCTTTTTTCCTAAACAATTGAGAGACAAGTCCAAATCATTTGTCTTGTCACAGATGCTGTCAGTGTAGATTAGCTGCTAGTGAACCCATGAAACTCCTTTTAATAGGTTAACAGAGCCGTCATCTCCCCAGGCGGTGTCTCTCAGATGAGCAATGAGTAAATATTGCTTTGAATGAAATCTGTCATGTTACTTAGAGCTGCTCATGTAGGGACAAACTTGTTTTTGAAATATTTTAACTTTAATAACTCTTTGTCACCTGTTTTCTTTCAATGAATTATTGTTTGGAATTGATTACTAGCCTGCTACTCATTCAATACTGCACAATGCATAATGTATAAAGTCTACTATTGATTTAAAAAGCACATTTCTCCACAGTAAACATTGTCTTTGAGTACACTGAAAAACTGCTGTGGAAACAATTTTCTTTCAGAAATTGCTGGTGAATTTTACAAACAATTCAAACACAAACACATTTAATTAAAACATGAAATTTTGAAGAAGAAAAAATTGGATTTATTCATAAAAATACTGCAATAATCTTTGTTTCTAAGATTATTTAATCTTTATTTCTAAGATTAGAAACTATTTTTTTACAGTGAAGTATGGTACACTGAAAAAAAGCAATTTCCACAATTGAAAAAAAAGATACAAAAAATGAAAGTTTGAGTTTTCACTCAAAAATTGCTTGTACATTTCACAAATAATAACAGAAAAAGTGAAAAAAAAAAAAAAAAAAGTGAAGTGAAGTGAAGTGACATTCAGCCAAGTATGGTGACCCATACTCAGAAACAGCAGTAACACATTAAATTAAACAATACATCTTGAAGAATAAAATGTTTTCTTGTGAAACATACTTCAATACTCTTTGATTTACAAGTTCAGAAAATCTCTTTACAGTGAAGTACAGTACACTGAAAAAAAATTGATAAAGAAAAAGTTATCATTCAGAAATTTCACAAATAATTACAAAGAAACGGCAAATAACGCATTTAATTAAATGTGAAATTTTGAAGTAGAAAGACTATTTTTAGTGATTATACAGGATCACATTATGTTGTATGTGATTTGCATCTAGTTATAATTTTGGACTAGAAATGGGTTATTGTGCATTTAGAGAACAGCTTGTGTAAAAATGTCTTCATATTTGGCAGCCTGATCAAATACTGTGTGAAGAAAAAGCTGTCAAAGTGATATCACTTTTATTTGTCGTTGAGAGCATTGCATTGTAGGATACAGTTTTATGCTACTGTATATTTTGCAGTATGCTAGTATGAAATTGCAAACACTGGCAATTAAGGCAACAACTGTGCAGACTTTTCAGCTGAGCTCCCAGGTAACTGATGGATCCTCTGGTTTCATGTTTCTATTTCTTAATAAATAGCCTCATTCTCTTTTGAGTGTGTCTCTGTTTGTTCACGCCTCAATAACTCTTCGCCTGCTCCCTCTGTACTTTCCTCTCTTTGTCATTTTCTTTCATCTTATGTGAACATTTCTATCTCCTCTTCTCCCTCCGTCCTAAATCTTTTTAATTCCAAACCTTGCCAAGAAACCCACAGCCAAATTTCATAAGCGGCAGCATCTGCATTATCTGCATTTTCCGTCAGTGCATTACCATAACACTGATTTTTAGCTGAGTTAGTGTTGGCTGGTTTGAGAGGGTTCATTTGTAAACTCTGTTCCTTGACAATGACGACTACTTTATTTTTGGGGGAAGTGTTGTCGGTCAAATGTTTTTGCCGGGCTCAATTTGTAGATTGTCCTGGCGGCTTTAGTGCAGTAGCACGCTAATGTAGTGGAGTGAGGAAAGATAATGCGAGCAAGAGAGAAAAAGTAACCTCTGCATCAGCAGAGATCCTCAGCGAGAGATACCGTAAAATTGCCCTTGGCTTTGTAGCTCTAGCAGAGGACCGTGGCGTTTTATAGAAAGCCTTTAAAAGTGATAAGAAGACTGGCACCTGGAAGACGATATGTATCTGTTAGTGAACTCTTCAAGTGCAGAATTTAAGTGAGAGCTTACACTTCAGCAGACTGGGATAGACAGACAGATGCCCAGTGTATTTCAAGTGTTTGGTCATTCTTTACAAAGTTTTTTTTAATACAATAGTATGTTGTACTTATTGAATTTAAGAAATGTGCAAAAAGACATTTTCTAAATAGACTAGCTCATGAGACGAGATGGTAAAAAAAAGCAGTAAACCGTGATTCATAGTAATATTATATTATAGTAATATTGGGAAATATTTGTACAATTTAAAGTAACTTTTTCTAATTGAATATAATTTAAAATGCAATTTATTCCTTGTGATGCACAGCTGAATTTTCAGCAACCTCAAGAAACATTATTATTATCAGTGTTGAAGACGTTTTTGAATGATTTTAATTATGTAGATCTCAGTTTTATTCAAATTTAATAACCCTATATATATACAGAGAGATAGCGAGAGAGAGAGAGAGAGAGAGAGAGAGAGAGAGAGAGAGTATATAGTTGATATGTTATAGTTTATCTTCATTAATTAAAACAAAATTCTAATGGAAATAAATGTAAAAAAAAATACTGATATACTAAAAAAAAAAAAAGCAACAAAAATACCACAAATTTAAAAATGGAGAATATACTAATAAAAACCGATACAAACTATTAATAGAAACTAATCTATAATAATATATCAATGATACAAAAATAACAACATTAACCACTCAGATTTTTGATGACCCTTCTTTAGTTTTATATCCCCTTTTTTTATTGGTACATTGAAATGCAGTTGATACTTTATCCACATAAGCATGCAAATATAAGCAGAAGTATAGATTTATAAACTTCACTGTATTTTATAGACTGAATTTCAGAGCAACTTCATTACTTCAAGACCTTGGTATACTGCAATGCAGTGAAGCAGGAAGAGATGACACTGCTTGGGATTTAATTACAGATAAATAATGCCTTCTTATAATCATTCGGCCTTGTGTGCTTTATTTTGACATTCCTTTTTTAATGAGTATTTGTTTATTCATTTAAATTCCTTCGCCGAGTAGTGCATTAGCTCAGATTTCTGGTAATTGCAGGTCAGTGTGTGTTGTGTAGTGAAAACTGTGACTTCTTCAAAGCACATTGAATTGCACGGATCCCTCAAAGTAGCAAAGAGAATAGTCGTCAGAGCCACTGTCACGTTTATGAACTTTTGGTTTCCTTATTTGGTCATCTTCCTTTTCTTGTTTTAGTTAATTGATTGATCCTCACCTGTCCCCAGTTCCCTCATCACCTGTGTGTTTAAATACCTGGTCTGTTTAGTTCTCCCTTGTCCGTGATTGTTGATGTTTAGCGTTGTTAATGTGTCAAAGCTATATCTGTATGTTAATGCTAAATGTAAATCTTGTATATTGTCTGTATTCTCCGTCCTCAACAGTAAACTCCTTATTTTGTTCCAGATCCTCATCTCACACTTTATTTTACGTTTAGCACTACCTCAGTTTGTAACAGAATCACGGACCTAAACAGTATAGTTTATTTTTTAGCGGCGTTTTTTTTTCCTCCTCTCCCGGAATGGCCATCCCAGCAGTCCGTCTCCTATGCCTGGAGCAACTGGACCGTTCGCTGGAGGACCACACCAGGGACTTTTTAGATCTGGCGTGCCTTACTCACTTCCCCGACCGCTCGCTCTCTAACTTTTTCTACACCGGCCTGAGTGAGCGGAGTAAGGCACGCCTACCAGCGAACGGTCCCCGAGAGGATTTCGCCGCTTTCGTGGAGTGGGTGCTGGAGAAGAATGGATCTTCGTGGACCATCAGCACCGCCGAAGAGGATATCTCCAGCCCCACTCCCGACCCAGAGACCAGCCAGCCACCATCAGGCCACACGGAGCCAGAGCCCACTGCAGCCGCAGAGCCCGAGCCGATTCAGGACGTCGAGAGCGCGACTGACCAGGTGTGCGAGCCGGCAACACCGTGTATCGTGGAGATCGAGGGCGTGGAGGAACGCCCTGCCCACACTTCCGCGACTGAGGGTGAGCTGTTTTCGGTCTCGGGAAATATGGAGCAACTTATGGATCTAATGGACTGGTCTATGGAGGTAATTCCTGTATCCCCTGTTTTTCCGCTGGTTCCATCCAGCCCTGATCCCCTCGTATACCCTCTCAGTCTCCCACTCCTACCTCCTCCAGTCAGCTCCTCTGCTCCATTTCCGCTGGTTCCACCCAGCCCAGAATTTTCTGTTTCTCCGCTGGTTCCGCCCAGCTATGAATTTTCTGTTTCTCCGCTGGTTCCGCCCAGCCCTGAATTTTCTGTTTCTCCGCTGGTTCCGTCCAGCTATGAATTTTCAGTCTCTCTGCTGGTTCCGCCCAGCTATGAATTTTCTGTCTCTCTGCTGGTTCCGCCCAGCTCTGAATCTTCTGTCTCTCCGCTGGTTCCGCCCAGCTCTGAATCTTCTGTGTCTCCGCTGGTTCCGCCCAGCTCTGAATCTTCTGTGTCTCCGCTGGTTCCGCCCAGCTCTGAATCTTCTGTGTCTCCGCTGGTTCCGCCCAGCTCTGAATCTTCTGTGTCTCCTGTGTTCCCTCCCAGCCTCCCTCTCCCACCTCCTCCTAAACCTGCCAGTCCCTCTGCTCCACTTCCGCTGGTTCCGTCCAACCCTGATCCTCCTGTGTTTCCTCCCATCCTTCCTCTCTCTCCTCCTCCTCCTAGACCAGCCCGTTCATCGACCTCATCTCCGCTGGTGCCAGTCAGTCCCGCAGCTCACCCTCAGTCCGCGCCATCTGGGCGCGATGGTTCGCCGCTGGACTGCCAGTCTCCAGCTCCGCCTTGGCAGGTTAAGGCCCTGTCTCCGCCTCCAGCCTCCGAGCCCTGGACTCCTCCTCGGTCCTTCGACCCAGCGGCTCCGCCTTGGCTCTTAGCTCCCTCGTCTCCACCGTGGCCTGTCATCCCACCTGCTCCACCGGGCTCCCTCGTCCCTCCGGCTCCACCTTGGTCAGTCGTCGACCATCCGCCGCCTCGGGACTCCACTCCTCTGGTTCCACCTCGTCACTCCATCCCTCCGGCTCTGTCAGGCTCCTCCTTCCCTCTGGTTCCACCGTCATCCTCCGTCACTCCGGCTCCACAGCGGTCTTCCAGGACCCCGCCTCCGCCTTGGTCGCCAGAGCCTTCTGCTCCACCTAGGCCCTCCGGATCCTCGACGTCACCCTGGCTCTGCGGCTGTGCTGCTCCATCTTGGGCTCCTCACCCACCGGTGCAGTCTCCTCCTGTCGGCCCCCTGGTGTCGTCGGCCGCTTCTCCACCGTGGCTCCTCCCGCCGTCGACTCCACCGTGGATCTCCGTCCTGGCTGGTCAATTAATTGATTGATCCTCACCTGTCCCCAGTTCACTCATCACCTGTGTGTTTAAATACCTGGTCTGTTTAGTTCTCCCTTGTCCGTGATTGTCGATGTTTAGCGTTGTTAATGTGTCAAAGCTATATCTGTATGTTAATGCTAAATGTAAATCTTGTATATTGTCTGTATTCTCCGTCCTCATCAGTAAACTCCTTATTTTGTTCCAGATCCTCATCTCACACTTTATTTTACGTTTGGCACTACCTCAGTTTGTAACAGCCGTAGTGTGAGAACAAGACATAGGCTACTGATGGATATTTTTTCACTGTTTACAGTAGCCTGGCTTGTCCAATATTATCTGCTTCACAGTTCACAGTCTCAGCTCATTTTCTGGTCAACAGAAGCAAGGTCACTGAAGTTTGTTCTGTCTGTATCCTCATGCTACAGCAGTCATATATGCACATCTGCTGCTCACTTTATCAGCCTGTGGTTTCTTCGCTATCTGCTCCTGTCCTGCATGATATCTTCAGCTGCTTCAGGCCGGCACCTGCCTGCTCCTGTGCTTCATATGCCAGAGCTGCACTAAATATAGTCGTGACATTTCCATGATTGATGTGTATAAGTTTGATGAAAAACTTTTTTTTTTTTTTTTGCAAATCAAATGTTACTAGTCAGAATTCTATTTCAAATTCCAAAAAGGAAGTAGATTGTGTTGTGTTTTTTTGGAAGAAGCTTGCCTACAAGCTGCATTTATTTGAAATGGTAAAATTGTGAAATATTGTTATAATTTGAAATAACAGTTTTCTATTTGAATATATTTTAAAATGCCATTTAGTTATCGTGTATATAGTCAAACTTGTCCTGTTTTTGTTTAGTCAAGTTTTAGGTGTCTAAATGTCTGAGCATTTTAGTCTACTTTTTGTCATTCTGTATAATTAAAATTATAAAAAAAAAAATCATCAAAATTCTAATCAAATTTATTGTTGTCATTTGAGAAATGTATTTTTACATTTCAGGAATGACACTTTCACGAAAAAGTATAAATCAATAGAATGTGAACTCATACACATGGTTCATTTGACCTCATCTAGTGTACTGATTTATTACTTAGATATGCACTCTGTCTACATTATGAAAACTGGCAAAAACAAACAAAAAATACATTAACAGTAAAATTCCTAATAGAAATTCCAAATTGGAATAATGTTTCTCTATTAAAATAACATTGGTTATGTAAGTGCATTTATTCAGCAACCACAATCACAAACAAAATAGTCGAGATCTCATGACAGAATACAGACTGGCTGAATATCACTTTTTTATTTAAGCTGAATATCTCACATAGACAGCGCTAAACTTCAGTTTTCAAATCATCATCAGTGATTCTGCAGTGATGAATGTGCGAGTGTGCTTGGTTGCTGGATTGCAAAAAATTTGTAAAACACTATATTTTACACTATTTTTAACAGAGAAGCTCTGATTTGCGGATTTTAACTCTAGATATCTGGCAACTGCAAACATGAAAGCTCGTGTAGTAGAGGTGTGTACAGCAGTCCGCAATAATATTTTGCCTTCTTTTTTTCGAAGAAAATTAGAAGAAATTTTAATATAGTTTTTATTTTTTAAATATATTTTTATGTGCATTTTCAATAATTCAATCTGCAGTATTTGTTCAGACCAATATGAAAATCCATCCACATAACCCCACATTATACATTATATTTAAATTAATAAGATGTTTTATACTTCTGAAAAAAAACTGGTTTAAAGGCTTGTGAGGCTTATCATTTTATAATTTATTAAGTTTTTGTGAAAATCTGTATCTCAACTAGTGTTGGGCGATATGGTCATTTTTCAAATCGTCATATCGTCAGCCCGTGAGATCGACGATACACAATATTATCGAGCATGGGTGGAGCAAGAGAGAGACTCTTTGTTCTTGTCATAGCATAACTATTTGGTGTTTTAAACCACGCAGGTGCGCGAGAGAGAGAGCCTATGGAGTCACCAATTATCAAAAAAAAAAATTACTTTCAAACATAGCTAGTTCATACATAGTCGGAGGCAACTGTCATATCACACGTCCGCATCTGTGCAGGGAAGTTATCAGTCTAATAAATGTTCTGCAAAATCAGTCAACGGTGAAAATCAACAGCAGATTTCATTTAAAGTCCAACAGTTAAAAACTAATATTGGGCATAAACGAACATTTAAATATAAAGTATTTAAAACAGGTAAGTTGATATATTTGTAGTAAAGTTGAATTGAACTGATGCATCAGTCATACAGCGCTCTGGACCACGCGCCTCATGACGAGTCTGACGCACCGTCACAGAAACAAGAATGAGATGCAGTCTAACATAACTGTGGCATTAAACTCAGTTAGTGAGGGCTCGTTTAATATATTGCACATACAGTATATAGGCCGTTTAGATTACTTGTTAAAGTGCAATGAAATACCTTATATCTGCAGACGATGTTAGGGTTGTGCCGATAGTCGTAGTCCTTCTACGTCATCACCACATAGGCCTAGTGTGTTTTACAAGTTAAGTGATCAGTCTTTAAGAAAAGGACTACGTGAGAACCATGCACTATTGATGATAAATTCGCTCTGCCGCCTTGTTAATTATTTTGTCTTTACTTTATTTGTGACACCAAGAAAGAGTTAATCTCTCATGTATGAGAAGAGCGCATTGCCGTATACCAGCCATTAAATGTGTGGGACACCAACTCGACGTTTTCTATCTCTTTCATTTCATGGATTTAACGAATTATCTGAGTCAAAGCGTTACAACTTCACCGACTACATACTCTAATCCTCCTGCGCGTGCGAGGTGTGTGTGTGAAATGCGGGCAGTGAAATAGCTGGGCAGTTTAAAAGCCGAATTATAATAAGCAGCCTAATAAAAATAAAAATAATTGTTATTATTATTATAATTTAATACATTAATAGGAAAATGAGCCTAATATCGTCTTGATTATTGACAGAGAATTCTGCTTATGTCGATATCTCTGACGATCGTCGATACACGATACTATCGTCTATCGGCAAAACCCTAATCTCAACTGTAAATCAATTGCTATTTTGTGGTCTACAACATGAAAGAAAGCAATTATAACATGTGGATGAAACACTGGACACAACTATAAAGCACCACTGAGAAGCAGAAAGCATCACAACAAGAAATAACCTTGAGCTTGATCCAGGTAAATATGTGCAAATTTATAGGGCCCAGTTTCTATATTTTGCCTGGGGCCCCCAATTAACTAAATCCGTCCCTGACTCTACACCCATGTTTTCCTTTTTCACCTCTTCAGAACAGCACGAGGAATCCCTTTTAATTCCTCATTAAGCTGTTTTCCCTATAACTACAGTATGGCACAGCTGATTGAGAATGAATTCACCTCGCGGTTGGCTGCTCACCTAGCTCGATTTTCCTCTATGATCTCTGCAGTAAGAGGCTGGTGTGATGTGCTGTGCAGAGTAATTGCCATATAGGTTAAGAACAAGGAGACACATTTATTTTAAAAGGATGTTTGCATGGGAAACTTTGCGGGCAGACCCAATATGTAGGCCTATATTAATGTCTATTATTTTCAAATTATTATTATTATCTTTTCACTGGTGACAGATGCTCATTAAAACCACTCTGGCATCACAAATCCATTTGTTTGGTCAACAATCCCAGCATCTTCACAGGTAAAAGGTGCAGGTAATTTCTCCGTCTGCACAGCTCCCTCTGAAATGTAGCTGTTACAGGCAGAATGACAGAAACACTCTTTGGAAACCTAGGCAACATGCTTTCATAGCCCTGTCAAACCAATCAAATGGCCGCGCAGTGCTGTAGAAAATGGCAAGAGAAGTGGTGATGATTTGAGAGCTCCTGGTGTGATCATTCAGCGTAGACCTGGTTTCGACAGATTTGCAATGATGGCGTTCTGTGTGCCAAACCGGTCTTATCTGGGCTAAAAGAGGCTAGAGACGAGATTGATCGGAATCAGTTTGATACCAGAGGTTGTCTTAGTCTGGTCTTTCGACGTTTGGTTTTGTTGTACATTCAGTTCACTTTGGATGATAATTAATAGAAAATATGTTATGGAACAAGCTGAATTACATGCTTTTATGGGGAACGAGTTGACATTTAACATTTTAATTTGTCTAGTGCATGTTGAGGGTTTTTTTTTATATATAAGGATGCCCAAGTATTATGTATTTTTCATTATAAAGAGCCATTTACACTGTATTAGAAAATAACCCTATGGACTACATGCTATTTCTAAACGTAAATAGTCCACTGTTATATTCAACATTTTACTAAACGCAAAACAACTTTATCTGGAAAGATTTTGTTATTTTAAGTTGATAATATAATTATCCTCTGCCCGCTTTTAGAGTAATGTTAGCTGCATAATCCTGAATGCTAACATTTCCAATTTAGTTTATTGTTATAGTACATTTTGCATAAAATAAAATAAAAGCCCCAACAAAAATTGAATCCGATAACTAAAAAAACACTTTGGATCAAGAGATATGTAAGATTTTCTACCATTCTTTAGAAAGCAGAATGGAACCACGATAATATAAAAAACAATGAAATATGTTAAAACTTTTTTTACCGTTTATAAGTTTGGGGTTAGTAAGATTTTATTTATTTATTTGAAAGAAAAAATAAATGAATATTATATTCAGCACGGTTGCATTAAATAGATGAAAAATGAATGATGATTCATGTGTCACTGAAGACTGGAGTAATGCTGTTGAAAATTCAGCTTTGCTTCACAGGAATAAATTACATTTTATAATACATTCAAATAGAAAACAGTCATTTTAAATTATAATAATATTTAGCAATTTAACTGTATTATTGATCAAATAAAAGCATAAGAGACATTTAAAAACATAATAGGCTTACAGACCCCAAACGTTTGAACACTGGTGAATTTTTCATTAAAATGTTAATTCACAGCCTTCACAATATCTCTTCACTTCAGTCGGAAACCAGGTGACCAGGCCACGAAGACCTATCCTTTGTGCCATTTAAAACTGAGCCTCATTGTTTTTATTGGAACGGTAGAGTTTATCCTTAACAGCCGGCCTGTCTTGGCACTCGACTGTGTCATATCATTTCACCCTGGCCAGGGTTCAAAAAAGCACTGTTAGTGCTTAGCACCGCATTATTACAAGGGACTTATGGCAGTCTTTTACATGTGTATGTCAAAGCTGCCTGAAAAGATGCCCGCTCTTGCGTTTGCTGGTTATATTTCCATCTAATGTTTGTTTGTTTCTTTAACACACCGTTGGAGACAGAGCAGGCGATAAGGAAGAACAGCAGATCTCACCAGGCTCAGGCAAGGTTTGCTTTAATTAGCATGTGTCTCTGGCTGCATGCAGACACAGAGGGTCCCTGGTGTGTGTGTGTGTGTGTGTGCGATGATGGAGAAGGCAGGGATTCTCCTCTGTTTTTTGTTTTTGTACATCCACGGTTCACTGTTTCACAAGCAGCAGCGAGGCATCTCCTTCATCCATGTGTCTGCCCTCTACTTTCACACAGAGCTGCTAATGAGAGCGGAGGATGAAGATGAGAGATGAAAGGCCTGTCATTTTTCTCATGATGAGAGAACTTGCGTGTGTGTGTTGAAGGTTTAATAGGTGATCCCGGTGCACCCAAACCGTTTTATGTTAACAGGAGCAAAGGGAAAGCCGATAGCTTTAACCTATTTGCAGGTAACACCATTAAACATGCCCTCGCCCCCTGATCCTGGCTCCTCTTTGTATGGATGTGATGCACAGGGTTTTTTCATGGGATCTTCAGTACGGTAAATCATCCCTGTGGCTTTTCTGTGGTTGGGATATCTTTTTTCTTTGAAATGAAGAAGCAAGGCAGCGCTGTCGGCAGATGCACGTCTGTCTGAGCGCCAGGCTCCAGCTCTATGGGATTTTATTTTGTGTTTTTATAGTCTTTAAATAGCATTCAGAATACATTTTCACAGTTTTGCTTAAGCAGCCCAGGAGAGACGAAACCTGCTTTGTGGTGAAAGTGAAGAAAGAGACTTTTAGATCCTCATTAAAGACTGTTATAAACTTCTTTTGGAGATGAAGTAGAATGGAAAATAGTTTTTTTGTCCATGTGTTTCTGTCATGTTTTCCAAGAAAAAGATCTGAACAGACTTAAAGCAAGATAAATTGAGAAGCAAAATTGAACAACATACTGAAACTTGTTTGTTAAGAGAGCGTTTTTTACATCGTTATTTTTCATAACCCTTTGGCAAACTGTATTTCTCTTGCTTAAGCATCAACTGAACAAAATTGAGTGAGGTTTATGAAGAAGAAAACATTATGCCACTAGGGATGAGAAAAATAAACTTAATTTAAGATGCATTCTATGAACACAAATCCTCATAACTTATTTTGTTTTCCTTGCCAACTAATTTTATCTAGCTTAAAGGTTTAGTTATTGTTCCTGAAAAAAAGTGTATCTCTCTCTCTCTCTTTGTGTGTGTGTGTGTGTGTGTGTGTGTGTGTGTGTGTGTGTGTGTGTGTGTGTGTGTGTGTGTGTGTGTGTGTGTGTGTGTGACTCTGTCTGACTTTTTTTTATGGTCAATGAAAAAGGACTTGTTAAAATTCTGTTTTGCAGATATATTTCTTTTTGAAATAAACATTAACTGAAATACTGTTTGTATATATATATATATATATATATATATATGTGTGTGTGTGTGTGTGTGTGTGTGTGTGTTAACATTTGTTAAATACTAAAATAACTAAAATAATATAAACTAAACATTATTACTATTAATTTACTCAAAGTAAAAACAAAAATATAAAATAAAAAATATATATATTAACAAAATCTATAAAAGTATATCAATGATATATATAATAAATAGCAAATACAAAATAATAATAATTATATAGTTAAGAAAAACTTTAAATAAACTAAATCTAAAATCAAAATGAAAATAAAAATTTAATTAAAATATTAACCTAAACTACCTAAACAAATAATAAAAACTAGAGGTCGACCGATATATCGGGCCGATATTTGTCATTTTTTAATATATCGGCATCAGCCGATATCCGTGTTTAGTAGCGCCGATTTAAAGTCAGGCACGTCGGCAGGCAGCCCCGTGTTATTGGTGCGGTGGAAAGTGCTGCTGCAGCAGCATGTGAAGCACCCCAAGCCAAAAGTTTTGGAAGATTCAACAACAGTCCTGGGAGATAAAGGTAGTCAGAGAATTTCACTCTGTAAATGGGGTGGAGAAGTTGACAGCTCTAACAAACACTGCAGCGTGACGTTACCAAAGTAAACTGTCTCTGACGTTACTCCGCCGCTCACAGACAGCAGCGTGCTCGGAGAGACAGCTGTCCTGGAGCTGCCCAGAACGGTGAATGACATTTGTTCGGAAGCATGGTTTGATGCAGACAATAACCAGTTTTCCATCTAACTTATTTGTATTTAGGGATGTCAATATTCGGTTTTTTCCATGATCGATCGTCGTTTAAATTAATGATCAATTAATTACCTTAATGCTGCAAAATGCGTCTGCAGCGGTATTATTATTATGTGCAAAAGCCACTTGGAAAAAAAGCTTTCTCACCCGAATTAAAGGGGTTTTAGTCTGAATAAAATGCTAGTAGCAGGACTATAAAATGAATAGATGTGATTAGGATCATTTGATAAAATGAAGAGAGTGCGCCATACGTTGGAGATCATTTTACTTTGTTGACTGTTTACCGTCAAGGAAGACCGCTGAATGCGTCTCTTTAAATGGTTTCGTGTTGCTTGTTGTTGTATTTTAAAACGCTACTGCAATGTTTTCAAATGACACACTATAGTAGTGGTGCAACGGATCATCATTGATCAATATCTTCGGTTCGGCACACACATTTTTTATTTATTTAATGTAAACTAGACAGAAAGATCATCCTCTACACATGAGCAAAAACGTCCTTGGAATAACAGCAGAGTGGACGGTCTTTTCAAACTGACCAGTGTAACCTTTTAAATGTTTGGTTGACTGTACTTTATTTTAATAATGAACAGACTGCGATGTAAGTTTGAAATTAGAATGCACTTTAGATGTTCTGTGTCATTTATACCAAACACAGAGTGTGTTTGCAGCACTACTGTTATTTATTTTTTATATATTTATTTTTTTATATTTTTCAGTTTAATTGATTTTTATTTCTAAAATTGTATTCATTTAAATGTATATTTAAGTTTACATTTATGTTCCAACAAACTTGAAAAATTCTACTTGATAAATGCTCTAAAACTTTAATGCAAATGATTGACATATATATATATTACATGTTTTATATATTTAATACTTGGTCAGTTTATTGATTTTGTTTGGTTCACTTTGGATACATTTTTTATTTTAATACCGTGAAGTGCACAAAATTAAGATTCGAGAGATGGTTCAAGTCATTGCTCAATAAATGATGATAAGTTTAGAAATGTTGTGCATCCACTTATTATTAGTGTTTCATTTTAGCATGCAAATGAAGGGGAAAACTTCAAGATATCGGCCCTAAAAATCGGCAGCACATATCGGCCATCGGCTGACTCTGACCTCCAAACATCGGCATCGGCATCGGCTATAGAAAAACCCATATCGGTCGATCTCTAATAAAAACTACATAAGTTTTGTGTGGAACACAAATATATATATATATATATATATACAGTACAGACCAAAAGTTTGGAAACATTACTATTTTTAATGTTTTTGAAAGAAGTTTCTTCTGCTCATCAAGCCTTCATTTATTTGATCAAAAGTACAGAAAAAACAGTAATATTGTGAAATATTATTACAACTTAAAATAATAGTTTTCTATTTGAATATACTTTAAAATAAAAAAAAATTATTCCTGTGATGCAAAGCTGAATTTTCAGCATCATTACTCCAGCCTTCAGTGTCACATGTAACATCCAGTCTATCACATGATCATTTAGAAATCATTCTAATATTCTGATTTATTATGAGTGTTGGAAACAGTTCTGCTGTCGAATATATTTGATGAATAAAAGGTTAAAAAGAACTGCATTTATTCAAAATAAAAAAAGAATTCTAATAATATATATTCTAATAATATATTTTCTTTACTATCACTTTTTATCAATTTAACACATCCTTGCTGAATAAAAGTATTGATTTTATTTAAAAAAAAAGAAAGAAAAAAAATTGCTGACCCCAAATTACTGACCAGTAGTGTATATTGTTATTACAAAATATTTATATTTTAAAAACATAGCTTCTTTTTTTTGTACTTTTTATTCATCAAAGTATCCTAAAAAAGTATCACATGTTCTGAAAAAATATTAAGCAGCAGAACTGTTTCCAACTTTGATAATGAATCATCATATTAGAATGATTTCTAAAGGATCATGTGATAATGATCCTAAAAATTCAGCTTTGCATCACAGAAATAAATGATAATTTAAGGTATAATACATTTAAAAACAATTATTTTAAATTGTAATAATATATCACAATATTACATTTTTTTCTGTATTTTTGATCAAATAAATGCAGGCTTGATGAGCAGAAGAAACTTCTTTCAAAAACATTAAAAATAGTAATGTTTCCAAACTTTTGGTCTGTACTGTATATATTTATATTAACATAAACTACAATAATATGTCAATGGTATTAAGATGAGCTGCTGGCTCTTTATATGTGTCTTTAACCTTGAGCTGTCCTCAGGAGCGCTTCACTTCCTGTGCTATTTGCACAGATCTCATTGAGGCCAGACTCTGAGATGGCGTCTGAGTCCGGGCTCGAGGGTCACACCCCGTGATTCCTTCCCTGTGAACTTTATTGTCATGCTTAGATTTCCAGATATCTCCACCTTCTGCCTTCAGAACAGGAAGTTGCAGCTCTAGTTCCCTTGATGATGTGAGTTACACTCAGATGCTTGATAAAGACCCCGGAGCCGGATAAATTTCACAAAGATCTGTCAACATGATTGAAGGCACTGCACAGCAAAATATTATATTCTTAAAATGTGCCAGTGCTACAAGACCAAATGGAATTTCAAGATATTTTTTTTTCTGAAAACAAGCATAGCAAGGTATTTCTTATTGGTTTTAATCATTTTTGACATATATTTACCAGAAAACAAATGCAAAATACTTATATGATGCTAAAATGTCATACTTTTTAATATAATTTGTTTATTGTTTAATATAATTTGTCATATAATTGCAGACATTTGAAAACTATATATATATGTGTGTGTGTGTGTGTGTGTGTGTGTGTGTGTGTGTGTGTGTGTGTTCGCATTATAAATAAAACTGTATAGACATGTTTTTAAAATATAAAAAAAACTAAAACTTTAAAATCAAGGTTAAAACAAAAATATAAAAAATAAAATATTAACAAAAACTATAATAGCACATCAAGTGGTATTAAAATAAATACAAAATAACTTTTTAGAAATGAGTGTGTGTAATATATATATATATATATATATATAAATTTGGATTTATTATTTTAATATAACTGATATCTGATAGACATTTAACTTGTATATGATTGAAATACAATACTTTGTTTTTAATATTATTTTTCATATTGCAGACATTTTAATAAAATATATATTTTTTGGGGTCCATATTTTTAAAAAATCTGATGTTTTTTAATACAGGTAGTTTAAAATTATATAATTTGCATCATCTTAATTCATACGTTATATAATATGCGATTTCTGATTTCAAAGAATATTAGTATAAAACATTTTTTGTAATATAATCCACTATAGTATCCAAAAGTATCTGAGAATGAAGTGAAATTAGTGTTCATATCCCTATAGTGCTTAAACTGAGAATTTGTCTGAGTTGCAAGTAGAACCAGAAAGACCCAGGTCCTCAAATCCAGTTGAATGAACACACAATATGTTTACAACTTCTGTTAGAGATGTTAAGCTTTTTATACACCAGGCTCTTCAGAATTATGCAAATGAGCCTTTCAGTGGAATCATCTCCAATTAGAGAAAGCTACTTTCCATGCTTTTATAGAAATATTTGTACATTATTTAACTATCCGCAATTATGGGCCAATCTTACATCATTTTAAAGAAAAATTACTGAGGAAATATAATTTTATTTATTTTTTTAATTATTTATTTATTTAAATTGTTTTTTGGCTATGGGCACTTTTGTCCATGTGCACCTTTAGAAAGTAAACTCTACAGAAGTACCCTTTTCACACTATTATTGATTTATTGAATTTGAGATGAAATGAAAATGATATTTGTTTGGTCTGAAAAAAATAGCAGAATTTTCCTAAAATGCATTTAAATCTATATGCATTTGCTATAAATTTTAAGAAACAAATGCCATTTTAGTCTCATCTTAAATTATGAATTGTTTTAAATATAATTTTGTGATGAAAATTACATTTTAAACATTTTTTAAATAAAATCGCTTCTTTGTCTGGAAGAGGCTAATTTTATAGCTAGCATTTTGATGTATACTAATACAGAAAAATAAACCATATTTTTTAAATTTATTGCATAATTTAACAATTTCAGCTTTATTACAATTGATACTCTATATAAATATATTTGTATCATATTTATCCTTTTTTTTCACATCACATCTTCTCTTGCCAAACAAGCCTACTAACTTTTTATAAATGTTTTTGTTTTATTATTTTATTTATTTATTTATTTATTGCTGACAATTGTTTTATAGTGGGAATGATGATACAATTATGTACAACTATTTTACAAGTTAGATATATTTTAATCAAAATTTTACAGATGTAATAATAAAAAAATTTGTGATGATTCTCTTCACATTTAAAGTAATAAATATTATATTGCTAAAAAGTTTCCAAAGCATCTTTAATGTAAATATCATATTACAAAGCCATTGAAATCTGATATTTAAAGATGTAAGTTTAATTTTGACTTTTACTTTCTATTTTAAATGAAATAAACAGAAATGTGGTCTCTGTTGAAGATCTGGGATGCACTGGAACGGTCCTAATGAAAGCTGTTAATGATCTCAGATCTGCAGAAGTGGACTGGCCGCTCAGGCACACAGTTTTTAATTGGTTTAGATCCTATCAGTCCGGCAGAAAGTTCTTTGTTATCTCATAAGAGCACTGACTAATTAAAACTGATATAGCATGTGGAGACCCACAAGCAATGTTTAGCATTTTTTCAACATTTAACGAAGTAAAAAGAGACATAAAAGCCATCAAGATAAACCATTAAAGTTTGAATGTTAGGGTACATTATGTAATGTCAGAATCTATAGCCTATTTGAATATTCAAGGAAAATAATACATAGCATCAGTGGCGGACTGGGACAGTAAATCAGGCCGGGAATTTGACTCCACCCCAGGCCACCTCTGTTGCTGCAGTCACCACCCAATTCATGTGTCCACCAGACCAGACTGCTAAACTCTTTGGCTCTTTCAGTTGTTTGAATTGGGTGATACTTAAAAAATAAATCTAAATCATTAGACTGTGGATGGGCAAAATAATCAAATGGAGTATCAAGGCATTCACTGTGTCTATCATCTTTCCCTGAACCCCCCTCACTCTGCACATTGAGTTTCTCTGCAATATGAAATAAGCACTTTCAATAATCTATATTAATTATGCAGCCATCAATTGTATGTCCCAATGATCACAGTCCTACTACTGATGACCTTATAAATCATAAATCAAAAAAATCATTTTAAGTCGCTTTGGAAAAAAGCATCTACAAATAAATAAACAAAAGCGTTTTCATCATATTCAAACTTAAAATCAGCCGACTTTTATTTTGGCGGGTTGCCGGCAAGTATATGCGCTTCCGGATTTAGCGCTGCTGATTTCTTTTACTGTCTATGATTAAAGAGTGTCAGTGGATGAATGTCACAGTTTTGTATTGTGCTTTGAAACGGTAGGCATAGCCTAGATTTATGGTTTCAGGTTGAAAATAAAACTTATATAGTACAGTTTTGTCACGATCGGTGTTACAGAAAACACAGGAGAGGGAACCAATCGCAGGTAAGTCATTTATTAAAGGGTAATCCAAAAGGGGTAAACAGTCCAGGCAGGGTCAAAACCAGAATATCCAAATCCAACACAAACAAGACACGAAGACAAGGCAAGGCAAAATGACGGACATGAATTAACAGCAACATTAAACAAGGACTCCGTAACACAGACTCAGACAGACCGGGTATAAATACACAAAAGGATAATGGGGAAACTGGAGACAGGTGGGGAACAATCAATTAACTAAACAAGGAGGAAGGTGACCAAATAAGGAGACAGGAAGTGATAATATGATACACACTGTGGGAACCGGAGGACAGCTAGTGGAAACCCAGGGAACACAACCCAGACACTGTGACAGTACCCCCCCTCTACGGAGCGGCTCCCAGGCGCTCCAAGACAGACACAGAACAGAGACCAGGAGGGAGACGGACAGGTGGAGGCTCAGGGGAGGGACGGAGGGTCAGCAAAGAAAAACATGGGGAACAGGCATCAGAATGTAAACACAAAACAGGAAGACCAGGAGGGAGGAGGACCGGAGGAGGTTCAGGGGGAGGGACGGAGGGCCAGACTAACAGAAAGGAACAGGGACAGAAATTAACACAAAAGCAAAAAACAACATGAAGCCCCCCAGGGCGGAGCAGAAGACCACCACGTCCTTGTGGTCGAGGCCAGAGTTCCCCAGGGCGGAGCAGAAGACCACCATATCCTTGTGGTCAGGGCGGAAGGCCCCCAGGGCGGAGCAGAAGACCACCACAGCCATGCGGTCAGGACCAGAGCCCCCCAAGGTGGAGCAGACCTTCGTGCTCAAGATCAGAGGTGACTTGCCTCAGTCCATGAAGATCAGAGGTGACTTGCCTCAGTCCATGAAGATCAGAGGTGACTTGCCTCAGTCCATGAAGATCAGAGGTGACTTGCCTCAGTCCATGAAGATCAGAGGTGACTTGCCTCAGTCCATGAAGATCAGAGGTGACTTGACTCAGTCCATGAAGATCACCGGTGACTTGACTCAGTCCATGAAGATCACCGGTGACTTGACTCAGTCCTTGAAGATCACCGGTGACCAGCCCTGACTCTGGAGGATCCGCGGTGACCAGCCCTGACTCTGGAGGATCCGCGGTGACCAGCCCTGACTCTGGAAGGATCACCGGGACCTGACTCGACTCTGGAAGGATCACCGGGACCTGACTCGACTCTGGAAGGATCACCGGGACCTGACTCGACTCTGGAAGGATCACCGGGACCTGACTCGACTCTGGAAGGATCACCGGGACCTGACTCGACTCTGGAAGGATCACCGGGACCTGACTCGACTCTGGGGAGTTCACCGGCACCTGACTCGACTCTGGGGAGTTCACCGGCACCTGACTCGACTCTGGGGAGTTCACCGGCACCTGACTCGACTCTGGGGAGTTCACCGGCACCTGACTCGACTCTGGGGAGTTCACCGGCACCTGACTCGACTCTGGGGAGTTCACCGGCACCTGACTCGACTCTGGGGAGTTCACCGGCACCTGACTCGACTCTGGGGAGTTCACCGGCACCTGACTCGACTCTGGAGGGTCAACTAGAACCTGACTCAACTCTGGAGGGTCAGCTGTGACTCTCATCCTGTGCAGCGGCGCTGGGCAAGCAGCCATCTTGGGCCATGACTCTGGACAGGTGGCCATCTTGTACTGTGGCGCTGGACCGGTGGCCAATTTGGGCATTGGCGCTGGGTTAGCGGCCATCTTGTGCTGTGGCGCTAGGCTGACGGCCATCTTGGGCTGTGGCGCTGAACCGGTGGCCAATTTGGGCATTGGCGCTGGGCTGGCGGCCATCTTGTACTGTGGCGCTGGACCGGTGGCCAATTTGGGCATTGGCGCTGGGCTGGCGGCCATCTTGGGCTGTGGCGCTGGAACGTTGACCAATTTGGGCATTGGCGCTGGGTTAGCGGCCATCTTGTGCTGTGGCACTGGACAGACGTTCATCTTGTGCTGTGGCGCTGGACAGACGGCCATCTTGTGCTGTGGCGCTGGACAGACGGCCATCTTGTGCTGTGGCGCTGGACCGGTGGCCAATTTGGGCATTGGCGCTGGGTTAGCGGCCATCTTGTGCTGTGGCGCTAGGCTGACGGCCATCTTGGGCTGTGGCGCTGAACCGGTGGCCAATTTGGGCATTGGCGCTGGGCTGGCGGCCATCTTGGGCTGTGGCGCTGGAACATTGGCCAATTTGGGCATTGGCGCTGGGTTAGCGGCCATCTTGTGCTGTGGCGCTGGACAGACGGCCATCTTGTGCTGTGGCGCTGGGCTGGTAGCCAGTTTGGGCAGTGGTGCTGGACTGGCGGCCATCTTGGGTTGTTGCGCTTGGCTGGTTGCCATCCTGGGCAGTGGTGCTGGGCTGACGACCACCCCGCCGGAAGAGACAGAAGTGGCTGGGGCATCCCACCGAAGGCGATGCTGCAGGTAGCGCACAAATTCCCAGAATTCCAGTGTCTCTAACTGCGCCATCTCCTCCTGAGACACTGGATCATCCAGCCCGCCATTAAAATAGTCCTTTAGGGCCGCATCGTTGTAATCCATGCCCTCGGCCAGGGACCAGAACACCTGAGCCAGGGTCCCCACTTCATTGCCCTCTTGGCGGAGGGCGATCAACCGAAGATACTTGGCTCGCCGCTCCGCCATCTTGGCTGGGGAATGGAAAAACGACATACCACTGGTTCCTAGAATGACGGAGTCCTTCTGTCACGATCGGTGATACAGGAAACCAGAAGATAGAACCAAGTGCGGGTAAGTCATTTATTAGGGGTTAATCCACAGAGAATAAACAGTCCAGGCATGAGTCGAAAACCAGAAGAGCAATCCAAACATAAACTAAACAAGAAGGCAAGGCAAGGCAAGATGACGGACATGAATTAACAGCAACATTAAACAAGGATTGCGTAACACAGACTCAGACAGACCGGGTATAAATACACAAAAGGATAATGGGGAAACTGGAGACAGGTGGGGAACAATCAATTAACTAAACAAGGAGGAAGGTGACCAAATAAGAAGACAGGAAGTGATAATATGATACACACCGTGGGAACCGGAGGACACCTAGTGGAAACCCAGGGAACACAACCCAGACACTGTGACAAGTTTGTGATCTAAAATGATAATTGTGCATTAACAGCTGTCAACCATGTCGGTACGCAAATGCGCTGTCAGAACATATTTATATTACGCATTTTTTATTTTGGTCGCACATGCGGACCTGCAGACCACTTATGTGCACCCCTGTATATATTATCATATTATTAAGAATATTCTAACTACAAGCAACAGCACAAATAAATACAATAGAGTAAAGATACAAATAAAATAAACTGACTTTCAGGTTTTTTTAGGTTTGTCTTGCATTAGTTTTTAGGTACAGAAATTAAAGTAATCAAATGTAAAACAGCATTGCATTTTGGACTATAAATTAAAGATTATTCTTTATTAAGGTAAAAAAAAGCTTTTTAATCAAGAGCAGTGAGTGATTTCTTGGTTGCTGTTCGATTAATATAAAGACTGTCACTTTAAGAGAATGCACTGATACAGTGTTCGTATTAGTATTGAACAAGAGTGAATGATTTGTAGAGGTATTTTTCATCGCTGTTGTTGTAATGTCTTGGAATCCAGAATGTACTGGCATCAACAGAAACATATATTAACTGAACCCTGTTTGTTTTACGTGTTATTTATAGTAAACCATATTACAGATGCTTTGTCAGATTTAAGTTGAACAGCGGTCTCAGCGCGTGTCGAACCGTGTGTGGTGAATTGAACGGTTCGGATTTTTCAGTGAACCATAGTAAATAGGCTATAAATGTAATTCTGACCGACCTGCTCCCTTACTGGTGAACATGGCTGGGATTTTGCAGCAACTTGCTGCGTCTGTGGCCAGGGCTTTTCTCCTTTTTATACGTTCCGTCTCTGCTCCTCCTTTGTGTTTACGCTCCATTTTATTGTGCGATTTTCTAAGATAAAGCCTGCCTCTGGATATAGCCAATTAGGCAGTGCTTCGCTGATGTTTGGTCATGTGGTGGTGTCATTTTCACTCCACGATCGCCTGATTCGTACATTCATAAGACCGTCAATTAATTTGCAGTTGCATACCAGCCTATTGCACGTCAGTCTGATCGACTGCACAGTGGCAGCCGGCAGGCCAGAATGACCGTCAGGCCACCGGGAAATGTCCCGGTGCTCCCGATGGCCAGTCCGCCCCTGCATAGCATGTTAAGGAATAGATGACCCATACATTTAAATTTGCTGAAAATGTACTCCCCATCAGGCCATCCAACATGTAGATTTTGTACTTCAGTTCAGTTCAGATCAAGAAACAGTCTCATCTACATTTTGAATGGCCTGAGGATGAGTACGTTTTCAGCTAATTTATAATTACGGGTGAGCTACTCCTTTAATGTATAGAAACATGTGATGTGGAAGTATTGACAGTCGGATCAGTAGGTTCCTTAGTCTAAGAAAATGTTTAAAAAGTGCATAAACAATATATATTCTGCTCCAGTTAATGTTAAGAATGGTTTCTTATTGACCATGGCAAATCAAATTCCATCCCGCAGAGCATATTTCTCAACTAAATTGGATTCATATCCAGAATCCAATATCCCATTTTAATGTTTTAGTTCAGCAAAGTACATTTCTGCAGTTAATATCACTGCAACCATGAACATGAGAGTTGAAAATGACTAGAAATTGAAGCAGTGAGAAAAGGGAATGAACTCTATAGGCTAACACTGAACTGTGATTAATGCCGTTCAGAGACTTTGAGGTCTTCCTGTGAAATTCAGTACATAATCATTAAGATGATCCAGTATGTTGTGCATTTAAGAACAAGAACATCCCTTTTTTTTAGTGTCTCTTTCATGCTATTGAATTACAGTGATGTTGTATTTCCCCCCTGCTGGTAATGTGATGCTCCCGCTGCGGGTCAGTCATGCTCACTAAAGTTTTAAGGTCCTATTACAGCCATGTGGTGGAAATATGAGTGATAATCTTTATGCAACACTTTGTACCGGCTTCTCTGCTGAAAGCCAAAGAGGTTATATTCTACACTTTTGTATCATTTCATTTGATGTAATTGGTCTTGTAATGGGTCTCATTCATTAAAAGTGCATGTGGGATTCAAATTTGAAAATTTGAAATTCTATATTGATGAGTGTTTTGGGCTTTTTTTTTTCTTTTCTTTTTACCTTTATTTAAACAAGGTCTTATTAATTTGATCAAAAGTGACAGTAAAGACATTTATAATCAAACCATCAAAGAACTGTTTTCAACATTGATAATAATAACAAATGTTTCTTGAGCTGTAAATGAGCATATTTGATTGATTTCTGAAGGATCATGTGATGGAATTCTTGTTTTTAACTGTATACTGCATACTCTGTATGTAAAAATGTGAAATGGCGAGTATTATTGTGTCACATGACCACACTACTCTCATTATATGCATCTATAATTCAGAGTGGTGTCCAGTTCAATGTTGGAATTTTTATTTCTTCGCTTTTTTAATTATTATTTTGTATTTGCATTTGTAATTCAATACATTTGAGTTCAAAATTAAATAGTTAAAGTTGATTAACAAGTCAAAAAATCATCAATCAGTTGAAGTTGATATTGCTTCCAATTCATTCACCGCTAGATTTGGATGGGCATGTTGAGCGCATTGCATTGTGGGATACAGGATTTCACAATGTATACTATCAAGTGGCAACCTTCCCGTCTCTCTCTTGAAACCAACACGGAAGTGACTTAAACTGCAATTCATCGACTGGCCACTAGAGACTGGCCCCAAAAGGGAGTTAATACCGTAGACCACCCGCCCCCCCCATGTTGAAATGCCCAACTTTACAGCAAAAAACAAAAAAAAAAAAACAAACGCCTGGTGCAGAAAGTGGTTTTGGTCTAAATAGCTGCTAAGCTATATAAATATATAATTAACAACTCCACCCACGTCCCTCCTTTCTGCCCATTTTCTATACAAATAAATTTTCAGTTTTCCTAAACTTAAACATTTAGCTCAATGAGTTACCTACCGTTTCTTTCAGTGTGTAAATGTTCTTCAGCAATAGTAAATATAGTAGTACTGTTCTCGAATGACTTGTTCAGTTTATTCCAATAAATAGTCTGTGTGAACTGGGAAACCAGCATTCAGATGATGCTCACAATTGAATATGTTTTTCCATGATATGGCTCCTATAAATTGGTTGAGAAGCTAATGTGAGTGAATAATGGCTGGTTTAACTGCATTAGTGAGTGGATGTTTTCTTATGTGTCAGAATGTTTTCTGCTGTAACGTGTAGCTTTATTTTTTATACTTTTAGTTTTCAAGTTATTTTGTTCTATTTAGCTTTATTTATATTTCAGTTTTAGTTGGTTTAGTACTCAATTTTTTTAAATTATTTTCAGTTTAAATTTTGTTATTTCAGTTTTGTCATGTGCTTTTGTCATATTTGTGTTTATATAGGCTACAGTATAGATATAGAGATATCAATGTAGGTATAATTCTAATTAGCTTTATTGTATTTTTGTTTCAGTTTTAGTCATCATTTTAGTCACTTAAGCCAAAACTTATATTTTTAATTTATATTTTAATATAATTATATTTAATTTAACTTATATTTTAATTTAATTCAGCTTCGTTTAAATTGCTGAAAATATATACATTTTTATTATATAATTTGTTATAATAACAACACTGATCCAGTTGATGTTCAGGCAGTCCCAGATGTCAGCTTCTGGTCAACTAGTCATCCAGTAATTGACAAGCCAATCAGATGTAATCTTTCCTTAATTTTATGAGTAGTCCAGTAATTATTCAGGCAACTGAATGATTAGTTGATTTTGAAAGTGTGTAGTTTTGCGCATCATTAGAGCATGCATTATATTTGAACATTTACAGCTACATGTAATGAATTTTATCTTCTGCTTAAATCCTCACACACATGCATTCACATGACATACTCTTGCTGATGGACTCTCAGATATGAATCTGTCTCGACGCTTGCATAGTAAACACGAAGTACAGCAGCGTGTTGCCAGAAATCAACTGACAGCTCTGCTGGTGCTGCAATGTTCATTGTCAAGTGTCCTAAATACGGCAGAGACCTTTAGTTGTATCTGGTGTGTGTGTGTGTGTGTGTGTGTGTGTCAGGACCACAGCTATTGTAACACCAGAACAATGGCTTGAGTGTAAACAGGTAGTGTCTGATGAAAAAAAACAGACTGAGATCTTCTCCAAGCATTAATCTTCATCAGAAGTGTTGTCTTCTGCAGGAAGTGAGTTGTGGAGAAAGAGATACACTGACTCGGACAGACCTTGGCCTTCTTCAGAATAAAAGTAGAGACTTCCTTTCTTTATTTGAGACCTTTCCACTGCAGTCTGTCCCTCACATCCATTCTCACATTCTCTTTAAATGTAATTATTATTTTAAATAATTAATTATTTAAATATGTAAAGAAATATATTAATATTTTATCAACAATAACAATAATAATAATATTTATATTCTAATATTTCAGTATTAATATATTATTATTGCAATAGTAATATCTTTTTTTTATTGGTTACATTTTTAACATTTTAAATTATTATTATTATTATTATTATTTTAAATAATTAAAATTAAACCAATACATAAATATTATATTATATTTAAAAATAATAAATAAATAAAATAAGAGTACTAATATCATAATTTATTTAATTTAGTTTTTATTTTGGTTGAAAAACTGCAGGGAGCCTTTAAAGCTTCACATTTTTTCATAATTCTGCATGTTGGAAAAAGCTGTATATATAAGGAAAAATTATTTATTCTAAATCATAATTTGTAATACATCATTTTTCATTGTTTTGTTTGTTTTGAGCATCCTGACTTTCAACGGCTTGAGTTTGGGAGACTTTCTGTTTGTTCAGCTAATAGCAGGCGTGTTCGAGAAACCTATTTGAAATAATTGAGATATATATATATATATATATATATATATATATATATTTATAAAATCTCCTGTTTGGTGATGCTAGTGGCAAAGAGATTACACACTTCACCTTTAAATTGATTAATTTTCTTCAAGATTTGATGTCAGGAATTTGTCCAGTCCATGTCACTTTTAATGAAATCAGCACTCATGCAAATTACTCTGAAATTACTCTGCTGTCACTAATAAATGACTGTACAGCAGCTTTTCTCAATGATTTTCATTAGATATGCTGTGAATCTACTCTTGACACAGACATCCCGGTAAAGTCACTTTATATGCATATTCACAAAATATCCGTCACTCAAATTAAATAAGTTTTAGCCTGGCCAGGAGCCTTTAGAAATGAAATGTCACTGTGTTCTTATTAGGATAGTTTTGAGTGAGTTGGAGAGCATTTTTGCTCATATCCCTGAATTTTAAACCATAGTTGGGACCCTGTATGCGACATCTCATTTTTGAGATGAAAGCACTCAAGTATAATTTTCTTCTTCGGCGCTGCCATCCTGATCACATGTGCTAGCTATAAAAACTATAAAAACTAAAATTTCAGCTTTAAATGGGGGCTCAATAGCTGAGGTTCAGATCCGATGAGAAATAAAAGATTGTAAATGCACGAACACAGAACTTTTCTCACTATTTGTTTGCAAGGATGGTGACATTCTTGTGAACGTGTCATTCATAATTTTTACAAATTGATTCCATATCGAGTGTTCTCTACCACTAAGTTCATGGCTCAGAGCCGTTTTTGCTCCTGAAGTGGGTTCAGATGAAGGTGTCATCTCTATCCATCATGCCTCTTGAACGGTCCTCACCTCCAGTCATATATCTGCCTGTGGTCTGTGCTATGAACACGAACGGTGCAGGTATTATAAACATAAACCTGCAATGAAACAGACTCTTAAGACTCTCAGTCCTTGAGAATATAAACCGTAAACTGTAGGTCCCATCAACTTGCCCTGCTCAGACTTTGAACTTCAAATGAAGCATTGAAATTTCACTTTGGGAAAGCTGCTATGATTTGTGCATTCGTTCTATGCAGTAGTTTTATAAATAGCATTGCCTGCTCACTATTTTTTAGTCCCAGTGGTGCTTTTCCCACTAAACTGGTGCATGCTGTCATTTCACATTGCAGATCACTGCATTCATAGTTCATCCCTCTTGTTCTCTATGCAGTCTAAGACTTTTCATTATGTTTTATCACAGGTTGAATTAAGGCTGGACAGTGGTGATGTCACTGCAAAGTAAGTTTAATCATTTAAGAATTGCTAAGTTTGATGTTTGAAAAATGTACTTAGTTTAATATATTTTCTTGAATTTCGTTCTGGATGTGAAAGCTGGATTTGAAAGCTAGATGTAAAGTGGCAGGTTGATACAATAGAATCCAGAAGTCTGAGACCACCTGTAAAAATGCTCTGTTCAATTAAAATTTATAAAATGTATAAATGACAATATCAGCATAAAAAATTAAGTTAATGAAATAAGCATAAGTCTCACTTTCACAGTATTTGATCATAGTCGGGGTGTCACTAATTTGCTTATTAGTAGCTTAAAAATTTATTTACTCAATGTTTTACAGTTTTATAATTTGTTTAATGCTGTCATTCAATTAAACGACATTATGATTATTATTATTACAATTATATAATATATTTAAAATATCTTGGATGACTTTATCAAAATAACTATTTTGTTATAGTGTTTGTGTGTATGTGTGTGTGTTTGTGTGTGTGTGTGTGTGTGTTTGTGTGTGTGTGTGTGTGTGTGTGTGTGTGTGTGTGTGTGTGTGTGATGAACACCTGCTGTTAACAAACATAAACACGGAGGGAAAGCGAAACACAAGAACTACAGTTGATTTCCAGCCTTAGATGAAATAAATGAAAATAAAATACATTAAATCTCTCGAGATATCAGGATAATTAAACAGCTCCACAAACAGCATTAGCAGCTTCACGCATTACTAACCAGATTGACTTGATTTCTTTCAGTCGTCTAAAGAAGCGCTTATTGAGAGTTAACAGAGGCTTAGATGTTGATGGTTTATTGTTTTGTTTTGACACTACCGTGATGGTGATCAGTGTTTTCTTTCATCTGGCTCTAAGCCTTGACTTTTCAACATTAACTTTTCTTTGGCTGTTGTAACCATCTGTTTTTGAAGCACATTTGTTGTGACAAAACAGAGCCACAAAGGAAAAAAAAAATCTGGTATTGTTGGTTATGTTTTGTTTATGACATAATCATCATGTAACTCCTGAATCACTGATCTTATTCAGTGTTTCTTCCCTCCCGAAAATAACTGGACAATTCAGAAGCATAATTTCTTTATGACAATGCATGCTGGGTGTCATGGATGAGTAGCTGTAGAATCACTGGAATGTCATAATCAGAAAATATAAATCAACACCCATACGATTAGAAATTGAAGGAGATCAGTGAATCAGCAGAGTAGATGATGATCATGACCACTAAAGTAGTAAACATCAGATGAATCATCAGATCTTAAATGCACAGTTACAGCTTTAAAGAAAAAAAAAACAATGTTCAAAAGTCAAGGGTCAGGAGCCCAACTAAAGCAATCACTGATTTCCACAATGAACGAAAACAATAAAACATCATCATCGAAACCTCTGTAATTATCACTAAGAGCTACTGTAGATGTCTGACAGAAATCAAGTCAATCTGGTCAGTAATATGTGAAGCTGCTAATGTTTTTTGTGTAATTATCCTCTTTAATGTCTTTTATTTCAGTTGATTTCATCTAAGGCTATGGCAGAAGTCAGTTGTAGTTCTTGTGTTTCTCCTGTTTCTGTTCTTGTTGTGTCTCTTTCCTTCAGTGAATCTGCTTGTTAACAGCGGGTGTTCTATATTAGTCCACTCATGTAGGGAATAGTGAATGAGGGTATAGGGTGTGATTTGGGACACAGTCTCTGAGTGTCGTCTTTGAGTGCTGTTAATTCATGGTATATTGCAGCAGACTACTTTCTCGAAAATGACCAATATTACCCTGAATGCATATGTTATATTACTGTTTAATTGGAAAGCAGTATGTTAAAAAATTTGGTAATTGCATATATATAATAAAAAAATCATATCTGTACAGTATATATGAAAAAAGAAGATACAGACCAAAGGTTTGGACACACCTTCTCATTCAAAGAGTTTTCTTTATTTTCATGACTATGAAAATTGTAGAGTCACACTGAAGGCATCAAGGGCTGTTTGACCAAGAAGGAGAGTGATGGGGTGCTGCGCCAGATGACCTGGCCTCCACAGTCACCGGACCTGAACCCAATCGAGATGGTTTAGGGGTGAGCTGGACCGCAGACAGAAGGCAAAAGGGCCAACAAGTGCTAAGCATCTCTCAGGAAACTCCTTCAAGATTGTTGGAAGACCATTTCAGGTGACTACATCTTGAAGCTCATCAAGAGAATGCCAAGAGTGTGCAAAGCAGTAATCAAAGAAAAAGGTGGCTACTTTGAAGAACCTAGAATATGACATATTTTCAGTTGTTTCACACTTTTTTGTTATTTATATAATTCCATATATAATTCCACATGTGTTAATTCATAGTTTTGATGCCTTCAGTGTGAATCTACAATTTTCATAGTCATGAAAATAAAGAAAACTCTTTGAATAAGAAGGTGTGTCCAAACTTTTGGTCTGTACTGTATATATATATATATATATATATATATATATATATATATATATATATATATATATATATATATGTGTGTGTGTGTGTGTTTGTGTGTGTGTGTGTGTGTGTGCTAACATCCCACAATTTTTTATGAATTATTTTCCATGAATCACATTTGCCGACTCCATTTGAAATGATCTTGATCTGAGTCGCTAAGCCTTGGTCAAATATTTGTTAATTTTCATGCTCATCTTCCGCAGTGAGTGAGGCAGAGGGGGCTGTGAAGGTGGAAGAGTGGCAGCAGACGTTTTATGCCTCAGACTCGGGCATTCAGTCAGGAGCCACCACCATTCGAGATGAGGACCAATCTGAGTGCAGTAAGAAGTACAGCGTCAGTGCCAGCGCTGGCGAGAGCGCCACTGGTAATGTGTTCTCTCCAAAGGTCTCCCTTCGCCTCTCCGGAACATTTTGATGAATTATATGACCCGAGGGCCTATGAAATTTCACATTAGAGTCAGTGGCATTGAACCCATCCATGAGGCCTGTGTCATTTCACTGGACTTGAGCAACATTCAGAAAGCATTTTTTTGTTTATTTTGGGATTTATTTTTTTAGATATAAGAAGTGCATCATCTACGTAAGGATATGCATTAAAGCAGTGGTCACCACCCTTTTCTAGCCATTATCCCTGACCATTATCCCTGGGCTTTATGAAAAACAAGATCTACATATTAAAGAATTGATATAAAAAGACAGCCCAGATTGTACTTTCAATATGAGGCCTTATATTTAGTGTTTTAATTAGCAATGCACCGATCATGCAACCAAATTGACCGATTCCGATGGTTGCCAATATTTTTTTCTTTTAGATGTATTGTTTAGTTTTTTCTTTTTTAAGCAAATTTATTTATTGTTTATTTGCTCTATAACATGCAAACTGGCCTTAGACAAAAATACCTCTAGCCGTTTGAAATTTGTAGCAACCACTGCATTTTAAACAAGATCCAAACAAAGATGTCCAACACATGTTGCATGTTGTTTTTGTTAAAATTAGATTGTTTAATGTTCAGATTTAAAAGAAAAACAGAATGGTCTGACTTTATCTTTTTGAAATTACCCTACATAAAACATCTGCATTAAACAAAAACAGCAGATGGGCTGAATGAGACGCAGATTCACTTTCTGACAGCAGGTGGCACTTATTGAACAGCAACGATACAGAATTTCCTTGGATACTTTATACTTTTGGACTTGGATACTTTTACTTTTATACTTTTTTACTTTTATTTATAGTTTTACTTCGATACTTTATACTACTTTAACAGGGGTAAGATGAGAAGAAAACAGACATCGAAACAGTCAGTGCTCTTCAGAGATACATTTGTATAACCCCTTACCGCCAATTCAGTATTTGTGTTTTCTTCCTATATTTCAAGCATTGTGAACAGTGTGCTTGCTCTGTCTGCTATAGGATTTTGTTATTGGATTCTGTTAACGTCCTGACTCAGGCATGATGTATTTTTCTTTCTTTCTTTCCCAGTAGCTCCTCAAAATAACAGAAACATTGTACTACATTTTTGTACCGTATTTTTCGGACTATAAGTCGCACCTGAGTATAAGTCGCATCAGTCCAAAAATACGTCATGGCGAGGAAAAAACATATATAAGTCGCACTGGACTATAAGTCGCATTTATTTAGAACCAAGCACCAAGAGAAAACATTACCGTCTACAGCCGCGAGAGGGCGCTCAATGCTGCTCAGGGGTAGGCTTCAGGAGAACTGAGCAGCATAGAGCGCCCTCTGGCGGCTGTAGACGGTAATGTTTTCTCTTGGTTCATTTCTCTCGGTTCATGTCAAATTAATTTTGATAAATAAGTCGCACCTGACTATAAGTCGCAGGACCAGCCAAATTATGAAAAAAAGTGTGACTTATAGTCCGGAAAATATGGTACTAATTTTTCTGTTATTTTCAGGAGCTACTGAGACAGTGAAAGATCTACCAGAAAGATTGTGATTGATGGTTTGGTGACCACTGCTTTATAGGATTAGTTCACCCCCAAATTTTTATTTGCTTTTAATTTAGCAATTCAGGCCATCCAATATATGGTGACAGTTTAAAAAAAAAATTAAGAATAAAAAAGCATTTAAAGCAACACAAAATTAATACCTGTGGCTCCTGACGATATATTGAGGTCTTATGAAGCGAAACGATTGGTCTGTGCAAGAAACTGAACATTATTTTCAAAGTGATTACAAAAGTGATTTCAAAGTTCACATACTGTAATCAGACTGAACCGTCTGAAGCAGCACAGATCTATAAGTTACTCGATCAAAACTCACATTTGGATGCCTGACAGTCACACAAACTCGAAATGAGACAAAATACTGGCGAAGATGATCTTATGATCCTGGTTTGTGCTGAGTCAACAGTGCTCCAGTTCCTCCAGCAGTCACTTAACTGAGGAAATGGTTCTGTTTGTTCACTTTATACATGTAAAACACCCACATTTCACATCTTTATTGGGTGCTTTAGTAGTATAATTATTCATTACATCATTGCTTATGTCAAACCCACTAGTGAATTACACCAGTTCATGTCTGAATGAACCAGTTTGCAGAAAAGAATCCGATTTTTCCCACTGCCTGAGGCTCTGGATTACAGGTTATAATGTTGCAAATAATGTTCAGTTTTCTGCACAGACTAATCGTTTCACGTCATAAGACCCATATATATCGTCAGAAGCCATTGGTGTTCATTTTGTGTTCCTTGAAATGCTTTTTTTATTGTCAAAAACCAATAGCCGCTGAATTACATTATTTCAATCTCCAAGGACCACGGTTACAGCTACTGTTGGATGTTACTACATGTTGGATGGCCTGAAGGTTAGTAAATTAGCAGCAAATTTTCAATTTTGGGTGAACTTTCCCTGCGCCACGGCTCAGAGAATCTTATTGCTTTATCTCTACAAGATGCATATTAAGAAGAGGTTTTCTCATCATTATACCCGAGGTTTTCTCATTATTCTTTGTTGTCATGGTGCATGTTGTTACTTGTAAATATCTGGGAATTTTCAAATAGATTCCTCACCATGGCAGTGTATGTGCTTGTGTACTTTGGAAGAAAGCTGCAAATTTATTGTCTGCCGAGAGCCAGTGACATTTAGAAACTCATCCAAACACTTGGTTCAGTAGGTTCACTTTTTATGATTTGAACATTAATGCTATCACAAGAGAACCTCTGATGACCCCTAGAAGATTGCGATGCTTCCAGCCTGGATTGCACTTTAGTCGGAGAGTCACTGACGTTCTCCCATTATTCCCACCTCTGGTTCTCTGGTGTCAGTTTATTCTGTTATTAAATGTGACCTAACCCACACCTGTACTGCATCTTGTGGGTTTTAAAATGATGGCATCTGAAATCTGATTCTACATCGGTTTTTATATTAATTCACCAAGTCTACATATCTACAATGTTAGGTATAGTCAGGATAATTAATTATATTAATTGGTGGAAGAAGTAATTAATATAATGATAAAAGTCAACATCATCATAACCATTATTATTATTTTATTATTATGTGAAGCTGAAGTGTGATAAAGAAAGTCCCAAAAAGTGTAGCACTGGCTCTGAAACATCACTTTCACAATAATAATAATAATTGGTGAAAGAAGCTATTCATGTCATTTTTTTATAGAAATAATAATAACATTTAATATTATTAGTATTATATTATTAATTGTATTATGATGTGAAGCTGAAGTGTGATAAAGAAAGTCCCAACAAATGTAACATCACTTTCATAATAAAAATAATACTAATAATTAGCAATTAATGTAATATCTTTAAAAAAAATAATAATAACATTATTATTATTATTATTATTATCATGTGAAGCTGGAATGTATTTCTGAGCCACATTATTACACTTTTTTGGAATTGTTTTGTTATATATAATATATTTTACAAATATTTTTAATGTTTATTTTAAAGTTAATTATTTATTAAACATTTTGTCTGTTTACAGTTTTCTGCTACCTTAAAATAAAATGGGGTTCACATCTAATAGTATCAGTGCCATCAAATCAATTATATTACTGAGTAATAAGTGTTAAAATTACTGTAATGCATCACCTTGAGTGGCTAGTTGGTTTAATATGATTCTTTCTTCATCTGTACTCAGATATGGAGGCTCTGTACAGTCTAACTCGAGCCCAGAGAGTACGTGCGGCCATGTTCCCCGAAACATTAGTGGAGGGAGAGACGGTGCTCACCGCGCAGAGAAATCCAGACCAGCCCACCAATGTGCAGAGACTGGCCGAGCCCTCACAGCTCCTCAAAACAGCCATCGTCCATCTCATCAACTATCAGGATGACGCCGAGCTGGCCACACGGGCCGTACCAGAGCTCACCAAACTGCTGGCCGATGAGGACCAGGTACAATGCCAGATGCGTACAAATTAAAAATACACATACAATAATCACAGTAAACCTTTTTGATTAAAAACAAAAAATGATTTGTGGATAAACAGAACAGGAACAGTGTAAAACATCACAGTTTGGCCAAAAGCTTTAGCTTTTGTTCTGTTGGTGTCCCACATCAGCTGATGTCTTAAATGATCTGGAGTAAAATTACAAACGTGTTGACTTAGTAGCTGTCATTCTCTGAGAATAAGACGGAGAGTGCATGTGATAATATGAGATGCATGTTTCCATTACCCTTTTCCTTCTGCAAGATGGGAATTGATATCACAAGACAAACTAGAAATGTGGAAGGAGAACGGGATATAAAGTCAAATAAAGGACTGAAATGTGCTACGACGTGATATGACAAACAACTTTAGGATAGGATCTGTTTTCCAGGTTCAGTTACTGGCTGCCGAAAGCATGCAACCACTGAAAGTCTAAAAACATTTAGATATTGGAAACCGTATTTCTTAAATTTTCTAATCATGCCATGTGAATAATTTAGCATATTTTTTAATTTTTTCTGCATATTAACAATTTACAGTTTCTTATTTGGAGAATACATTTAACGATTATATGTAGATAAATATATATATCTCATTCTAATGGCACCCATTCCCTGCAGAGGATCCATTGCTGAGCAAGTGATCTATTGCTAAATATTGCAAAACTAAAATACATAATGGATGGCCTGAAGGTAACTATTTAATACATTTTAGGTAAACTATTAAATAAAATGCATAGGTTTAGATGGATAGGGTATGCTATACTGCTGTTATGTCATATCATACTTCTATATACCAGAATTGCTGCACATAAAAGTTTTTTTGACCATTTTACCATTGCAGGTGGTGGTAAATAAGGCAGCGCTGATTGTGAACCAGCTTACTCGGAAGGAGGCGTCTCGCCGTGTGCTCATGCAGTCTCCTCAGATGGTGTCGGCTGTGGTGAGGGCCATGCAGAACACCGGAGACCTGGAGACGGCACGCTGCGCTGCCAGTGTCCTGCACAGCCTTTCGCACCAGCGCGAGGGACTGCTAGCTATCTTCAAATCAGGCGGCATCCCTGCACTAGTGCGCATGCTCAGGTCAGTGTGTGTCTGAGGTGTTTGTGCACAGCGTTTTACTTCTGTAGTGTGTGCACTTGATCAACATGTAGGTGTAACAGAATGTTACAGATAAACTAAAATAAAAATGAATGAAAACTAAATAGATAAAGAAATCAAACAAACATAAAATACCAAAATAAATGAAAATAATGTATAATATAATAATATATAAAATTATTGTAAAATAAAAATGAAAAAATTAACAAACATAATAGCAAATACCAAATATATTTTGTGTTTTATTGACTGCATATTAGATAATGTAATGACATAAAAATGTATTTTATCATGTGTATATATATATATATATATATATATATATATATATATATATATATATATATAGGGGGTTAGGTTAAATATATAAGTGTAATTAATATGACAAATACATTAAAGCAATTATATTGTCATGATCTTGCCCGTGGTCCTCTGTCTTGTGTTTGGACTTTTGTGTTACTTCCTGTCTAGAGTGCCATTTGTAGTCAACTTGTAGTCCTATGTTTCTTTGTTTGTCTTTAATTCCTTTCCCAGGTGTGTCTTGTTACCTTGTTATCCTGTTTGCGTCTCTGTGTATAAACAGCCCATAGCTTCAGTTAGTCTTTGTCAATTGCTCCCTGCCCTTGTCTGAGTTCCTTGTTTTACCCATGTTTGATTACTTGTTGGTTCCTGATTTTTTTTTTATTAAACTCCTGCACATAGATCCTCGCCTCTGTTTGCCTCATCTCGTCTCTGCAATTTTGTATATATATATATAATTTAATAATTTAATATAATTTAACATTTAATTGTATTAATATATGTTTAAATAAATTGTAAGAATATATAGTTCAGTCATTTAACTCTAGATGGTGCTGGCTGATTGGGTGTTAACATAACTGATGATATTTAGAGAGTTAAATGACTTGACACAAGCTGATTGGTTCATGCTGCATATGCAGCCAATGAGCTTACTGCCTTGCATTTAAATGGCTGTTAAGCATTCACCTGAGATTCCTGCAGTGCTTTCAGGGTTCTCTGAAACCCCCCAACTTCCCCAGCTCCACCTGTATAGATCTGCTACAAGGAAATATTATATGCTATTTGTGCAGCATGTCTTAAATACTCACTGCACCGTATTGCCGTATGCATTGGCAGTAGCAAGTTTCTGTACTTGCTTGCAGCAGCAGCAATGATCTACAACTACAGCAATGACCAACAGCAGCAGCAATTCAGCAGCAGTGAAAGTGACATTCAGCCAAGTATGGTGACCCATACTCAGAATTTGTGCTCTGCATTTAACCCATCCGAAATGCACACACACAGAGCAGTGAACACACACACACACTGTGAGCACACACCCGGAGCAGTGGGCAGATATTTATGCTGTGGCGCCCGGGGAGCAGTTGGGGGTTCGATGCCTTGCTCAAGGGCACCTAAGTCGTGGTATTGAAGGTGGAGAGAGAACTGTACATGAACTCCCCCCACCCACAATTCCTGCCGGCCCGGGACTCGAACTCACAACCTTTCGATTGGGAGTCCGACTCTCTAACCATTAGGCCACAACAGTGTAGCAGATCTGTTCCGCCAAGACCAAATAGATTAACATTGTCATATCCATCACCATGCTAAAATGTTCAGAGAGTTGACATGATTGAAATAGAAATAAATTAGAAATGTGATCAAATTTTTTTTTTAATATTCTTATTAAGCTTTATCTTAGCTTTTGACTAGATTTTTGCATTAAATATCTACTTTGTAAAAATCGCTACCTGGCCCAATTTATGTTTTTATGTAAATTGTTAAATATTAAAACCATATCGAGGAATAAATATCACATTTTTATCTGCAGTATATCAGCCATCTCTGAAAATGCAGATTCCCAGTGTTGACTTATGTGTCTGTAATATTAGATAAACGATGACTGACAGATGCTTGCCGGTCTAATGCTTTCATGTTTTAATTAGTCCCTTATCTGTACATGGACAGACAAAGGGTTTCGGTTAAATAGTGGCAAATATTTGATGGATGCTACAGTTTCTAGATGGACCCGTGCTAGATCACAACCAAATCAGCCTGTACCAGCATGGAAATTCATGCTGGTTTTAAGATGGTCAGCAGGGAAGCCATAATCCTTCCGTTGCTGGTCTGGTCAACCTGGCGTTTTCTTTAGCATCGTATTAAGCTTGGTGAGCGACTTTAGCTCTTCTCTCATTGTGGTGCACATTAATTTGTGCTTACTTTATCTCCTAACCTCTGGTGCATTTTAATGAACGCTGTGACTAAGCAATGCTAAAGCCAGAGTGTGTCCATTTTCTGTATATGAATACGTCCACTATACTGCAACAAGGGCTATAGCAGAGCTGCATTTCAGAGATATATTTGGACTCTGATGGGAAATTTGCTCTGTCAGAAAGCCCATTTGCGGCTGATGTTGAGATAATAGAGTAGAGCAGGATCTTTATGACCGTGCAACCAGGGCCGCTTCAACTTTGACACGGTATCACCATATTAAGTTACAGGGACAGTCTGCTTGCTGCAGTCTATAGTTAAATGTCTTGCTCAAGGATGATATATCAAAGACTGAACTTGACAGCAATCTAGATCTTTAAATGGTGTGTGTAATTTTTCTGGTTTTCTTTTATTTTTTAGTTTAATATGCACAGACAACTGTACGTTAACCATTTGTAGGCTGGTTTGTAGCTCTGTGAAAACATTGCATCCTCCAGATAGCAACCGTTGTTTGTTTGTGCATCCTGATCAACGATGGCAGGACTATCTGTTTTTCTCTAATCGGGAAGACTAATTTATGCTGTAACTGTAATAGTAAATGGAAACAATACATAATATAATACTTTTCATATTATATTTAAATAATTATCTATTCAATTTTCAAAATGTGGTCCAGGAAACTGGAGCTCCGAAGAAAATTCTATGCAAAGAATATTAACAAATGCTGAATTTTAACAGTATGAAATCAAAAGCAATAATTGTTAATAGTTTTATAGAAATTGTTATTGAAATGCATCATTTTCTAATATCTATAATAACAATATATAATTTGGATATTTGTTTATTGTTATTTATTTGATTAATAAATAGTATTTTATTTATTTTATTAATAATAATCAGAATTGTGTTAATAATGTTCATCTTTATTATTTCATCATAATTTTCATTCTGTTCTATTCTATTCTATACTATACTATTCTGTTCTATTCTATTCTATTCTATGATATTTAAATAGTAGTACATATTTATTCATTATTTATTAAATTGAATTTTATCATTTATTTATTATTTATTAAAAATGAATAATAAGTAGTGTACATGTATTATGTATTGTTAATAATGTTAATCTTTTTTCCACATGTTCAAGAATTTTATTTGTGTTGTATCATCCAACCGTTTTTGCCTTTCACCTTTTTTATTCTTATATTGACTAGAAAAAAGATAAATGTTTAATTTAATAGACAATAAATATTTTTGAGATAATATTTTAATAACTTGTTGTTGTGCAACAAAGTATGAAAGCATTAAATTGTGGAACATTTTAATATCATGCTTACTACTACACATAAAATGTCTGTATACGTGTAAATATGGGGATCATCCTATTTTTTGATTTGAAAATGTTATAAATATTTTATTCTTTCTTCAGTTCCCCTATGGAGTCAGTGCTGTTCTATGCCATTACCACGTTACACAACCTGTTACTGCACCAGGAGGGAGCCAAGATGGCTGTGCGTTTGGCCGATGGACTGCAAAGGATGGTCCCTCTTCTGAAAAAGACTAACCCCAAGTTCCTGGCCATCACCACAGACTGCCTGCAGCTGCTGTCTTACAGCAATCAGGAGAGCAAGGCATCGTATCATTACTGAGAATGCATTGCCTTAGAGACTGATTGCACTTAAAGTATATTTGTGGCCTTAATTTGTGTGTTTTTTTCTCTCTTCACAGTTGATCATCCTGGCAAATGCTGGGCCAGAAAGTTTGGTGTTCATTATGAGAAACTACAACTATGAGAAGCTCCTATGGACCACCAGCAGAGTCCTGAAGGTGCTTTCTGTCTGTCCAAGCAACAAGCCGGCTATTGTTGACGCTGGTGAGTAAATGTGTGTGTTACGTTCTTCATTTAACACTCTTTTCCCCTTTGTCTCACTTTTATGTATTTTTGATTCCAAGACCCTGGAGGAATATTCTTTTCTCTTTTCTTTCATTCTCAAGGTCTGTTCTCATGGGCGTTTTTGTATAATCTCCCTGTAATATCACAATCTCCATCTCTTTTTTTCTGCTTCAGATTTTGTCTGAGGGTGTTGTGGGCTTTTTTGGATATTTTTCCTCACTTTTTGCTGAATGAATTTGCATGACTTTTATAGTCATTAGTGAGTATTACATTATGAATTAATTCTGAGATTACTGCAGATGATAACCATTTGTTTGTTGTGTAACAATTTGTCTCTGTTATGTATGGTAACCCTCGTTCCCTGATGGAGGGAGTGGAGACGCCACGTCGTTGACTGACGCAAAATGGGATATTGCTTCGATAGACCAGTCTACTTCGAGTGTAAACTAAACGAGCCACTGCACATTGGCATGCAATTATTGCATCCAGCTGCCGCTGATCACAGCGTGAGTATAAGAAGGCAGCAGGTGCAATGCATACCAGGTTTTCGCTGAGGAGCCGAGCCGGAGACCCAGCAGCTCAGTGGCGGTACAGCAACCATGGCGACGGGACGTGGTGTCTCCGTTCCCTCCTTCAGGGAACGAGGGTTACCATACGTAACCAAAACGTTCCCTTTCAGTCGGTCACTCTAGACCCCACGTCAGTGACCAACACAAAATGGGATCCCTACCAAAGCGCCATGGGTGTTGCCCCTTCCAGTGCCCTGTGTGAGCCGCCTGCGTCCCTATAAGGTGTAGGCCGGGGCTCGGAACAAGTAGTTCAACTCACCATTGTCAAAGCACTACCTCACTGGATGAGATTGGTTAACACTGGGAAAACGCACCCATTCTGCTTGGAACAGGGATGCTGCGAAAGGTGTATATGGAAAAATTTGAGGGGATTAAAACCCTCTTGGGAAGGCAGAAATCTGCCGGGGAAACACGGGTCTAAGGCTATACCATGGACTATACACATACGAGTACCGCTTAGGTCTCAATATGGAACCCAGCCTTCCATGGTTCTCACAGATTCATCATGAAGGCCTGGCGCCGGACGTTCCGCCGCGTCCAGCTGCCTAGGGTGATGGAAGATCTCAACAGGGTCTACAGTATGGAAACTCTGGAGCAGTTTAAGCAAGCCAACACTAACCGGAGCCTCTCAGTGCCACTACCCGTTTGCGGTGAGAACACAGGAGGATACCGGCTCTACACGAAGGCTATAGAACCTAGCGAACGTATTAGGGGTAACCCAGCCCGCAGCTCTACAGATATCTGTCAGCGAGACACCACAAGCCAGCGCCCAGAAGGATGCAACACTTCTAGTTGAGTGAGCTCGCAACCTGAATGGGCAGGGCACACCCTGAGACTGATAAGCCAGGGTTATGGCATCCACAATCCAGTGGGCCATCCTCTGCTTAGAGACGGCACTCCCCTTTTGCCGTCCTCCTTAATAGACAAAGAGCTGGTCTGAGGTCCTGAAGCTTTGTGTCCAGTCTATGTAGCATCTCAATGCTTGGACCGGACAGAACAAAGCCAGAGCTGGGTCTGCCTCTTCCAGGGGCAGCGCTTGCAGGTTCACCACTTGGTCTTTGAATGGTGTAGTGGGAACCTTGGGCATGTAGCCAGGCCGGGGCCTCAGGATTACCTGGGAGTCAGCCGCAGGTCCCCTACATTCTTGATGGAGGCCAGTGAAAGCAGGAGCAGAGTTTTTAATGAAAGAACCTTTAGCTCAACAGACTGCAAAGGCTTGAATGGGCCCTGCTGTAATGATTTAAGCACTAGAGTCAGGTCCCAAGAGGGTATAGAGGGGGGTCGGGAAGGATTTAACCTCCTGGCCCCTCTAAGGAACCTGACGATGAGGTCATGCTTACCCAAAGGCTTACCCAGAACCTTCCGTCTCCAAAGGAGGAGGTGGCGGGCGAGTTGTGACATACGACGGGAGCGCAGACCACCTTGTCTGTTGATGTACACAACAGTCGCTGTGTTGTCCGTTTGGACCAGCACATGCTTTCCTCGTAAGAGACCTTTGAGACAGTTCAAGGCCAGGTGCATTGCTAACAACTTTAGGCAACTAATGTGCCACTGCAGTTGCGGGCCCGCCCAAACCCCTGAGACTGCATGCCCGTTGTACGTGGCCCCCCAGCCAGTGGTGGAGGCATCCGTGTAAACCACAGCATGCCTGGAGATCTCCTCTAGGGGCACCCCTGCCTGGAGAAATGCAAGATCTGACCATGGGGTGAGGGTTTGGCGACAGGCCGGTGTAACTTGGACCCGGTGAGTGCCGCACTTCCATGCCAACCTCGGGAGTCGGCCATAAAGCCAGTCCTGGAGCGGTCTCATATGTAACAGGCCGAGCGGTGTAAGTGCCGCCGCGGCCGCCATATGCCCCAGGAGCCACTGAAAAAGTTTCAGTGGGACCGCTGTCCTGCCCTTGAACGTATTCAAGCAGGTTAGCACCGACCGCGCACGTTCCTCTGTGAGGCGCGCTGTCTGTTCGACCGAATCCAACTCCATACTTAGAAAAGAGATCCTGATTTGGAAATGAGCGACACCTGCTCGACCCACCGGTCTCAAGTCCCACGGAGGAGATGGAAGGATATAAAACAGGAGCGTTGACAGTGAAGGAAGAGAGAGGACGCGAAGCGATATCCCATTTTGCGTCGGTCACCGACATGCCGTCGAGAGTGACCGACTGAAAGGGAACTATTATTTTAAAAAAGATTATATTTATACTCTACCCTTTAAAACTTTAGGGTTGGTAAGATTATTATAATTTTTTTTTAAATGTCTCTTAAGAGTTCAGATGCAAAAGCCTCTAAATGCCATCTGAAATTTTCATCTAAAATTAGGATTTTTATCAGGCCCCTATATTTATGTTCAGTTATTTCACTTTAATAGCCTGGAAAAGGACCTGCACATTGCCATTAAAGTAAAATGACTCAACCTAAGCATAGGAGCTTGATAAAAATCCTAAAATCCTAAGCCACTTAGAGGCTTTTGCATCTGAACTCTTCATATATATATATATATATATATTTTTTTTTTTTTTATTTTTTTTTCAATGACCCAAAGCTGAATTTTCAGCATTACTCCAATCTTCAGTGTCACATGATTCTTCAGAAACCATTCTAATATGCTGATTTGCTTCTCAAGAAACATTTCTTATTGCTATAAATGTTAAAAAACAGTTGTGCTGCTTTATGTTTATGTTTCATGATAAGGATTAGGATTCTTTAATAAATAGAAAGTTCAAAATTAACAGCTTTTATCTGTAAAAACATTATACATTTATTTTTTGTCACTTTTGATCAATTGTATGTATCCTTGTTAAATAAAAATGTTAATTAAAAAAAGCCAGTTTTGAAAAAAAAAAAAAAAAAAAAAAACTGATATTTGAATGCAAATCAATGGATGATTCAGCTTTCTGAGCTCCTTTGCACAGCATGACCAGGAATCAGTTTTTATGACCGTCAAAGACAGTGGAGAGTGCCAAAAAAAATCTAAGGAGAAAAGGGAAATGTGATCTGGAAACGTTACAAGCTAAACTTGAATCTGCATCCTCCACATTGGCACTATGAATCAACATAACAGCAGCATATCATTGTATGATGGTCACTGTATAGGTTTTACCATATTAACTCTGACCTTTCAGTGAATTAATACTTAGAAATAAAATGTTGAAGATTGCGGGACTCAGATATCTCGCTCTGTCATGCATTCCAGAGCTGATCTCATAAAAGTCTTCACAGTTATGGCATGACTATGTCCTCCTCTCATATGACGTTTTGACACTCGCTTGGATTGGGTAGTTACAACACTGGATGAGAGGCAGTTTTCAAGGATGTCTCCTAATCTCCTTCCCTCTTTTTATCTTCCTAAGCCATGTGGCTTTTAGTTTATCTTCGCAGAGTCTAAAAGACATTTCTCTCTCCTTGGCAGACAATGCCTAATCCATGGAGTAATACAGCCACCTTCTTTTTAGAGCAGGTTGTGTAGCTGGATAATTTTGTCCTTTCTTCCTTTTTTTGTGTGGCTAAGTCCGATAAATATGGACTCTAAGCCTTTTTCTCTCCATTTGGCAGGAGGTATGCAGGCTCTGGGCCAACATCTCACATGTTCGAGTCAGCGCCTGACACAGAACTGCCTGTGGACCTTGAGAAATCTATCTGATGCTGCAACCAAGCAGGTAAAATGAGCTGTTCCTCTCTGTAGACCATGTGCTTTTACAATGGTGTAATGTACTTAAGAAGTAGCTCATCCAAAATAGAACAGTAAAGACATTTTTTTACTGAAACTCTGGTCTTTGGTGATTCATAAAATACAGCTGCCTGTCTTTGGAAATAAAAAAAGCTAATCAAGGACCACTGAATAGCCTACCTGTGGCTCCTGACGATACACTGAGGTCTTATGAAGAGAAATGATCAGTCTGTGCAAGAAACTGAACATTATTTACAACATTATTACCTGTAATCCAGAGCCTCAGTCAAACGGAGTGATGTCCGGTTCACAGACAAATCATTCTTTTGAAACTGTTCTTTTTGGTGACTGAAACAAAACTTTAAATTCAGGCAGCACAGATCTACAAGTTACTCTGTCAAAACTCACTGCGGATGCCTGTCATTCACTCTCACTTGAAATGAGCCAAAACACCGGCGTATATGATCCAATGATGAAAGAAGTCATTTAGCGCTCCATTTCCTTCAGCAGTCACTGAACTGAGGAAACAGATCAGACTCAGACTGAAGACTGATGAGCCGCTGAATGAAAGGGCAAAAGGAAAGTTTTCAAGTTTTCACATTTTTTGCGTAAAAAGGTGAGCTGTTGAAGATTAATTGATTCACTTTATTGAATTATTGGAACTGCAACCCGAGACAAACAAAGCATCATGGAGAATTAACGGTTAAAGTGCAAGTGACTAATGCCTTACGTTTTTTTTTTTGCAAAAGGCTATTTTCAAAGTGAAGTAGCTTCTAATATTTCGTTTACCTCGTTAGCAGCTTGTTCAGTGTTGGTTGTTTGGTAACAGACCTGAGAGTGGATTGTCAAAGTCAAAGTCACTTTATTTATATAGCGCTTTAAACAAAATACATTGCGTCAAAGCAACTGCACAACATTCATTAGGAAAACAGTGTCAATAATGCAAAATGATAGTTAAAGGCAGTTCATCACTGGATTCAGTTATGTCATCTCTGTTCAGTTAAATAGTGTCTATGCATTTATTTGCAATCAAGTCAACGATATCGCTGTAGATGAATTGTCCCCAACTAAGCAAGCCAGAGGCGACAGCGGCAAGGAACCGAAACTCCATCGGTGACAGAATGGAGAAAAAACCTTGGGAGAAACCAGGCTCAGTTGGGGGGCCAGTTCTCCTCTGACCAAACGAAACCAGTAGTTCAATTCCAGGCTGCAGCAAAGTCAGATTGTGCAGAAGAATCATCTGATTCCTGTGGTCTTGTCCTGGTGCTCCTCTGAGACAAGGTCTTTACAGGGGATCTGTATCTGGCGCTCTAGTTGTCCTGGTCTCTGCTGTCTTTCAGGGCAGTAGAGGTCCTTTCTAGGTGCTGATCGACCATCTGGTCTGGATACGTACTGTATCCGGGTGACTGCAGTGACCCTCTGATCTGGACATAGACTGGATCTGGTGGCTACGGTGACCTCGGAACAAGAGAGAAACAGACAAATATTAGCGTAGATGCCATTCTTCTAATGATGAAGCAAGTACATAGGTTGTTATGGGAAGTGTTTCCGGTTCCGGTTTACCTAATTAATGCAGCCTAAAAATCCTATAATAATAATCCTTGGATATTAAAAGCATATTAGTATGTTATGTGAATGCCAGGTTAAAGAGATGGGTCTTTAATCTAGATTTAAACTGCAAGAGTGTGTCTGCCTCCCGAACAATGTTAGATGGGTTATTCCAGAGTTTAGGTGCCAAATAGGAAAAGGATCTGCTGCCCGCAGTTGATTTTGATATTCTAGGTATTATCAAATTGCCTGAGTTTTGAGAACATAGCGGACTTAGAGGACTATAATGTAAAAGGAGCTCATTCAAATACTGAGGTGCTAAACCATTCAGGGCTTTATAAGTAATAAGCAATATTTTAAAATCTATACGATGCTTGATAGGGAGCCAGTGCAGTGTTGACAGGACCGGGCTAATATGGTCATACTTCCTGGTTCTAGTAAGAACTCTTGCTGCTGTATTTTGGACTAGCTGTAGTTTGTTTACTAAGCGTGCAGAACAACCACCCAATAAAGCATTACAATAATTTAACCTTGAGGTCATAAATGCATGGATTAACATTTCTGCAATTTATATTTTGTCGAACTTTGTCGAACTTGATAATGCAGTTTAAAATTTCCTAACTTGACAATCACATGCAATTTATTGTGCAGCTTTGTTTGTTGATCACAAAGTAAAAAGTAGATGAGGAAAACTAGGATGCCGGGTGTGTTCAGAGCGCCGCCATTACTGTTTATAGTGCGTGGAATGGTGCGTTGCGATTGATTGAGTGGATATATTGCACTCTGCAATAAAGGTGGAATTGTGTTTGTTGCAGTTTGGGAAAAAAGGGAGAAAACATGACCTAATAACTCTACGAATATCGCATTTTTCGGAAAATGAAAAATTGACTTTTTAGTACTGACCAGATACAATACCGATTTTGATGAAAACTTGTTTATCTTGCTTTGGAACCAAACTCTTCATATGTACACACACACACATACTAAAATAACACTGATAAGCTTAGGAGACTTTTTTCAAAACATTACAAAAATCTTATAGACCCTGAACTTTTGAACAGCAGTGTAAAGTGAAATGTGGGTTGCATTAACTTATATTATTGTTTCATCTCCACACAGGAAGGTCTGGACGATCTCCTGCAGATCTTAGTGAGTCAGCTGGGTTCAGATGACGTGAACATGCTGACCTGCGCTACTGGCATCCTGTCAAACCTCACCTGCAACAATGCACGCAACAAGGCCCTAGTCACTCAGAGCGGTGGGGTGGAGGCCCTCCTTCACGCCGTGCTCTGGGCTGGAGAGAAGGAGGATGTGGCTGAGCCAGCCATCTGTGCCCTGCGTCACCTCACGAGCCGCCAACTCGATGCAGAGCTAGCCCAGAATGCAGTGCGTCTGCACTACGGCATCCCCGACATCACCAAGCTCTTAGGCCAGCCGCACTATTGGCCTGTGGTAAAGGTCTGTAAGTGTTATTTTGTGTGTGTGTATGTGGGTGTGTCTGCCAATTTGAAAGTCCTCTCCGCCGTTTAAATTTAAAGGTCAGATTTGAATCTGGGGGCAGTTCTTGCATGCCTCTGATGTCGAAGAGTGCTGAGACTTGCCTCTCACGTTAAGCTGATTTGCTGCCGTATCTTAGTCATTGAGAAGCACTCTTACGCTACTCTGGGGCTTCGGTGTAATTTTGAGGACACTAGCTGGAACAATAAAAGAGCCCTCAAGTATCATATGCAAGGAACCACTGCCATACACAGACTGAGAGCTGTAAATCATTGTATCAGAATGCCTGAAATAATTTTGTGTTATATAGAAGAAAAATTGTATGGAATGGCTTGAAGGTTAGGAAATTAGGACAGTCTCACTGATAGTTTTTTGGAAGCAAAAAGGCATCAGGAGTCTGATTTTCATGGAACGTTCATGGAACGTTGAGCAACGGAGACCATTTGTGATACAATAAAGTTTGTTAGAACTTAACTTTATGTAAATATTATGGCTCTACCAATGATGCGAATTTGGTGCGGGACTCTTTGTGTTGGGGGAGTGGCAGACAGGGAGTGTGGGAGTGTTCAGGCAACTTAAATATATATATATATATATATATATATATATATATTAAGGGTGTAACGATACGCGTATTCGTATTGAACCGTTCGGTACGAGGCTTTCGGTTCGGTACGCGGTACGCATTATAGACCGAACGGTTCGTTGGACTAATTAATTATATTTGGAAAATAAAAAAAACACCAACTTATATGTTTATGTTAGGCTACTCAGTCAGACGCTCGCTCACTCAGCAATACAGGCTGAAGGCGCGTTGCAAAATGGCCAATGCGTTTAACAGACCAGAAATAGAAGATCCTCCAATAACCAACAGGTCTGGTGTTTGGGTGCACTTTGGATTCCGTGTAAGCTATAATGGTGATGGCAAGAGAGTGGTGGATAAAAAAACAACGATATGTCGCATCTAGGGTACAAAAAAAAAAAAAACACCAGCGGGAATACTTGAAACATGTCAACTCATTTATGCCGACATCACATTAGTGTGTCAGTATCTGGGAAAAGACGGAAAAAAGGAGAAACATACACACAACAAACTATCCCCGCAGCATTTAGACAGACATTTCCAACGGATTCAAACAGGGCAAAAGACATCACCACGGCGATTGGTAGGCTACATTTACGTTATAGCCGCGGATATGAGACCTTACTATTTAACATTCATTCTATCATCACCATTATAGCTTACAGGGAATCCAAAGTGCACCCAAACACCAGACCTGTTGGTTATTGGAGGATCTTCTATTTCTGGTCTGTTAAACGCATAAGCCATTTTGCAATGAGCCTTCAGCGCGTACTGAGTGAGCGAGCGCCTTACTCTGTAGTGCAGTGATCCTCACTATTTTTTTCACACGAGCCACATTGGCAGAGCAAAATCAAAAGGCGAGCCACTTTTACGACAACATACTAAGTCACCTTTGCAAATGTGCATTTCTACATATAAATTGGACATCCCACAAAAAAGAAATAACACGGCCAATACATTTTCGTTTAAGAACAGATTTACTTTAATAGTGGGATGTGCGAAAGCTGGCATGCATGTCAAACAAAATGCCCCCAAAAGAAAAAAAAATCTCTATGTTTTCAGTGCTGATGCATTCATGTAACATTTAAGGGCACCTAAAAGCTGTCACAACGAACCGGCAAAATTAATGATTATGAATATGTAAAATATAGCAGAAGACATTTAATTTTTTTTTATGTCTGTCAGCTAGAAAGATGCTGACTCGTGATCTTCGCAGTAGTGAACGCGCCTGAGAGAAATGCACATTTAATACGGGAGGGAGAGCAGTCTGTTTTCTTTCGTTTTGAATTGTTTTGTTTAAAAGTAGACATTTCAAGCTTTATATATAGCCTATTTGTCGGGTCTGTGAGTCATTCATGAAACAAACTCCAGGTTCACACCGGCTCCTTCGTATCGTGGTTATCTATTTTCTATTTACTTCTTATTAAATCCAGACAATTGGTTGATGAAACCTTGATTAAAATTAAGATACAATTAATACAAAACGAAATCAAATTTAAAGAAAGGCTTTGTGCTTTCTGTTTGAGGTCTCAGTGAAAGTTTTAAAGCAGTCTTAGTGTCGCTGTCAGAGCGCTCACGTCCGTAACGGAGAACTGTCCCGTCCATAAGAGTTTTTTTAAACACACACAGGAATACATTACATATTAAAATATATTCAAATAGAGAACATTTATTTTAAATTGGAATAATATTTCAAAATTTTACTGTTTTTACTATACATTTGATAAAAAATGTTTGCCTTGGTGAGCATAAGAGACTTGTTTCAATAACATAAAACAATTTTACCAACCCCAAACTTTTAAATCATAGTGATTACATTCCAAACATTTGCCCTTAATATTTGTATATAAAAATGAAACATTTCAGATGGTCAGTTTTCCTCTGCACTTTTAAAATAACCATCAGATGCAGTAACCAACCGGTTATTTTATCTTGCCTCCATGCCAGTCAAAGCCCTTGAATCTTGGGAAAATCAGGAAGGTCGTGGTGGATGTAATTGGCTGTCCTCAGCTCTCAGATTTGTGGTGGGCTGGACTCTGATTATCTGTCTGTGGGCACGGGCTCCCGGCATGCATGATCTCCCACTTAATCGTATCAGACCGTTGGAGCAGAAACCTGTGTGTGTGTGTGTGCTGTGATCTGTTCAGCATGTGTGTATTGATCCAGAAGAACAAGAATACCAGGTTTTTATTTTCACTCACAGTCTGCATGCGGAGATTCCTAACAAAATCAACCTGATTGAATAGGAAATCTTGAAAATATAAGCATTTGCATTGATTGTGTGCTCCGGTGTGTTTTGTGTGTTGCTCTCCACTGTTTCATTCCGTGATTAGTTTGTGTTGATGTTGAGCTGACCAATATAGTAGTGCTTTTAGACTATATCGACAGCATCACACTGATGAGTTTTTACATTTTCACTATCATTGCCGTTGTTTAAATGTAGTCAGGTATTACTTTATTGCTTTAGCGAAAGTGTCCAATAAAAGGTATATTAACAAGGTGATATGAGAAGTGAGTTCTAATTTGATCTCAACAGGTCTATCTAAAAATCTAATTGCTTTTATAAGGCTACAGATACAACTTCATCTCATATGCATTTACATAATTTGACACATTTTTCAAAAGTACTATTAAACTTTTTTAACCGTAAAACATTTTAAATGTGGTAAATACTGTGTGAAGCTTTAAATAATGCAGTAAACTACAAGACACAGATTTTACTAAGAATTTTAAAAAAAATTATTTTTACAAATCAATTAATTGCGAAGTTATTCAATATATTTTTTATATTGGAATACTTTCATGCTTAATCTTCAAATTAATGAAGAAACAACATGAAGACAGTATATTTTTAATATTTGTTTGATGGCATCACTGTTACCAATTATACTGCTGTCTCTATGATTTTTCTTCTTCTAACATTTAACCATTGACTATAGCCATTGAACATGACAGTATAATTGCTATCAATTTTAATATTTATTAGACTATTAAATAAATAATTTATTAGTTATTAAAAATTACTTCTAATTTAAGTGAACTTAAAACAATCTTCACATACAGTAAATCCATTATAATAAATGTCATATTTAGCTACCCATGCCCTTCAGCAAGCTGAAAATTAAATATACAGAAATGTATAAAGTTATCAGTCACTCAATTTTAAATTAAATATATACAAATCCTTAAAGCTACAACTGTGATTGATTTCCTATTTTTTTCTTTTGTTCTTTGATGAACAGGCATCATTGCAGCTGGTTATTTGGTTATTTTGGCTGCTATTACTTTAAGAGCTGCCGCTGCTGAACAGGACGCAGATCTGATATGCATCATATTTTCTCACAACTCACAACTTTTCTGACCCACTTCAGCTCTTAAAGTCTCTACTAATGAGCTGACTAATGCAACACACATTAGAGCCCAATGTGTGGAATGCATTGCATCATGTTTATTTGCAGCATTTTCAACAGTTGACATGGCTTTTCATCCCACCCTGCAGAGATCTGCTCTATCAGTCAGTGTTCTCTAATCAGCAGAGGAACATTGTTGACTAATGATGCATTATGAAGGAGGCTGAAATTAAGCGTTTACCCAAGTCTCTTTGTGCACAGATGGTTGGGCAGAAGTAAAATGACAGACACTTCACATAAATGCATGACATTTCTCTGAACTATATCGTGGAGTGATATGCACGTGATTTCACCATCAAAGACTCACATGTGCATTGATGCCTCCAGAAACATTTGAAGTTGCACACAATCTTACACCCCCAAAATTTTATAATCAGCTCAGATTTTTAATAAAAAAAAAAAACATTATTGCTGCAAGTAACATTGCTCGGTTGCCATCAAGTTGATGTCAGTGCCTGGGCTTCAGTCAACACTCATCACTTTGGGATTTACAAGATTGAGTCACTTGTTAAAGATGATGAAAGCTCTGAGGAATGGACTTATAATGGAGCTGCACGATGATGAATTTACAACAACTGAGTTAAGGCTTAGATTATGTCTTTTTGAAAAGGTACAGCGGTACAAAAGTGGGGCACGGTTTATTGAGTTGAAGAGAATTTAGCCATCATAAAGAAAAATCCCAAAGAAGATCTTTTTTTAATTATTTTTTCATAGGCCGCAATAATTCATAGTGCAGGAAGTTTTTGGACAATTTAAAGCACGCATCTCAATATAAAATATAATAAATGTTATAATAATATATAAATAAAATATTTTTTTCATTAATTTCTTCCAAATTATCTGAACTATTCTATTTTAATGTATTTATTTACTTACTAACTTACTCTGTTTTAGGTATCTTAAGAAAAATGATCAGCTAATGTGATATTTATATGAAATTCAATATATAAACTTTCCGTTCATTTCAATATAATCTTAAATTTCACATCAAATTCTTCCAGAACCAAATTATCTGAGCTATTTATTTCTATTCATTTTTATTTTTCAGAGTTGTTTATTTATTTAAATGGAATTCAGTTGAAACATTTAAATGATATTCACATGAATATTTAGAGTAATTTTATTTACTTTGGAAACCATTGCATTAATCCATTTGTGAGCATAAGAAAGCAATAAGAAAATTCAAACAGACAGATGAAAATGCTCTAAACACTCATTAATTCTATGCATTTTTCGCACTATAGGCCACAGTGGGTTTGATTCGTAACTTGGCCCTGTGTCCGGCCAATCAGGCGCCTCTAAGAGAATCTGGCACAATCCCTCGACTGATCAACCTGCTATTGAAAGCTCATCAGGAAACTCAAATACATGGCTCAGGGGCCCAGCAGACCTATCAGGTGCGTTTGGAGCTTTTTATACCTATTCATGGATTTGTCGTATATGCTCTTTATTCACCCTCACATATAGTCCCTCAAAGGGAGGACAAAATACAGCCCAGTTAGCATCAAGGTCCCAGTATATGGCATGGACCAGATCCCTTTAGCATTAGAGTTAATGTTTTCTTCTCACTTTTATTTTCCACAGGATGGCGTGCGAATGGAGGAGATCGTGGAAGGCTGTACAGGGGCTTTGCATATACTGGCCAGAGATCCCATCAACCGAGGGGAGATCGCCAGCATGCAGACCATTCCTCTGTTTGTGCAGGTACTGAACCAACTTATGGCAGTTTTGGCAGTGAAAGTGGTTCATCTGTGTGTGTTGTGATGTGTGGGTGTTGCGGGCGATGGCTGCTGTCTGTATGTGTGTGTGTTCGTCAGTGTTTATATATTACGATACCAGTGTCAACGAAGCTACATTTAAAGCTTTCTTTTAAAATACATTCAAGCTGCTCTTTTGCAAGCTACAATCTACTCTTTTTCACTACAAGCAGTACTGAAAAAGAAGTTAGATAAGCTACAAACAAAAATAAATAAATAAATCAAATAAACAAAATACCATAAGGGTGTGATATATTTTTGAAATACATAACTATCAGAATATATCTTTTATATTGAGATACAAATTTTTCTGCCACAACAACAAGCAATTTGAGTAGAGTTATCGTATTAAATTTGAAGACATACATACTAAATAATAATGCCAAATGTATATAATTTATATACAATAAAACATAGTGATACATGATAACATTTAACAAAATATTTCACTTAAAAAATGTAAAAAAATAATAATAATAATTACAAACGGACTTTTTGTGGAGTGTTATAGCATTTATTTATTTTGAATATTTATATATATATTTTTTTTTTTTTTTTTTTTTTACTATATATTTAGTATTTATTATTATAGTATTGTATACTATATAGTATACTATACTATACATTTTCATCTAATTTGTGATCTAATATTTATATTATATTTTATTATATTATATGTTGTTTTATTTCGGCTTTATTTCAATTAACGAATAAGATTATTAATGGTTTTAGCTTTAACAACACTGCTTTTGTGCAGGAACTCGTTGTTCTGAGTTGATTCATATTAGATGAATCTGCTAAATGAACCAATTCACTAAAATCATATTTCCCCAAACTGACAGAGAGTGTTAAAAATTATGTTGGTAATTATCTGTGCAAAATAAAATATGACATTAAAAATAGTGATGAAGTGGTTAGTTGCTATTTGTTGTGAAAAGTGGCTTGTTAATGAAAAAAGTGACAGAGTTATGTTACGATACGGAAAAAATACTATTGTCACTGATTTTAGTTGCTTCCCAAAAAACTGTGCATTATTATTATGGTTTATTATTATTATTATGGTAAAATGCTTTTAAGTCCAAAGTAACTTAAAAAATAGGAAACAATTACATAAGTGCAAGAAAAATACATTCTTGTAATGAGATGGAGGTGTTGATGAAGCAGTAGTGAAACAGCACAGATTAGTTTTTTTGTGTGTGTGTATGACCCTTCTCATTCTTGGACTTCCTGTTTCCTGTTAGCTTCTGTACTCCTACGTGGAGAACATAAAGCGTGTGTCCGCTGGTGTTTTGTGTGAACTGGCTCTGGATAAGCAGTCTGCTGAGATGATTGACGCACAAGGAGCATCTGCACCTCTAATGGAGCTCCTGCACTCTCCCAATGAGGGGATTGGTGAGTGATGCCTTTCCAGAGGAAGTTTAATGCCACACCCCAATATGGCAAGCTGTTTGGGGGCAGCTGTGGCCTAATGGTTAGAGAGTCAGACTTGTAACCTGAAGGTTGTGGGTTCGAGTCTCAGGTCCAGCAGGGTAGAGCTGTGACCCGGGCTTAAAAGTTAGGCCCGAGCCAGACAAGTAAAGTTTGATTGACAGGTTTTTAAAAGCCCGAACCCGTTTACAGCCTGACATTATTCAAATGTGCGCACGCACACAGCTCTTTTGCATTTTGTCAAGAATGAGTCATTTATACATGTTTTTAACATAATTTATTCATAACTAACGTAGACTACACCACTTGGAAGTTGGAATAAAGAAATAAAATAAGTCCTCTGTATCATCTCAACATCTCAGCACTCTAAATATACATGGGCTCATTTAGCCTATAAATAGACCGATGCACCAATAAAAACGAGTCTTTTTTAACAAATTAAATTTTAAATTAAGATGGGTATTTGGCAATAACGAAATTAAGATAAAGGCTCTGCAGGATTTGCTTCGCACTAGCAGCTGACATTTAATAAAAGAATAATGCCAACATTAGCGTATATACTCTGTACACATTATGCATTTAAGACTCAATGAATATTTATGTATCATTTTAAAAAAAACTTTACTCACAGCGATTAGGCTAAGCCTACATGTTTTTCCACTGTAGATGGCTTCAGCGCGTTCCTGCGCTCACTGATGGTGTGTCATTGTTCACTCATTATTCTCATTATAAACATGGTCAGAACATTTCCACACCTCAGACTTTGCTTTAGTTGCTGGTGCAACCAAATCTTAATCGCCAGAGGCAAGCCTCCGTTACACCTACTAAGCATCAATTTTCGCATCTTTCTCGCACTAACCGAAACACATCACATGACCGCTCGGTTACCTCGCAAACCAGAGCGCAAGCCCGAGCCCGGCCCGAGCCCACGTACGATGATAGAAATTAAGCCCGAACAAAGTTCGGGCAAAGATCTTCAGCTCTACAGCAGGGATTGTAAGTGTGGGGGGGGTGAATTACCAGGTGTGTGTGAACTTGGATGGGTTATATGCGGAGCCCAAATTCCGAATATGGGTCAAAATACTTGGGCTTCACTTCACTTCCCTTTTAACACTTTCTCCTGTTTCTGCTCGACAATGACAGTCTGTGGTAACACAGACAGACACGGCATGACGTTACGCTGACTTAGGTGCCACACATCAGCATCGAAAAGAAGCAGAATACACGAAAGACCAAAAGTTTGCAACCAAATCTTCAGCTCGGCATATAACGTGTTAAATGGCCATTAATCTCACAAGCTGAAGATTTCACTTTCAGGAATACATTTAGTTAAAAAGTCTGTTTACACTTCACTTGATTAACAGACCATCCATTAAAGTCATAGTCCAGCAAGTGTATTTTTCATACGTACTGTATGTGTATATTTTATTTGTATTTACATTTATATTACATAATAAATTAATGTTAAATATTACATAATAATTTAGTATACATTATATATTTATATGTGTGTTACATTATGATTTTTTTTTCAGAATTCTTTGATGAAAAGAAAGTTCTAAAGAACGGCATTTACTTAAATAGAACTCTTTTGTAACAATGAAAAGCATTTACTGTAATTCTTTACCTTTTTATTTGTCATATGTTATTAAAGTAATTTCTGTATTTTTTGGACTATAAGTCGCACCTGAGTATAAGTCGCATCAGTCCAAAAATACGTCATGATGAGGAAAAAAACATATAAGTCGCACTGGACTATAAGTCGCATTTATTTAGAACCAAGAACCAAGAGAAAACATTACCGTCTACAGCCGCGAGAGGGCGCTCTATGTCTTCAGTGGTAGACTGCAGGAGCACTGAGCAGCATAGAGCGCCCTCTCGCGGCTGTAGACGGTAATGTTTTCTCTTGGTTCATGTCAAATTAATTTTGATAAATAAGTAGCTCCTGACTATAAGTCGAAGGACCAGCCAAACTATGAAAAAAAGTGCGACTTATAGTCCGGAAAATACGGTATTTATTTTCCACTAAATATATTCCATGCATTATAAAAATTACATAATAATAATAATAATCCATAATAATAAGTAAATAATTATCATGTATTATATCATATATCAAAAAATCAGGTTGTAATCCTTCTCTCTTCTTCAGCCACCTATGCTGCAGCTGTTCTCTTCCGCATCTCTGAGGACAAGAGTTCAGACTACAGGAAGCGTGTGTCGGTGGAGCTCACACATTCCCTCTTCAAACATGACCCTGCAGCTTGGGAAATGGTGAATATAGTATTTATTCAGGAGTCACACAGCACTCTTTGAGTTTGAGTTCACTCAATGAGTTCATTTCGATGAATGATTGTATGCAGTATCAATTTTTTGCCATCATAATGATATAATTACATTGATACGGCATAAATGATGACATACCTTTCAGTTATTGAAAATGAATGCAACCAAATTGCTAATTCAACCCTGATTTGAAACAGTGTGCTTTTTTTTCAGTAATTCAGTGTGTCGGTTTCATTTAGGTTTCTTATACTGCAATCGTTTATTTGACTGTCATGACTGCAATTGCATATTTTTAGCCATTTTTAGTGTGTAGATCAGAAAAAAAATTGGCTTAGAAAAGTGATGTTAGTTATCAGAGAAAGTGTCATGTTTGCAGATACAACTTAGTTTGATATTTTCTAATGCAATAACATTCAAATCCACGTACGTGTGACTTGTGTCCAGAACGTTAGAAATACTTTTTGGGACCACTGTGTAATACTGTAAACAGTTATAAATTTAAATGAGATGGATAGGAGACGTATATATAAAGGAGATGGATATGTCCTAATGAAAGTGAATTGGTGCCCACAGCATTTATTTGATCAAAAATACAGTAAAATCAGTAATGTTGTGAAATAGTATTTCTATTTGAATATTTTAAAAAGTAATTTATCCCTGTGATCAAAGCTGAATTTTACTCCAGTCTTCAGTGTCACATGGTCCTTCAGAAATCATTCTAATATACTGATTTGCTGATCAATTAATATATATATTTTGATATTTCCTGATATTTCAATGGTATCATATTTTTGTTTGTTATGAAAGAAACTTTTAATGAATGGGTTTGCATTCATATTCTTTCAGGCACATGCCGCCATGCCACTCGACCCTCAATATATACCAGATGGTGAGTTGAGAGCACAGTCCTTCTGCTTTAGTACACAACACCACCACAAACTGCCTATTTATCTGGCACATCTCGCTGCATTAAAGTGAAGAGCATTACAATAAAACGCCACATGACAAATGAGTTATGGCATGCGTATGCATGTGAGAAAAGGGTCAAAGACGAAAAGATAAAGTGAGACAGTCATTGAATTTACATTTTTATCAAGGGCAAGAGTGGTTTGATTGTGTTGTTGTCAGTTCATCCCGCGAACAGACAGAATACTGTGTTCCTCAGTGAGGGAACATCAAGGATGCGATGTGCTGTTCACTCGTTCGTCAAAATTGGAAATAAAAAACAACCTACTGAAACCTGATCGACCTGTTTGATCCTGTTACACAAATATTTTACACACTGATACTGTTCAGACATAAAATATCTGAAGAACAAAATATAAAATATATTACATTATATACAATATTTCAGTTTAATTGTATAGTGTGATTTACTACAATGTTTATATATCATTAAATTTAATCTGTATTTTATTATAACATTCATATATTATTTATACAAAATATATAGCATTATTCACAATTCTAATAAATATACACTATAATATGTAATATAAAATTCTTTATATATGTCACATTAGTTAGTCAATGCATTAAACTAACAATGAAATACGTTTTTATTAACAATGTAACAAGTAATTATTATGAAATATTTTTTTTTAAATAATAAAATATAAACAACAAAGACAAAAACAATTGAAATATGTTGTGTTTACACATAATTACTGTAACTTTAACTGATCTCTCTCTTTCTCTCTAAGATCTGGATGCAGTTTACCCTCCATATGGTTACTCTGATTTACCCATGGACGGCCTCCCGCTGGACGCTGAGCTACATGAGCAATACATGCCAGAAATGACCTATGACCTTCGACAGGTCTACCCAAATCCCCTTTAACAACACTGCCAGCAGGTTAGTTTGCACACACTTCCCTGACGTACAATTCAGAGTCTCTAGTAATGAGTTAATTCAACATTATCCTGTTCGTGATTTTCTGAACGTGTGATTCCTGAATAAAATGAATCTCATCAAAGATGTTCCTCTCAGTCTTCAGGTAATGAAGTGGATGATGATGAAGACCCCAAACCAGTTTGTTCCCTGCAAAAAAAAAAAAAAAAAACATGCCTGAACTGTGCAGTGCTTGAACAAAAGAAGAACAAAACACACAACTTGCTTTAGTTCACCACCGGTCTGTTTGTGATGTGAACTCCAAGCACTGCCTAACTCATCTTGTCATCTTGTGCTACTAACAGAGTGACAAATCCTGAAAGTGTGGTGACGCGATAAGCATGTGATCATAACATGTACATTTGGTACTTTATATTGTTTGTCCAAAGATGTCCAGACAACTCCATCCTAGAAATGTAGCATAGCTAGCTAGCTAGCGGCTCGGCCACACGAGGGTTCGTTTTCCTTTGCGTTCTGTGTATTTGTGGCATTGCTACTGAGTAGAAAATAAAAGCAACAACAAAACATGCATCTAAAAACAGAAACCTGTTTGTATTTTCATAATCTCACTATTATACGAAGACATTTGTCCTGCCTTTTTTCTGGTACTTAAGAAAACTGCAAACCTCTACTAACAGGTCAAGGGCAGGATTTCTTCTGTTTTCATTTTTTCTTGCATTTTTTTTTTTTTTATTATGTTTAAGAGACAAACTGATATTCAGTTGGAAGAGAAAGTTTAGGGTGTATGATTTCATGTAAAGACATTTTAGGAGGCATTAATGGATGATAGATCTGTAAACGTTAATCTCAGCTATAATATACAAAAGTATTTGGACACAAATTCCTAATAAACCAATAAAATATTAATGCCAGTGGTTTTGAAATTAAAGTCTCAGTAAACACATACAAGTGTCCAAATACAGTCAGTCAGTTTATTTTCTGTAGATTTTTTTTTAATGACTGCTATCATGCAACAACATTGTAAATCCAAAAATAATTGTAGGATTCATACATTTACAGGTATGTCAGAGTTGCTTAATTAAATAAGTACAATGTATGGCCACATTTGTAGTATATTTCAGAGAAATCTAATACATAATGACTATAAAATGACCATTTGTTTTTCTTTCAGTGATATTACTGTAATAGGAACATGATGTCATTATCCTGAATTTTGTTTTGGCACAATAATCATTTAGCTTTGTTATTTTAATTATACTCTAAAATGATGGTATATTACTCTTTATTAAGACCAAATACAATGTACTGTTTAACAGAGGGATAATTTGCATTACAGTGATTGCTTTTCCCACCTTGCAATCTTGAGTCACCCTTAAAGTTTCCAGCTAGAATTTCAATACAAAACAGTTATTATTATACAGCAGTCTGGAACACTTTATTCTGATTGGTCAAAATATTGTCTGATTATGACTGGTTGAATACATTATTCTTTATTTGTTTACTCCAGACTATTTGCTCTTTAAATAACATCCCTTAGACTTTAAATATTTTTTATACAAAAAACTATATTGTTTTACATCATTGTACATAGATATAAATGTGCTAATCTTGTTTTGAATGACATTTTTGTGGTCAGTTGACTGATTATAAACATGAATTTGAAAGGCTTAAATGAATTTGAAAGATATTACAATCTGTGTGAAGTGTGATTGCTGATTGATGAAACTGCAGTAATTATCGAGCATTATTCATTAACTGTAATTATAATGGAGAATTTAGCTTCTTAAGTAAAAATCTGCCTGCCATCTGTTGGTATATAAGGAACATGTATGTGCCAAATGTAATAGTAGTTATTGATAAAGGCTATTCTGGTACAGTTGCCCCTGTTATGCTCAAATCTTTTACAGCAGCAGTGTTAGTATCAATCATCTTAAATGAATAGTTCACCCAAAACGTACAATTTGCTGAACATTTACTCACCCTCAGGTCATCAAAGATATGGATGAGTTTGTTTATTTGTCGGAACAGCTTTGGAGAAATTTGGTTTTTCATCACTTGCTCACCAATGGATCCTCTGCAGTGAATGGGTGCCGTCAGAATGAGAGTCCAAACAGCTGATAAAAACATCACATTAATCCACAAGTAATCCACATCACTCCAGACCATCAGTTAATTAAGTGAAAAGCTGAAATAAAGTCATCTTGTCTGAATCAGGAGAGAAATATGCACAGATCAAGCACTGCTTACAAGCAAAAAATAATAATAAAATAACTGCTTTAAAAACGGTTCTAAACAAACATGTTGGTGGATTTGGATTTCAGAGGAGAACAGAAGATGGACTTTTTCACTGAATTATTATGGATTATAGGATCCATAATATAGGATCATATTTTGGCCAGGAGAAACAGTTTGAAGTTAAAAACGTCTTGATGGATTTGTTTCTTACAAACACGCAGCTTTTCCCTTCACAAGACATTAACTGATGGACTGGAGGGATGTGGATTACTGTGATGTTTTTATCAGCTGTTTGGACTCACATTCTGACGGCACCCATTCACTGCAAAGCAAGTGATGTACAGTAATGCTACATTTCTCCAAATCTGTTCTGATGAAGAAACCAATTCATCTAAATCTTGGATGGCCTGAGGGTGAGTAAACATTCAGCAAATGTTCATTTTTGGGTGAACTAGTCCTTTAACATTTAATCAAATATTTAGCAATTGTCACATTGATTGGCCTTCTCTTCTTGTGCATATTTAGTGATAATTACACTCCTGATGATGCTCTCATCATATAGTAAAAAAAAAAAAAATGGTTCACGGAATGTCAACAGGAAGTCACAGTGATTATGCATTTTTACTGAACATTTTTAGTTTGACTGTTTTTGTTTGTTTTCAAATAAATAAACTGAATTATATTAACCGTCTCAGCTACTTGACTTTTATCCAAGGAGAAACAACTACAATCATACATTGGATAGGACTGTGTACAAAAACATATATCGTTTCATAATAATTTGAATGACTCCTTGACTGATCATCTGTTAAGCACGTTTGGCCACAGGCTGCATAAATGTTGGACACCATCCTCATAAAATGTAAATTGCATGCTTATCCAGGCTTGCATTTACTATTTCATTAAAGTAGTTATTTGTATAGACACTCAGGCTTAGGGCTACCTGGTGCATTTGATCTGATCACCTCCTTAAACACACACATCATTTAACCTGTTACCTGAAGAAGGTTTGGTGTTCTGAGAGTCGTTCTTCATAGTCCAGCCCAAATGAAGAAAATGCATTTGTGAAAAAAGTATTAAATAAAAATGTCTTTCTCTGTCAGTATGTTATATATATGTTTACCAGCCAAACTGTAATAGACAATACGCTGTGTTTCCTGTGCAGTTGATGCTCATATGACACTAATAATGAATAGAAATTCTTATGAATCAGGATAATATAAGCCACAGAATCCATGTAATTTAATGCATCCTATAGCACCATCACGTGGCAGAATTTGGCATTACTGGTAATAACACTCCTGGGATTGAGTTAGTATCATAAAATAACTACATTTGAATTTCCTGCATGAAATATGAAGCAAACGAAGCAAAACTGCAACTGAACTTGACAGCCCTATTTTGTATATAAAAATCAGTTTCAGTGACACGATGGTGAGAAGATAAGGATACTTTTCATTTTTAAAGCAAATGATCTGCGGATGATCTGTCCACTTTATTTCTGAAGTATTTGAAACGTTCAAAACATTCTCACAAAATCATTAAGTAAATGTGGGGTTCATTTGATTAATTGTGTGTGTGTGTGTGTGTGTGTGTGTGTGTGTGTGTGTGTGTGTGTGTGTGTGTGTGTGTGTGTGTGTTTGCGTGCGAGCGTGTGTGAATGTGATATATAGGCTACGCACCAAAATGACCATGTTCACAAGGTCAGAAAACTGCTAATCTTATACTTATCTTGTATAATATAAAAATAAAACGTATATATATATATATATATTACAAAACATATAATAAAACTCTAGTGGAAAATCTAATAGAATAAACCCAAGCACTCAGATTTTAGCTGCTTTGCGTGCTATTATTCAATAAAAGCTTTTTTTTTTTAATCAATAATGAACATTTTCACGCCGAGGTGTTCAGTGACGTAATTTCCGTTATGAACGGGGGAGCAAATCAAGGCGATTGACGCGCGAGATCATGTATGACGGGAGCCCGGTTTGCGAAAACATCGGACATTGCGGGAAAAAAGTAGGCACACCCATCGTATTATTTCATTACATAAACACGTTATGTCGGGTTCACACGACGGGATATTTTCTTCACGCGCAGGCGGCTGGAAGCGTCTTGACGCGATGGACGCACCTAGAGGCCAAGCTAAGCTAAGGCTAAAGTCCAGCTAACTCACAATCAAATAAATGCAAATAAAATACGTGATGTGCATTTAAATGTCATTTGACGATTTTCTAGTCAATGAAATGATTTGAAAAGTGTATGTTATAAGGGTTAAATGGCCTTAGCCTGCAGGCCCTGTTGTTTACATACTAACTGCATGTTATTATTATTTTTATTTACATTTTTACATAGATGCTACACTAATTTATTGTACAGTATACTGCTAACTTTATTCTATAAATCAAGCACATCATAAATGCGGACATCCCGTGTATATTTTACGGTTATAATTATAGTTAATATGGTTTCCATTCATTTTTTTTTCTAAAGCAACAGAAAGAAAGAAACGGATGAGATCTGTTCAGATGTTTTCTATCTGAGCTCTAGTGTTTGTCTACTTATTAAATAAGAGGTTTCTGATTAAAAACAGTAGAGTATGGATCAGTATCTTTTTTTTTACAAGGTAAGAAAACTGCGGATTCGATATAATCTTGTATAATATAAAAATAATACATGTTTATGTATTGATAAACATCGGTGTTGTCTGATTTATTACAAAAATGTGAAACATATTCTGTATATATACACCACTGTTCAATCTATTTATTTTTACAAATATTTGTTTGGAATTTGGAATCAATCGTAGTAAATTGATCAAACGTGACCGTAAGGACATTTGTAATGTTAAGAAGGTTTTCTGTTTCACATAAATGCTGTTCTTTTGAACTTTCTTTTCATCATAGAAAAAAAAATTTAGCACTGTTTTCACACAAATATGAAGCTGCACAACTCTTTCAACGTTAATAATAATACATATTTCAGCTTTGCATCACAGGAATAAATTAAATTTCATAATATATTCAACTAGAAAACAGATATTTGAAATTGTAATAATATTTCACAGTATTTCTGTTCTTACTGTATTTTGGATCAAATAAGTGCAGCCTTGTAAACCAACAATATATATTCATATATAAAGATGGCTGGAAAAAATGACCTCATTTTTAAAACGTTTGATTTATGCTTTAATTTGCTGTTTCTTTAGGTAGCTGTCTTCATGAAGTTTTATGTGTCACACTTTCAGCTGTAATCACCGGACAGAGATCCAAGATGCCCATTCCTCCCCCTCCCCCTCCAGGTGGACCCCCTCCTCCACCCACCCTTAGCCAGGTAAGGACTCTCTAGTTGGCTGGTAACTTTATTGGGAACTGCAAAACCTTACCTCAAAAATATTTGCAGCATTCTTTTTTAATTTGCTTTTCCTCAGACAAGCACAAGCCCTCCCAAGCTGAGCCGAGATGAAGCGAAGGGCAGAGGGGCGTTGCTCTCTGATATCTGCAAAGTGCCCAAGTTGAAGAAAGTTGGCATTGTCAATGACAGGAGTGCCCCTATGATTGAGAGTAAGTGGAAAGCATAAGCCCAAATATTTTTTTATGTGCTGCTGAGGTGAAATAGTTTTTTTTTTTCAAATTCTAGTGATCTTTGGATAAGGTTTAGTTCAACTCATAAAAATCATGCAAAGCCAAGGCACTCGAGGATGAGTAAAATATAAAACCCCTCGTTTCACCCTGATGAAGGCTTCTTAGCCAAAATGCATTGGTGTGCGATCATAGGTGATTGTTTTTAACATTATAGCCATGAGAAAATAAAGGCTTTTCATATTTTTCTTCTCTGAATGGAAAAACGGCATGAATATAATAGTTCAGCATATTAATAGGGGTATTGAAGTTGTTAATGCACACCTTGAACTGGATACAACAGTGCATTTACTTAAATGGATAGTTCGCCCCAAAGTAAAAAAAACAACAACAAAAAAAACTTGCAAAACTGTTCAGAATTTTGGAGGTCTTTATATTCTTGAAATAATTCTCTTCTGCTCATCAAGACTGCATATATTTGATCAAAATACATTAAAAACGTTTGTGTTTGTTTGTTTTTTTAGAGGCGAAAGGGAGTGGCGGAGGTGTGTCTGGTGGTGGAGGGTCTTCTGCACCGGGTCAGCCAGTGGGAGGGCTGTTTCAGGGTGGCATCCCAAAATTGCGATCTGTAGGAGGTGTGTTGATTGTTCTATCTATTTAAAGGAAAACTTTTTACACCCTGTGTTGTGCACCATTTTTGTGTACAAAAATTTGTTTATAGTTCACACTCCTAAATATTTTTCCCTAAGGATCTTTCAGTGAACAGTTCTTAAAAGAAAAAATTCTTAATGAGGAACATTTTAAAAATCTAAAGAACCTTTTTCAACTATAAAGAACCTTTTGTGGAATGGAAAGGTTCCATGGATTTTAAACAGATAGTTCACCAAAAATGTTGATTATCCGGTGATTTACTGACCCTCAAAGCCATCCTAGGTGTAAATGACTTTCTTTTTTCAGACGAATACAAACTGAGTTATTCAAAAATGTCTTTGCTCTTTCAAGCTTTATTATGGCAGTGAATGGTTGTCAAGTTTTTTAATCAATTATAAACTCAATCCATCCATCATAAAAAGTTCTCCACACAGTTCTGGGGATGAATAAAAGCCTTCTGAAGTAAATAATTTTTATTTTTGGGATAAACTACCCCTTTAAAGATTCTTCATGGAAACATAGATCCCAATAAAGAAACTTTACAGATTTCCAGTGTACAGATTTCCTACTGTAGGGTTTTCACAAAAATGTGTTTGTTCATTCTGCAGTGATCATTGCCTGCAAAATATGATTAATATTTGAGTATTGTGCCAGTGTTTCTCAGATACGCAATGGGTGTTTCCTCAAATGAACGCAAGCCTTGTAATTATGGTTGGTTCTGATGTTGAACCGGTTGTGTTACAGATGGTTCTGCAGGCAGGTCTGCGTTGCACCATCCTGGGACTCGTTCTGCTGCCCCTCGCCCACCCAGCGGTCACGATGATCCCGACAGTCCCTCTCAGCAGGCCTCCCCCCCAGAGTCTGGCCGTTCCCAAAGACCGTCCCTCCCTGATCTCTCCCGTTCCCCCAGTGGAGGCAGCAGCCCCTCTACAGGCATGAGGCACAGCTCCTCAGCCCCCCCTCCGCCACCCCCAATGTCCCGGCGTGGAAACGCTCCTCCTGCCCCACCGCAGAAAGCCACAGCTCCCTCATACAATCGTGAAAAGCCACTTCCGCCGACTCCAGGGCAGCGAGGACCCTCTCCGGCACCGATGCGTGAAAACGCTCCACCTCCACCTGGGAAACCTCCTCCTTCTCCAGCGAGCAGCCGCTTGTCTTCATCATCTTCTTCCCTGGCCCCGCCTCCGCCCCCTTACCGTCAGCAGTCTGGGTTTTCCAATGGCCCCTCCAGTCCTGTGAACGAGGCGGCCCCCGAACTGCCCCAGAGACACAACTCACTCAGCAAGAAGCCTTCAGCAGGGGGACACACACCGACACGAGGACATGCTCCACCTCCACCACCGTCACCCACCCCACAGGCTGCCAGACCTCCGCCTCCGGCGAGAGAGCCCCTGGGACGAGGAGCAGGTGAGCTCTACTTACAGTCTAAAATCTGGTGGATCCAGAGAAAATGATTACTCTGTGACTTTTCTCCAATTTACTCAAATTAATCATTTTAGTAGAAGATTTTTTGGTTTTGAAAAAAGTATTGTAAGCTCACCAAGACTTCATTTATTTGATCAAAAATACAGTAAAGACAGTAATATTGTGAGTTGTTATTACACATTTAAATGAACTCTTTTCGACTTTAATATATGATAAAATGTCATTTATTCCTGAAATACAAAGCTGTATTTTCAGCATCATTACTCCAGTCTTCAGTGTCACATGACCCCTCAGAAATCATGCTGACTTGCTGCTTAAGAAACATCTCTCCTTATTATCAGTGTTGAAAAGTCATATTTTTGTGAAAACCTTGAGACATTTATTTTTCTGAATTATTTGATGAATACAAATTTCAACTTAACAGTATTTATTTGAAATGTAAATATTTTGTAACGTAATAAATTACCTTTGTTCAATTTAATGCATCCTTGTTGAGTAAAAGTATTGATATTACTATTATTCTTAAATGAAAAAAACACCAAATATTTAAACCATACTGTTCTTCTAGAGCTATTCACACAAAATAAATAGTCTGTCATTATGTCCTTTTTAATTTGCGTAATCCACAAGGAGTATTTTAAAGCTGTTCGTTGTCTCTTTTCTAATATGTCTATCACTGTGACCACGTCTCTCAGTTTCCACCTAGGACAACATAAAAGCACTATACATGCAGTCTATGATTCAGGCGCTTTATTCTAAGTTATGATCATTATTGTGTGAGGAAGTCCTTCATAATTTAGCACAAAGCTGTTGTATGGCTTCAGAAGAGTTGAACTATGGTGCATGAGAATTAACTATTTGTGTATTGATATTTATCTTTCTGTTATTTGCTTGACTTTTTTCAACATGACTTCCTTTACTAGCTCCTCCAGTTCCTGGGCAGCCGTCACGAAACGGCCGGGATGCCCCACCTCCGCCTCCACCTCCTTACCGGACTCACGGCACTGCCTCGGATGTCCCGAGCCGAGGCAAGCCCCCACCTCCCCCATCCCGCACCCCAGCCGGACCCCCGCCCCCTCCCCCGCCCATCCGCAATGGACATACTTCCATTTCCCGTTCCTTTGTAGGTGAGTCATTCAACCCACACCTGCCCTCACATCCTCATTTCAACATCCTTCCTTCATATAGAGAGGATGATGTTTTCTCCAAATTGAAACTAGCACTGCGCTTGTCCTGTAGGGCAAGAGATGGTTCTGTCATGTGGCCAGAAACTCTCACAATGGCCCGTCTTTATTCTTGGGCACTGGTATTGTGCAAAATAAGTTTGCATTTAGTGTTAAACCTAAAACTCAGATTGATTTTCATATTAAAGTGTTACTCATTTATGAGTTCACAGGCATTTGCAGTCACAGCTGTTACTGAATCATCTCACATTCAGTGTATGACGATGCTGACAAAATAACTGCATCAAACAATAATCCAGCCGCTTTATCGGGCATGTGCTCACTCTGATCTAGTGGTTTGTCAAGCCCCTTTGAAACCTCTAATCTATGTGTCGTGTCGTTACCAAATATTGGCATTTTATGCATTTATATGCATTCAGCTGACCCTCTTATCCAGAGTGACTAAGAAAAGTGCTTTAGCATCACATGAACATGACTTAAAGGGGTCATATGATGTGATTTAAATTTTACCTTTCCCTTTGGAGTGTTACAAGCTCTTGGTGCATAATCTAATCTCAAATCCAAAGAGATATTCTTTTTTAAAGTTAAGACTCTGCCACGCCCCCAAAACGGCTAGTTTAAACACACCCCCACATCTCTACGTCACTATACGTCTACGCCCGTGTTCTGACCCGGACACACCATAACAGTATATGTTAAGGGGCGTAACATTTGCATCAGACGCTCGAGGTATTCAGCCAATCACAACACACTGAATAGCTGGCCAACCAGAGCACACCTCGCTTTTCAGAGCGACGAGCTTTGTAAAAATAAACGCATTTCAGAAGGCGGGGTATAGAGGAGCAACAATAACGTACATTGTGGAAAATACGTTTTTTTTTTTGTTTTTTTTACCTTAAAGCACATCATTTCATTACACCAAATACACAAAATAATGTTATTTTTAGCAACTTCATATGACCCCTTTAATGAACAAAAATGTATGTCATTTACATTTGTTCACTAATGAAGATTTTCCAGAGTTACATAAAAAACGAGGAAAGATAAAAATAAAAAAAACTATTGATCATAAATAATAAGACCGTGTTATTAATAAATAAATATTTAATAAAAAATACATTTTTGTTAAATGCAAGACAAGTTTCACTCTTTTTCTTACATAAATAGAGAAGCAAATTTTGAAAAGACCTATATTACCTTTCAAATGTTTGGGTCATTAAGTTACCTGCAGCTCCAATGCCGCAGGGATTTGATCAAAAATACAGTAAAAAGAACAATATTGTGAATAATTATTTATATTTAAGCCTTCAGATTTGCTGCTCAAGAAACATTTATTGTTAAACATTAATCTTTTGTGGAATAAAATAATTTCTTTAAAAAAATCTTACTGACCCCAAACTTTGCATGGTAGTGTACATTGTTATTTTTGTTTAGAAAATTATATGCAAATATTCCTTTTTATTTGTCTGTTCCAACAGATGATTTTGAGTCCAAGTATTCTTTTCATCCTCTGGATGACTTCCCTCCTCCAGAAGAGTATAGACACTTCACTAAGATATACCCAAGCAAAGCTAACAGAGGTAAGTCCCAGGAAATGAACAGTTAGATCTAGCAGTTTGGTTCAGAACCACACAAGCTTCAACAAATGCATGTAACACATCTCACAGTGAGCACAAAGCATGCTTTGATCACTCGGATGCTCTCATGTGCTTGTGTAAAGACAGCTGCTGCATGCTTTTCATCTTCAGTAGGTTTATTGCACAACTTTGCCTGATGGCTTCAATTCTGGTACTGTTCACCAGGGAAGAATACAGTGATTTTTAATCTTGGACTCATATGTGTTTCTGTTTGTTTGGCAGTAATGAGAGGAGCCCCTCCTTTGCCACCTGTTGGGAGGTAAACACTGTGACCAGTCGCTCGGACTCCACCATCGACGAGGGTTCCTCATTCAGACCCATACGCTCATAAACAGACAATCTCACATGCACATCTAAAGACACAAAGCCTGCACCTTATTAACAATCATTCCCCCATCGGATAACGTTCCTCTACATCAAGCAAACTCCATTCTATCACTTTTGTCTGGTGCGGAAGGTCACCGTCGCTCAGAAAAGAGTGAGATTAGGGAAAGTTTTGCATTCCATCATCAATAATGGACAACTTTATTTTATTTTTTTCTCCTTTTGAAATTTTAAGTACCCTTAAAATGGTCATTGCACATTGGGTTGGACGTACACTGAGAGCCAGAAGTGGCCGTCAGAGCCTGTATGAAGGTAAAGCATAGCACTTGAGATGGGAACAGAAAGCATGTCCCTGGAAAATGTCTTAACTACTACGTCAGGCAACATGTTCAAGGTTTTGTTGTTCATTTTTCCTCTCAGTCGCCACCCCATGTTATGCACTGTGAATAACGCATCACTCAGAGTAGAACGTGTCTGAGTGTGAGCTGAACTCTACAAACTGTTACTGCTTTAGATGTTTTTGTCTTTTGTCCTGGCCGTGCCGTTTCAGGGAACAGCCATTACCTTTAAGTTCTCTCAGGGGGTTTGTTGGGACTTCATTACCCTCTGGTAAGGTTGTGAACAAAAAAGTCTGAAAGTGCCAACAGATGCTCTGCCATTAATAAATCAGCATGGCTCCTTTAGTCGTGACATGAATCCTCCTTTGGGAACTGGTAGGTCGATTGCTTTTTATCGTTTGTTCTAAAGATGGACCATGGGATTTTTTTCAGGTTCGGAGTTGTTGTCATTCAATATGCATCGCACTTTGTGCCGTAAACTCACCTGCATTTTGAATCCTGGCTTTTCTGTCATTTTCCCGCTACAGGGCAGCACATCTGTGCCACTTGTGTTATGTTTGAAAGCAGGTCATGTCCACATGCTGTCTACAGATTGGTTTTGTGCAGCATTGTGTCAAAGACAGCCTTTGATGGAGCGTTTCAGCCATTTATGAAGTTGATCTAGGATTTTCATCACTTTGGCAAAAATCAAGTTCAATGCATGCTGCTTTTTGGGACAGACCTCCAATATAAACGTTGGGTAAATTTGCATGTAAAGCCGTGAAATTGCTTTCTGTATTGCTTAATTTTCTTCTGTTTTTTAACAATGCATCTGCTGTTCAGATGACAGGACTGTGACCAAGGGTTCTTGAACGGTTGTCTTATACGTTATAGTATTGCTGCAGAAATGTGGCAACTAGTCATTTCATTACCAGTCATGTTCAACTAACTGATGTTTGCATTCAGCCAAGCCATGCATGCAGACAGGGTACGCATTCAAGGCTGACATCCCAGTTTATCCACCTTGTTCAGTGTCATATCGTTAGATCTTCCTGTTTGTTCATGTTTATTCTCCAGAGAACAGCCTGCAGTTCAGATCTGCAGAAAAACTAACTTTCTCATAAATGGAGTGTAGATTAGACGGAACGTTTTTTGTCCCTCTTTGTTCTTCTGCCTTACATTTACTGATTAACGTGTCGGTACGGGATTTGTAAAAAAAAAGAAAAAGAAACTTGTGTATTTACAAGTACATAGAGAGATATGGTAGTGATAGTGATTAATCTATTTTTAAGTTATAAAAAGCTTGTAATATAATAAATAATTTCAGGCAAACATAGGTTTCAAATTAAGTCTCGGACTAATCGTTACTTGATGGAATGTCCTTGTACATGAATATGAATATGAGGATGTTTTCTTAGACTAATACTTGTCTCTACTTGCCTACTGTCTGCCAGCAGGGGTCAGTGTACATGTCTTTAGACGAGCATAACTTACTCACATTGAGAGAGAGAGAGAGGACTGTCATTGTCACCATTCCATGCTTAACTAAAGCCTGTCCACACCTGTTGAAATAAAGCTGAGGAAAAAACACGCTCAAAGAATGTCTGGGTCGTTTTTTCAGGGGTAGACTTTGACATAATAGAGGTTTTACCAATCCTGAATAAAACAAATACCTTCAGTATGAAAAAAAGGAAGACTACGAGCAGTTCTTACCAAATAAAGCCTTCATCCATGTGATGACTATCTATCCCCAAAAGAACTGGTCTGTCATCTGAAAATCCTGGACCAAAACGAGGACCTGTACAAGCAGTACTTCACCTGGAGAGAACAGTTAGTTTCAACGGAAACATTATTTAGTCTTGAACAGGCCTGTTGGATTTGCAATCATATTAGAAGGAATAAGCGATACAAATCAGTCAAAGATCTCAACAGCTGGTTCTGGGGTCAAAGGCACTTTAAGAGATGCTGAGTGAATGGGTGGTGAGGGATGAGTAATAACAATTTTCAATTCATTTGGTTTTAAAATGGCCAACCACAACCGACGCAGTAGAAGCTGTGGGCCTTAAAAAGAAGTGAACCATTTTATTGCATTGTGTCCTCATGTCATAAAAAAAAGAGCAAATTCATAACTATTCAGAAATATCTCTACAGGACATTCTTACTTTTTAAAGTGAAAAGCTAGTATTTAGTCCGAAACATTTGTTAAATTATTAGTTTTCAAAATGTATATGCCATTATGCTTGTCAGGAAGCCTCATGCCTTCATGCCAAGATCTCATCACTATCGTTGCTCGTGAATTGTTAATTGATCGCTGGATGACAAGTTTTGTGCCTATAGTCATTCATAAATTTCTACTTGCCTGAATGGTTTTACACATAGGCCTACACATAAATAATAATAATAATAGGGTAGTTATATTGTCCTTGGTTAAAACACCCTATGTCTTTAACCAGGTCATATCTATACATTTGTGTTAGCCCCTGAACAGCCTACAATAAAACCGCATAAAACCAATTGTTTTGATTAGCAAAAAAAAAAAAAGTAAATTAAAATTAATTTTAAATGTCGGAAACCATCATATTAATAAATGGAGATGCGTTTACTTAAAATTAGCCTACTTTTCAGGGCTTGAAAGAATGTGCTAATGTTTATGTGACGCAGCTAGAGTTGAAATTTGACACATTAGTTTGATGTGACGATTGTAGTTTTCCAGTCCATACTGACTCGAGGCTAGTTTAAACTGGTTCTTCCATAGGATGTTCGCTGGTTGTGCAACTAGTAGCCTACAGACAAACATATTGACACATAACTCTCTACTGTACCTGTTCCAACCGCCAATGCAAGCTTTTTCATCAGGACACCTTTCCTCAGCTCAGTGCTAACTTTTGTTTTCTCTCTGGTATTTGTTTTAAATCACTTCTCTTGTGTAATGTGTTTGTGTGTGTGCATCTTCTAGGAAGCAGTCATGAGACGTTTAGTTTAGTTTAAGTGCTTTTTTTATGCAATCTCAGTTGTCATGTTTACTGCTCTGTTTCACATCTCAAATGTCACTTCAGTCTAGTGATTAAGATCTCTTTTTTTTCTCCATTCTCCAATAAATAATAGCCTACCTAGGCCTGATATATATATATATCTATCACATGCATCTGAAGTCACTTCATCATGGGATGTCAGATTCTTAAGCTCTGCATTAATAACAACGACCTACTCTATCAATTTGACCTATTACCTCACCATATGACTGCATATTGCACATTTCTAAGATGCATCGCTGCATTTAATATTTTTTTTATTGTGCATTTGTCATGCTTTTTGGTAGGGTTTCTTTTCTTTCTTTCTCTCTCTCTCTTTTACCTTTACGTGTTTTATGTGTGGTACTTTGCCAATGCCCCATGACACATTCCTGTTCTCGGGTCCAACTGGTTGATGATGGGTGACGCTTGACCTCATGATGTCCAGCTGTATCATCTTTTTATTTGGCGACTTGTTGCACTCGTACAAACCTTTATACAGTCCATGGCACAAACATTACGCAGATGCAAGCTTGTTGATCGAGATTCCGAGAATTGACGTGTAGCCTACCGGTCCCTGTTTCCTCTCTCCAATTGGTCACCATCGATATGGGCGTATCACTGTGCAAGAACCCAAACTTTAAAAAGTCGTCAACAACAGGGGTCTCAAGTCAAACCAGCCCCAGACTGAATAGAAAATCGCACGCGAGGATATACGGAAAACTTCAACATACAACGTTTTTGTTTGGAGTTTCGGATATTTAGATCTTCCAAGATGAAGTTTGTAAGGTATTTAATGAGGAATGCTGCTATGCTAAATGCGCCAAAGCATATTGATTATTACGCGAAATTTTCTCCATCGCCCTTGTCAATGAAGCAGTTTCTGGATTTCGGTGAGTTTAGGATTTTAATGCAAAGTATGTATGCATGCATGCAATCTTGTCACTCCAAGGCTGACAGTGCACTCTGGGCATTAGTGCATGTGTATTTCACCAAAACATGCGATATTCTTTTATGGGGGTGGGGGTGATTTGCTTATTCATGTAGAAATTAAAAACTATAGAAATGTGAATGTTCGCTCTAACAAACTTTAGCATGTTATATTTTTATATTTATGCACAAAGAGTGTAGGGTTTTATATATATATATTTATACAATTAAAAATTAATTTACATTTAATTTATATATGTATATATATATATATATATATATATATATATATATATATATATATATATATATATATATATATATATATATATATATATATATATATATATATATGAAAGTATAAAAATGCTAAATTAGTGCACACAACAAGCCTCAGCAGAAATTGATAAAAAACAAAACGTGTAAGTCATTCTGTAATTGCTGTTTGCTCAAGTCTCTTTTGCTTAATATTAGAGTTTTAGTTCAACTGTATTGCAGCAAAGTGTGCATTTAGCTGAGGATTCACACTGTGTCTTTTCAGGATCCACAAATGCGTGTGAGAAAACATCCTTCGCTTTCCTCAGACAAGAGCTCCCCGTCAGACTAAGCAACAGTTTGAAGGAGATCAAGATTTTACCTGACCAACTGATCATGACTCAGTCCGTTCAGCTAGTTCACAGCTGGTGAGTTCATGCCCAAAAGCTATTAACTAACTTTTGAACAGTCCCATCTGACTTTGAGTAAACAGACGCAAACGAACAAGACAAATCATGTCTGTCTATGATTTAATACATTGCTGAAAATTCTAAGCCAAAATGGTTTATTTTACACGTGTGCATGTAATGCGTCTCACGCCTCCTGACTGAACGATGAACTTTGCCTTAGTTCCGCAGCCTAATGTTTTCGAGGTATACTGTAGGCTACTGTACATGACGCACGCGGCAGTTTAAAGTTCAGAATCAAGCTTCATCCGGTTTCCATTCTAAATGTACTCTAAGGATCAACGTTCTAATCTTAGGAATATGGAATGTGGTTTCGTGTTGAAATACCATTGCAGACCCTCGCTTTCTTAGTAGAATGCGGACAGGTTTATGTAAGGGATCCTGCGGTTCACTTCAGAAAGTGTAATATGAGAAGGAGCGCGTGGCGGTGACGCGCAGACTTGTTTTCGTGAACTGACTTGAAACAAAGCTCCCAGCAGAGCAGCAAGGAGGAAAAGTCAGAGAAAAAACCAGTTAACATATAGAAAACCAGTTAGGGAAAAAAATCTATAGTTAACATTAATAGCTAATATATTTAAAAAGTACGACAATAATCAGAAATAATTATAGCCTAAAATAGTTTAAATACTATACTTTATATATTTATTCTATATATGTGTGTTTTAATTTTAGTAATTGCATTTTGTGCTTTTGTAACATTCTATGAGTTTTTGTTTTTAAATTTAGCTTAAATTTATTTTTTATTTCAGATTTATAAAAAAAAAATTTTAATGAAAAAAAAGTCGCCAAGGCAACATTAAGTTTATAAGTTTAAAATTTGAATCTTTATATTTTTATTTTGTTTCAGCTTTAATAGCCTACTGAATTTTCTTTTATATTTTAGATTTAATTTGAGTGATTTTAGTACTTAAACATATTCAAGTTCCTTGCCCAAGCAAAATTTTAGATTTTAAATGTAACATTTTATTCTAATATTAATATTTCTATTTTATTTCAACTTTATTTTACAACCCGAATTCCGGAAAAGTTGGGACGTTTTTTAAATTTTAATAAAATGAAAACTAAAGAAATTTCAAATCACATGAGCCAATATTTTATTCACAATAGAACATAGATTACGTAGCAAATGTTTAAACTGAGAAATTTTACACTTTTATCCACTTAATTAGCTCATTTAAAATTTAATGCCTGCTACAGGTCTCAAAAAAGTTGGCACGGGGGCAACAAATGGCTAAAAAAGCAAGCAGTTTTGAAAAGATTCAGCTGGGAGAACATCTAGTGATTAATTAAGTTAATTGATATCAGGTCTGTAACATGATTAGCTATAAAAGCTTTGTCTTAGAGAAACAGAGTCTCTCAGAAGTAAAGATGGGCAGAGGCTCTCCAATCTGTGAAAGACTGCGTAAAAAATTGTGGAAAACTTTAAAAACAATGTTCCTCAACGTCAAATTGCAAAGGCTTTGCAAATCTCATCATCTACAGTGCATAACATCATCAAAAGATTCAGAGAAACTGGAGAAATCTCTGTGCGTAAGGGACAAGGCCGGAGACCTTTATTGGATGCCCGTGGTCTTCGTGCTCTCAGACGACACTGCATCACTCATCGGCATGATTGTGTCAATGACATTACTAAATGGGCCCAGGAATACTTTCAGAAACCACTGTCGGTAAACACAATCCGCCGTGCCATCAGCAGATGCCAACTAAAGCTCTTTCATGCAAAAAGGAAGCCATATGTGAACATGGTCCAGAAGCGCCGTCGTGTCCTGTGGGCCAAGGCTCATTTAAAATGGACTATTTCAAAGTGGAATAGTGTTTTATGGTCAGACGAGTCCAAATTTGACATTCTTGTTGGAAATCACGGACGCCGTGTCCTCCGGGCTAAAGAGGAGGGAGACCTTCCAGCATGTTATCAGCGTTCAGTTCAAAAGCCAGCATCTCTGATGGTATGGGGGTGCATAAGTGCATACGGTATGGGCAGCTTGCATGTTTTGGAAGGCTCTGTGAATGCTGAAAGGTATATAAAGGTTTTAGAGCAACATATGCTTCCCTCCAAACAACGTCTATTTCAGGGAAGGCCTTGTTTATTTCAGCAGGACAATGCAAAACCACATACTGCAGCTATAACAACAGCATGGCTTCGTCGTAGAAGAGTCCGGGTGCTAACCTGGCCTGCCTGCAGTCCAGATCTTTCACCTATAGAGAACATTTGGCGCATCATTAAACGAAAAATACGTCAAAGACGACCACGAACTCTTCAGCAGCTGGAAATCTATATAAGGCAAGAATGGGACCAAATTCCAACAGCAAAACTCCAGCAACTCATAGCCTCAATGCCCAGACGTCTTCAAACTGTTTTGAAAAGAAAAGGAGATGCTACACCATGGTAAACATGCCCCGTCCCAACTATTTTGAGACCTGTAGCAGAAATCAAAATTGAAACGAGCTCATTTTGTGCATATAATTGTAAACTTTCTCAGTTTAAACATTTGCTATGTTATCTATGTTCTATTGTGAATAAAATATTGGCTCATGTGATTTGAAAGTCTTTTAGTTTTCATTTTATTAAAATTAAAAAAACGTCCCAACTTTTCCGGAATTCGGGTTGTAATATGGAAGACAATTTTTAATAGTTTTAGTTAATTTAGACAGTTTGTTTTTATTTTAGATTATTTTTAGTAATTTAAGTACTTAAACAGTTCTTGGGGGGAAAAAATTATATACTTAGTTAAAAAATTTGGCATTTTTAATTTTAAGTTTTTTAAGTCACCTGGGAGTGTTGAAAAATTGCAAATCTTTCCTGTAAGTGTAAAAACATTATTTAGGCTGAGGGTGTTATTGGAGATGAAAAAGTGTAATTGTAACTCTGCAGTGGTAAAAAATAAATAAATAAATAAATAACAAAAACCCACCCTTAATCTATAGTGATTGTACAACCTTTCATTCCCTTTGTCTTCTCTATATTTCTTTCTCAGGGTTGTCCAATGCCTGATGGACATCCTAGAATTTCAAGACAAGAGTCCCAATGACCCAAGAGTTCTTGCTGAGTAGGTTTTTCAATCTACACGCACCATCTGTCAGAATATTAAATAAGTATTTTTAAACCGAACAAAACAGCAGGATTCATTGAGTTGTTTCGCTGTTTGTGCAAAACATCCTGTCAGTCTACAAATCATTAATCTACAGTTTTCTTCCCGCAGGCTTTGTCCACAGATTCAGTAGAGAAGCTTCCAGTGTTCAATCAGACTGCCTTGCGCCATTACAAATTCAGCCAGGAAGCTGATGACTGGTGCGTCCCGAGGAAGGAGCCGTTGAATTTAACTGCATACAAGGCTGCAAAGTGAGCCATGAGAGCTGACTGCCTTGAACACATGACAAAGGCTTTCAAGAGATTGCCAAGATAGGCTTCCATTGTGAATGCTCGCATTCTCTACCGAACTGGGGACCACTGACAGCATTTCCCAATGCTCTTTGAGTACTGTTTCCTGGGAACTCTTAAACTGCATGTGGCCAGAATTGAAGATGCAAAACAGTAGATTCCTTAGTGCTGGTGAAGTTAATGTTTTTTTAGCAAAAACAGGTGGAGAGAAGTGTATGTATTGCAGAGGAGTAAATACCGAAGGCAGAATAAATGTAGCTGGGATGAGAAGTGAGACATGAGACATTTCTGAAGTCAGAAAAAGTGTATGAATTCTGAGAAGAGTCAAAATTAGGAGGATGTGGCCAAAGATGTGTTTTTTCCTGTCTAAAGAAGCTGGAGCGTTTGAAATCATACTTGATGTAACACTTATTATTTAAGAAAGCATTTATGTAAGCATATATTAATAGCACTGTATGGTTGTGTTTCTTTGCATTATGACCACTAAATGTATATACTCAATGTTGTGTTCACAATATTTATAATTTTTTAAAATGGACCTTGCTGTTTGTTTTTTCAGTATTAAATAAATCAGATATTTTCTCATCAATATGCATAAGCTGTTATTGCAAACAATCCGAGGAAACGTTTCAGTGAAATGCATTCTAATGCACATGTGATTATGTAATCGGGAACATGATACCCATAAATGTGCACACAATAAGAAAAACATAAGAAAACAAGCTGATGTTGCTACATCAGTGTTTCCCAACCCTGTTCCTGGACATTTTCAAACTCTTCAAATTAACCAGACCTGATTCATCTCATTAGCTCATTATAGTTGAGAAAGGGATGGGTCAGTCAGAAAAGCACTGTCCAGAGAGCCGCCAACTCTCACGCATTCAGCAATTGCCACTGTTCCACTATTACAAACAAATTACTACATTTTTTATGTCAGTTAGATGTATGTATCTTGCATTGTTTGCTTCTGAATGAACTGTTTCAGTGGTAAAATCACATGTTCGCATTAGATATTACAATAGTCTTGTGTTTTGAAACAATGATTGTGTGAATTGAAGATGTGTGGCTGTAATGAAAATTGCAATGGAAGCATGAGATCTGGTTTTGAAAGTTGTGTTACAAGTTTGATCAGTTTGTATTTTTGTATTAAGATATTTGAACATGTACATTACTCACTTGAGAAAATAGTACCAAAGTGAATCATATTCATGTTCACAGGTTACTCTCTGTTCTTGTACTTTTTTTAGGTAACGGCTAATGCTAGGTTTTATAATCTCAATCTAAATGACTGTGAAAAGACAAAAGACATTTAAAGCTCTAGTAGCCCTGCTTGGCCTGGTGCAAAAAGGATGAGCACAATTCATTTTATAGGAAATTTAAAAATCATGGCTATCATGGCGTTAAAGTGATTTTAACAAAGTCATATCCGTTCCATAAGCTCGATCAGAGTTGATAAAGGTGTTTTGCCATAACAGGGCTTAAATAATGAGCTCAAAACACAATGCTACGTGCCGCTCTACTGCTGTCTAACATCTCTGTTTATGGGCTGTGATTAAGATTAAGCTGATGTACGTCAAATATAGCACTTTGATTAGGCTGCTGGCTGTGGCAATCAGTCACAGCACTGTCATAAAAATCAGTCAGATGGGACATGAGAAGACACGACCCAGAATGCATTCATCTGTGCACCTTACACAAATGCTTAAATCTGTACAAGACAAGGACCTGTTTTGGAAATATGATAAAAAGGTAGTTTGTATTGCTTTCTTTGAATTAGGCATTTGGTTTAGTTCGTCACATTCTGAAGTAGTGTGGCTTATAATGCTCTAAAATAAATAATCGTTTGTTCTTAAAATGAATCTTATCTAAAGTGATGCACATAGTCTAGAAAAAGAACAACAAAGGCACGGCTTTCTGTCATTATTGTGATTATTTGTAACATTCTGATGACAGAGAGGTTTGTCAATTAATGAAGGAATATATATATATATACAACCCGAATTCCGGAAAAGTTGGGACGTTTTTTAAATTTTAATAAAATGAAAACTAAAAGACTTTCAAATCACATGAGCCAATATTTTATTCACAATAGAACATAGATAACATAGCAAATGTTTAAACTGAGAAAGTTTACAATTTTATGCACAAAATGAGCTCATTTCAATTTTGATTTCTGCTACAGGTCTCAAAATAGTTGGGACGGGGCATGTTTACCATGGTGTAGCATCTCCTTTTCTTTTCAAAACAGTTTGAAGACGTCTGGGCATTGAGGCTATGAGTTGCTGGAGTTTTGCTGTTGGAATTTGGTCCCATTCTTGCCTTATATAGATTTCCAGCTGCTGAAGAGTTCGTGGTCGTCTTTGACGTATTTTTCGTTTAATGATGCGCCAAATGTTCTCTATAGGTGAAAGATCTGGACTGCAGGCAGGCCAGGTTAGCACCCGGACTCTTCTACGACGAAGCCATGCTGTTGTTATAGCTGCAGTATGTGGTTTGCATTGTCCTGCTGAAATAAACAAGGCCTTCCCTGAAATAGACGTTGTTTGGAGGGAAGCATATGTTGCTCTAAAACCTTTATATACCTTTCAGCATTCACAGAGCCTTCCAAAACATGCAAGCTGCCCATACCGTATGCACTTATGCACCCCCATACCATCAGAGATGCTGGCTTTTGAACTGAACGCTGATAACATGCTGGAAGGTCTCCCTCCTCTTTAGCCCGGAGGACACGGCGTCCGTGATTTCCAACAAGAATGTCAAATTTGGCCTCGTCTGACCATAAAACACTATTCCACTTTGAAATAGTCCATTTTAAATGAGCCTTGGCCCACAGGACACGACGGCGCTTCTGGACCATGTTCACATATGGCTTCCTTTTTGCATGAAAGAGCTTTAGTTGGCATCTGCTGATGGCACGGCGGATTGTGTTTACTGACAGTGGTTTCTGAAAGTATTCCTGGGCCCATTTAGTAATGTCATTGACACAATCATGCCGATGAGTGATGCAGTGTCGTCTGAGAGCCCGAAGACCACGGGCATCCAATAAAGGTCTCCGGCCTTGTCCCTTACGCACAGAGATTTCTCCAGTTTCTCTGAATCTTTTGATGATGTTATGCACTGTAGATGATGAGATTTGCAAAGCCTTTGCAATTTGACTTTGAGGAACATTGTTTTTAAAGTTTTCCAATTTTTTTACGCAGTCTTTCACAGATTGGAGAGCCTCTGCCCATCTTTACTTCTGAGAGACTCTGCTTCTCTAAGACAAAGCTTTTATAGCTAATCATGTTACAGACCTGATATCAATTAACTTAATTAATCACTAGATGTTCTCCCAGCTGAATCTTTTCAAAACTGCTTGCTTTTTTAGCCATTTGTTGCCCCCGTGCCAACTTTTTTGAGACCTGTAGCAGGCATTAAATTTTAAATGAGCTAATTAAGTGGATAAAAGTGTAAAATTTCTCAGTTTTAACATTTGCTACAATATCTATGTTCTATTGTGAATAAAATATTGGCTCATGTGATTTGAAATTCCTTTAGTTTTCATTTTATTAAAATTTAAAAAACGTCCCAACTTTTCCGGAATTCGGGTTGTATGTATGGCAAAAGGAAGAAAACAAAACCAGGTATTGACTGATCGTATTGTACAGTTATGGTCCAAACTTTGACTCACTGCTGCGCTCTACTGAGTGTAAGTGGAACTGCCAGACGTTCCCAAATTTATAAGAAAAAAATAAGTATTTACATAAAAGGACTATTACATTGTTATTGGTCCCCCCCCCCCCCCCCCAAAAAAAAATGCAAAGAAAACATTTATAAGGATTTTGTTTAGGAAAAGACTAAATCATTTTTATATATATATATATTTTTTTAACATAAACATTTTAATCAGCCTCAACAGATTTTTTTATATATATAAAATTAGAGCAGGTAATGAATTCACTAAATTGTCCAGTGTTAAAATGCATAGCTAAATGTAGATTAATGCACAAATGGTGTCAGATTCAAATAAAAAGTGAATTGCTTTTTTTGACCCATGACTGCAGACATTCTAAATGCTATGAAAATTTCACTACAGCTTGTACTACTAATGATCAATGAATGTCTGTTGATGATGGTGGTGAAGATGAAGTTCAAGAGGACTGCAGCTTCTCACAGATCCAGGGCAAGGACATAACGCAGGGCGCGTCATACCAGCTCTTTGTAGCCACACGGCTTAAAACATTTGTTTTTACAATGTAGCCACAGTCTTCATTCCTGTGATTGTTGGGCTCACCATCTTCCCAGAAACTAATGAAGGAAACACAAAGGTGATTCTAAGGGTGTTGAAAGGGTTAAATAGTCACACAGCCTGGTTTCCTTAAGATATATAGGCTTTTAACATGACAATGGCAAATCAAAGTAGTGCTAAAATACTTTTAATAATTTTGATCATGTCTTTTTTGAAGCTTTTAAAAGGGACATTGCATTTGGGAATTTTCTATTCCCTGTATAAGTCTGTTAATAATGTTATTGTTTCTTGCACCCGTAACTGTTATCATTTTATGACCATTTTCTACACTGATTAATTTGGTTCAGTGGGTAAAAAAAAAAATTTTTTTTTTTTTAATTCACTCCCTTTAAATAAATCACATTTTCTTGCTTTGTAGCCTTAAATGAAGATGGACACGGTTTTTATTTTATCTACCCAGCTCATCCAATTAAAAGATATACCGACATGTGAGAAAAAAATTCACAGAGTTGGAAAAAGGCTAAACCCTCTTGTGTAAGTATTTTGTTGAACCACCTTTTGCTTTAATTACAGTTTTTAGTCTGATGGGATTTGCCTGTCTCTGCTAACTTTGCACATCTAGACTTTGCAATATTTTCATGCTCTTCTTTGCATATTCTTTACTAACTTTTCAGTAGGGTTTAAGTTTTTCTCCTTCAGTCACTGTGTGTCAGTTGCTGTGTTTTGGGTCTTTGTCATGTTGGAAAGTAAACCTTCTTCCCATTAACAACTTTCCTGCATAGAGCAGCAGATTTTCCTCAAGAATCTGATGGTATTTTGCCACATCCATTTATCCTTCTACATTCTCAGAAAAAAAAAAGGTACAAAAGTTGTCACTGGGGCGGTACATTTTCAAAAGGCACACATTTGTACCTAAATAGTCCATATTGGTACCTTAAAGGTACATATTAGTACCAAAATTGTATATATTAGTACTTAAAAGGAACAAAAGTGTACCTTTTAAAAAAGGTACCACCCCAGTGACAGCTTTTGTAGTTTTTTTCTGAGACTGTGTCCTGACAAGTGTTCCAGTCCCTGCTGGAGAGAACCACCTCATAACAGGATATCACCGCCTCCATGTTTTACTGGAGGAATGCTGTTACTGGGATGGTGAGCTGGATTGGATTTCTGCCAGACATATCATTTGGTGTTCAATTTTGATCGTTTGCTTCAGTTGCACTTTCAAAAAGGACTGAAAAATGCTACAGGAAAGCCATTTTCATGCTGAGCTGATCAAAATGATCACAGCTGATCAGTTAAAAGTCAAATAGATTTGTGAGCCATTGAGACCTGACTGAGTTTACAAGTCATTTTTAGGAGGGATTGATTATTTTCCCAGCTCAGTGATTCTGCGTTTTCATTTTATTTCAGATAAATTAAAAAAAGCTGGATAAAACAAAAACTGTGCCCATCTTAATTTCAGCAAGGGTGATTTTTTTCTACACCTGCTGTAATGCATTGACCAGGCTTTCATAAGACCTTTATATGTACATGACCTCATAACAGCTTTGCATAAAATAAAATAAAAAAATGAGCACAAAAAAAGTTTCCTGTAAGATTTCCCCTGGAACAATTATATATGTAAATGGTAAAATATAAATTTCTTATTCCCAAGCAGTCACTACCATTAATGAACCTCAAATGACCATTAAACACTGAGCATATATAAATCATTTTGAGGATGTATATAAATAATAAGAATATTGCTTTATGCAAGATCCCTTTTTTTTTTTTTTATGATTATTTTTCGTAACAAAGAGGAAGAAATGACAGGAAGGATAAGATGATTCAGTGTATAATCACAGGACATTCACCCAAAATCGAGAAATGAAAAAATTTGATTCTGTAGTTTTAACTCCAAGTGAGATGCATCATAATTCTGAAATGCTTCCAATAATCTGTAGCGATCTGCATTCCAGCAAAATAGTTTTAACTTGTAAAGATATTAAATGTGATATTCTTACCCTTCAACCAGTTTAGTTCCATCCACCCAGTACCACTCGTCTTCTACTTTTTCATCACTTATGCCGAACCAGTAAGATTTCCAGTATCCACGGGGCAGCAGGTTCCATATGAACGTCTTCATCAGGTCAAAAGGTGAAATATCAATCAAATCAGTCAAAAACCTTATGAATCCATTTTAATGAATCATGTTTCAACTAAGATACCTTTCTCTTTTGCACATTCCCAACAGTTTGTGTTTTTTTTACACAACTATAGATACTATAGGCCATTTGATGTTCAGCAAATGCACATACACACTATGATATAAATACAAAAAAAAGAAGCGTCTTTACCTGTTCTTCAGCTGTGAGGATGATGGCCAGGTGTCCTCCTTCTTTTTTGCAGTACTCTTGACTGTCCGACCAGCTCCTTCCATACTCTGAGACGTAGTAACAGCTGCCGTTAAAGTGCTTCCAGTCTTCAAGACAGGGATTCTTCATTGGTACTGGAGTGGTTTGTGGCGCAGGGGTTGCCTCTAAAAAGACCAAACATTTTAACATCATGAAATGCAACAGATATTGTTTGTTGATAGCACAAATGCATGCACTTGCACCTCACTAACCAAGCTCGGCGATTGTTTTCTTCAACTGCATCCGTTCTTTCTCCAGTTCACTCTTTTCTCTCTTCACAGCCTGCAGTTCTTCAGTCAGAGCCGTTACATTAGCGCAGTCCTTCTGCATGTGTGATTCAGCAGCACTGAACGGGGAATCCTGATCGGATGAACGTGCCTTATCTAAAACACAAGAGAAGAAATGAAGGCAGATGTGGGTCAATGATAGGATAGAAAGAGAAACAGGATTTTAAGAAATAAAGATAGAAAGATTCTGTTTATAACATAAGTTTAAAACTACATACTAAATTTCTTAATTATTATAATTTATTAACTCAGAAATTGCTAGTAGATTTTACAGTTAATTACAAAGAAATGGCAAGGAACACATCAAATAAAATGTGACATTTTGAAGTAGAAAGACTGAAATAGAGAAGAAAAAACATATTTTAATGCAAGTAAACCCTTTTTTACGTTTTCAAGATAAATAGCAACTGAACAGTGTAGTTTTAACAATTTTGAAATGAATATTTTTTGCAAAGCATCAGTAATTTCATATGCATGGACATCGTAACTGAATATACTGAATCAAATCTTAACGAAATTTGAATTTCTGTCAACCAGAATTTAATAAAATCAAATGGAATCTGGAAATGTGTTTTAATATGCAGATCTACTTGTTAATAAAGACATTCACACCGAAGTCATGTAAGTGAGAAAGGAGCAGTACCCCTGTGAACATTTGTGAGCAGCAGGATCATGAGTAAGACGAGGCAGAAGGCAGTCAGGCAAGCTGTTGCCACCTTGAAAGGATCCTGGCAAAACTGCTTGCTTCGTTTATCTGGGTTCTGAAATACTGTGAAGAAACAAATAATCAACTGGTTTTATTTACTATGTAACAACTGTAAAAAAAACTGCAAAAGTCTAACAATGAACAATTTTACACAATGTTAAATGAATAAAGTAGGCTATGCTCACCTAACATTTTGTGACAAGATATATAGACTTTTCTATATGCTTTCTGGAATACATGTGGCACGTTTCAGTGAATCATTTACTGTATTTTGCCAGGTTAACTCAGACTGTGAGAGTATTGAATCAGTATATTTTCCAATAATGGTGGATGGTTGTCAAGCTGGAGTTTCTAGCGTAAAACTTTTTAATTTAACTGCAGCATCTGATGTTGAAGCATAAACTCTATTCATTTAATAACTGCTTGTTTTCTTTTCTTAAAAAAAGAAAGAAAAAAATAGCTTCTATAATCTTTAGTTTATCTGTTTTCTTTTTATTCATTATACTATTAACAATAGCAAAAAAGGCCTCTAACACTAGCTTACTCTGTTGCATTTCTATTCTATCTGTTTTCATTTTATTATATAATAAAAAAAAATAAAAATTAAAAAAAACTTGCTACATGTACTGCATGAAGCTAACTGAGACATGTTATAACACTTTTGTTGATTCTGACTGCTTCTATTGTCTTCATTTGTAAGTCGCTTTGGATAAAAGTGTCTGCAAAATTACTACATTTACTTTTATGTAACCATTAAAAAACACATACTGAATATCAGAGAGCATGTTTCTTTTCATGTCTAGGTGGTTAAAGTCTGGAAAAAACTAACAAACATGCTTTTGGAATGATGTGTGGCCAACAATTATATATCTGATCCAAATTAGTATGCAACCAAACATTTCTGATTTTTAGAAATTATACATTTATTAAATTTTTTTTTTAACTGAATCAGCAATAGCTTTTTTCAAAGCATTTGCCAACATATCTATAATTTATATGTATTTTACTATTTTTCTATATATTAGGGGTGGAACGGTTCAATTTTTCTTTTTTCTTTTTAGGTAGGTCGCTAACGTTGGTTTTTAGGTAAAGAAATTAAATAAAGTGGTGAAATGCAAAATAGCTTTGCATATTTGACTGTATAAATTCAAGATTAATCTTTATTAAAGTTACAAAAGCTATTCAATGAAGAGCAGTGAGTGATTTCTTTGTTGTTGTTTGGTTAACATTAAGAAAGTGCTGTCACTATTAAAGAATGCATTGATGCAGTGCGGCTATGTCTGCTATAGAATACTTACCAAGAGGGCATTTTGACATAATTTTTGTGTGGATTTGTCCATTTTAAAACAATACTTCACAGAGAGCTTAATATTTGCGCGCTTCGGATGAGCTTGCGCGTGCAGTGGGAAGATTCATGCGTGTGCTCATCCAAAGCACAAATATTAAGCTCTCTGTGAAGTATTGTTTTAAAATGGACAAATTCACACAAAAACGCGTCCTCTGGGTCTTAAATGTTTAAACTTGAAAATCTTAAATGTGTTTAACTTAAACATATTTACCCGGGTCATGATGGAATAAATGCTCATATTCTATGGGATTTAAATCCTGCCACGATTCAAAACTGAAAATAAAGGTCTGAAAGGTTGAAACTAAGTGTTCGAAAACTCTCAATGGCACACAAATCTATTTGACTTTTAACTGATCAGCTGTGATCAACATTTGCAAGATCGAAAAATAAGATTTGCAAGCTTGCAAAATGTAAAAAAAAAATACAAATATCTCTGCAAACGTTGTTTTTTAGATATCCTTCTTCAGAACTGCACCATTTTTTTTACGATGTTGCGCAAAGAATTTTTCAGAGTTTCAAATTTGTCAGTTTTCTCCCACTGTATTAGATTGTTTTCCAGGTTTGAAACCTTGTAAATAGTGATCTGAAAACTGGTGTGCGAATAGGTGAAAAAAAGTTTTGAAACTCTGAAAACTGAGGTTCGAAAGGGCGAAACCTATTACATTACATTACATTTGCACTCCTATTGCAGACAATTTTTTCAGAGCTGAGTTTACAACACCCACTTTGCGGAGATATGCCCACACAGTTGCGAGCTTGCGACTCACGTGATTTGTGGCAGCGTTGTCACGCAGCTCTGTTTTGAAACTCTGAAACTCAGACTGAGCGAAAATGAAGCTTCGCAACCTCGCAACTAAAAAAAAAGCCTGAAGGGAGGGCCTTCTGCTCTTGGCCAATGCTTTGCTGTCTGCTGACGTAGAGTCCAATCACAAGTCGTATTTACTGGAAAGGTGGGATTGACCGACTGCTCCGCCAATGACAAAAGCGCACAGGATACAGTGGATCCACAGATTTCTGACTACAAGGCGGTCCCGTCTAGCATGGCGTGCAGTCCGGTTCTAAAATAAGGTTACCGACTTGTCGCTGGAATTCACCGTACAATTGCCGGTATCCACTGAGTTTACCACTGATAGTCCGGCGGTGCATCAGCACACTCACCTCACGCAGCGAACGACTCACTTTCCTCAACTCAGTTTCTTTTTCGGGGGGCGGGGGGTTGGTCCTGTAGCTAATTTCACATAATGATTACAAATTTCAAAATCATAATTTTTAAAAAGGTTTTATTTAAAAATTTGCCTTATTAAATGAACTGTTATTTATAAGCTTTTTTCCTTCTGTGGCCTGAAATTGTTGAATTTTGGTAAATATTTAGCTAAATGTGGGTTTTTTTGTGTGTGCTGGTAGTAGGCTAGTGCTGGCACCTTGTCTGGTTTAGGCCTGTCATGGATAAATAATGATGACAATAAAACCGCCAGTAGGTGACAGCAAAACCATGGTTTAAGTATTTATTGAATCGTTCAAATCAAACTTTTCGTTCAAAACGGCTGATTCTATTAGAATGCACCACCGGCCTATCAGTGGTAAACTCAGTGGATACCGGCAATTGTACGGTGAATTCCAGTGACAAGTCGGTAACCTTATTTTAGAACCGGACCGCACGCCATGCTAGACGGGACCGCCTTGTAGCCAGAAATCTGTGCATCCTCTGTTTGCGTATCCTGTGCGCTTTTGTCATTAATGTAATGTAATAAGTTTCGCCCTTTCGAACCTCAGTTTTCAGAGTTTCAAAACTTTTTTTCACCTATTCGCACACCAGTTTTCAGATCACTATTTACAAGGTTTCAAATCTTCAAAACTATACACTGGGAGAACAGTGACAAATTCGAAACTCTGAAAAAATGATTGCACAACACCATTAAAAAGAGTGTTGCACTTCTGAAGAAGGAAAACTCAAAAACAAAATTATGTTTGAAGAGATAAAAATTTTTTTTACCACTTTGCAAGCCTGCAAAGCTGTTTTCAGAGTTTCAAAACTTTTTTTCACCTATTCGCACACCAGTTTTCAGATCAACATTTACAAGGTTTCAAACCTGGAAAACAATCTAATACAGTGGGAGAACACTGACAAATTTGAAACTCTGAAAAATTCTTTGCGCAACATCGTAAAAAAATGTTGCAGTTCTGAAGAAGGAAATCTCAAAAACAACAATGTTTGCAGAGATATTTTTATTTTATTTTTTACATTTTGCAAACTTGCAAATCTTATTTTTCGATCTTGCAAAACTTTTTTGTAAGATTTTGAGTTTTCGAACACTTAGTTTCAACCTTTCAGACCTTTATTTTCAGTTTTGAATCATGGCAGGATTTAAATCCCATAATATTCCAGCATAGGGCATTTGCACTGAACAAGAGTCTAAGTATATATATATATATTGTTTACTGCAAGGATTGGAGAGAGGATGGGTCTCGTTACACACAGTGCAACTGTAAACACTAGTCTAGAGTAGAGAGACAGCACATGCTGTGATTGTCATACCTGAATATCGCACCTCTGGACTGCTGCAGTCATCGTAAGGTTCGTCGATGAGATTTGCGTGTATTTCTTCTCTGTTTGCAGACATTGCTCACCTTTGCACACTTACACATGAAAGGCACTGGGGTATATCTGTCCGATGCAGTGCTTGCTCAACAGCAGGCGTGGTTTAAAACGATGTGAATTGAACGATGTGGATTGGTTGACATTTGTAGTTCTTTGTATCTTGACTTAATCCAGATGTTTGCTCAGTCAGAGAACATGTCACAACTCACAGTTTCCCGAAAGCGCTTTGAGCTGTGTAGTTTTCATTAAACCAGCAGCTTATGACTCACCCTTGATCTTTTCTCACGTTCATTCGTTGATAGCCACTTAGATAGGCCTATAGCTTCAGATTTGATGAGATTTTTTTTTTTTTTTTTACATTCTGAAAGTTCTGTTTATGTGTAAAATGGGGGACAATGCCCCCTTTAAAGGCATGGTTCAGCCAAAATACAAATTCTGTCAACATTTGCTGTGAAACACATGGTGGTAAACAATCGTTACCATTCGGTAAAAATGCTATGGAATGGGACCCGGAATTGTTTGATTAGCAGTAGCCTAAGGTTGCCAACCGTTCAGTAGGCTAGGCAGTATAGGGCATCAAAGATTCCGTTTGAAAGCCATTCGGAATGCAGTTTGTCCCGTATTCGCAGGCTTATGAAGTATGACCACCTTTAACCATACGAATAAAAACTCTTAACGGAGTATAACAGTTTCCGCGAGAACCGTTCAAGGAAGGCTTTAAGACCGAGGAGAATCTCCTGCCGGCTCTTGAGCGGGACTCGCACTTGGGGTCATTTTTGGCAAATCAGTTTTGGTGAATGCAAACTGAATATTGTTCACGAGTCCAACATCTAGCCACGCAAGAAAACATGAGGGAAGAAGTGATCAAAAAGCAAGTCGTCTTAGTCGTTAGTTAATGTCGTTAAACAGAGGGGGAAGAAGAATCAGAATGAGCTTTATAACAATTCTTAAACAACCATTAATAATTCTCAACCTTGGACCTAGATCCTTATTAAAACATAAAATGACAAAAAATATATATATATTATTTATTCATACTGTAGCCTATGTTGCAACAAGTGCATTGTTTAAAAAATGCTTTATTGACAGACGTTTCATTCAGTATTTTTTGTTGTTGTTGTTGTTTCATATTATGCCATATGCGTGTATCTGTATCTTTTAAAGGGGTCATATGATGCGAATTCAAATTTTCCTTTCTCTTTGAAGTGTTAAGCTCTTGATGCATCAATAAGATCTGTAAAGTTGCAAAAACTAAAGTATAAAATCTACAGATTCGATCTACAGATATTCTTTATAAAAATTAAGTCAACCACACCCTCCTAAAATGGCTTGTTGTAACATGCTCTCACACAGGTCCGGTTTGGCTAATCGGGAGCACCGGTGGGCCGGTCTGTTTTTGGGCCACGAGGACCTGACTGCCTGCACTCACAGAAGCACTAGTGGTGTAGTCCTAAAGAAAAAAGTTGTTTACTGTAGTATATGCATTGAGTGGTTCTGTCCACTACAATTTACCGCAGGAACAGACGTCACCTCAGGCCTGACAGGTCAATCAAATGTGACTCACAACCTGACTGTTCCATGGACACTGACAATGACTTGAGCAATGACTCTGTCCCAAATTTTGCTCCAACTGAGCCTCCTAAAGATGTGAAAAGGAATGTGCAACATCCGGAATACACGAGAGCCGGACGTATCGTCAGACAACCTGCACGGTTTAAGGATTATGTGCTTACTTAAGTATGCTAGATTAGTGTTACTATTGCTTGTTCATAGCAAATGTTTATTTATACACTGGTGATATTATCAGCATACTTTCCTTGCTTTATGTCTGATTAATATTTTGTTAATAGCTTAAGAAGGGGGATGTGGTGTATGCAGTGAGTGGTTCTGTCAAGTAAGTATGCCCCCATACAATTCGTGTAGTTGGTATGACCCACTGTTGTATAACTTCCATAGTTGTATGGCTGGTAGCCAACGTTCTGAATAGAGTGTGAACAAACTTGCTAGTAAAGAAGCTCAGCGTGATAACTCCTGTGTGTACTTGTCTTAATGCCAATTAAGGCTTAACAGAGACCACAACATTTACTATTACCCGGAGGTAAGAAGTGGATTATCCTTCATCTGAAACGTTTGTCTTTTCATCCTGAAATGCAAGTCAAATGTTGGATCACAGTAATTAGGAACCAGTTTCCCCAAATCCTTTCACTCGATTGGGATGTTCTCTTTTATTCTGGATGGGAAGGGCAGGGACTGTAACATTGAGTGTATTTTGCAGTATTAAACATATTTATACCGATTTAATTAGGCTCCAAAAATTCTTCAATGGCCTTCTCAGCTGCCATAGATGCAACTCTTGCGTCATCACAACAGGGTGTTCAATGCACCACCGTTTCTGTTTCAAAAACTATTTGCACCATTTTGTTGTGGCTGAACGCAGCCCTGAGTGCCACTGTCCTGCAGAGTTTAGCTCTAATCAAACACACCTGAACAAGCTAATCAAGGTCATCAGGGTTGAGACCTATACTTGTCAGGATTACTGAGGCTACAGACAAGTGAGGTTTTTATTTCAGGGTTGGAGCTAAACACTTCAGGACATTGGCACTCCATGGCCAACATTGCCTACCTCTGGCCTACATAAAGTGTGCAAAGAGAGCTCACTAAAAACCTGTCACTTGTCTTAGTTGATCGCAATCTCACAAAGTTCCGTTAAAATCAATGAATCCCTCTGTACTGCACAATTAATCTTTTATTTACATCATTATAATAAGATGGATCTCGAGCTTGCAGAACTGAGAACTGGACAAAAACTCTGGGGTTTTAAGCGTTGAATAGGTTCTAACTTTAACTGCTCTGACTGTGGTCATTGCATTCAGTAAATCAACAGATATGTATGCGATTGCTACTTTGCTGAATGCTGTAAAAATGTAAATAGAAACCAGTTATGCTCTCCGTAGAGCAAACACAAATGCGCACTATACAGCTTTGACTATAATCTCCTTAAAACCAGGCCTGAACTAAGGGCAGGGCCGGATTTGGACACAATTTCAGGCTGAGAGATCTCACACTCATCCAGGCCATCCTATACACCCACAACAAATTCTTAAAAAAAACAGGCTATTATTTGTATGGCCATCACAATTGTCTAAACCCTTAGGCTGGAGCCGTGCAAAATAATAAAAGGTTCTTGAATGGCACTTTCACTTCCACTTTCCTTTTCTTTATTTCCCCCAATAGCTCTGTCCAACCCTTGCGTATAATATGTATGCATATGTGTTTTTTTTCTTGTACCTGTCACCTATTGACCAGTATACTGTTATGAACAGAACTGTGTCCACCTAGTTGCAAAAAACATTGTACGGTAATTTGTTTGCACAGAATGTTATTTATCTTAAAATTACTTAAGTAACCACAATTTTACAAACCTATATTTAATATAAATATATTAAAAACATTTGTATTTAAAGTGAATATTTAAATTAGTAATATTTAATATTTAAATAAGTACAATAACTTTATTGAAAAATGCATTACATATTTTTGTGTTGCTGTCTGCTCTCCCTCCCTACCTTTACTATAAATCCATGTGAATATCCTACTGCTAAATATAGCCTATTAATGTAACTTTACAGTAAATGGTGTGCTTTAGCGAACAGTATTCTGACTTATATTTGGGGATCCGTGTCAGTAATTGTTGGACAGTTTGGTGTCTCTCTTATACACACAAAGAATTAATCAATAAAATAGCAAAAAAGAGGAAAGCTGGTCAAATGCGAGTAATTGACATTCACGCACTCTCTTCTGCTCTCTCTCTCTTTTCAGTGACTGCATACGGCTCAGTCCTCCGTTGAATTTATGTAACGGAGGCTCGGACTGTTAGTAAAAACATTCAAAAGCAGTGGTTTCATATTGGGCTTGTTTTTTCGATTCTAACCAGAGAATGTCTCCACTCAAATCCGTGCACTCACTCACTACCATATTAAATATTTCATATACTTTTGAAACTCCAGTTTAGTTGATCCGGATAAGCACTCGTCTTCACAGTTGTATACACTATGGCTTTCTTCTTTCATGAGGGTGTTTGGCACCAAGGCATCTTTGACACACACGTCTTTATATATATATAAATTATAATATAATTTTTAATTCAACTGGAATTTTATCAGCAGAAGCAGGAAAGAAAAAATAAAAAAGTGAGTATTTGTTTCATAGGCCAAACCTAAGAAAATTTTAATATTAGGTTTCAGTTTTGCCAACAGAATGAAAGCATATTAACAAAGAATGCATGATTTGATGCTTAAATGGCACTTATTTTGCCCTTTATAGGTCCTGCATGTAACTTTTTTTTGCTTGGTGAATTTTGTAGTGGTTTCATTTCATTCCATATTTTTCAGATGATACTTATCAAAATAGGATTTTCCTGTCACTGATTTAATCCTGGTACTTTTAATCACTCAGATGTCTACATCTTTGTGTTAAGCATTGGGCGTGTTACTACTGGTGTAATTACTTGACCTTTAGTTGAATTAACGGTTAGAAAATCATGTGCTGAGGTGATTGTTGTCTTGAAGGTCACATTTTTACCTGGCTCAATGAGGTAAAGAGAAATCTAGATTAAAACACCTGTATTAATTCTTGCCATTATCATGGTTTAATTTTTTTTCCCCAAATATATTGATTCAACTTGCACCTTGAATACATGTGAGTACATAACAACCGGTTTTCTTTTCACATGACAACATGTTTTTGTTATGCAACACTGACTCTGATTTGACAGACATTTTTTAAATAAGAAATAAATTGATGAATTAAAACTGCTTTTAAAAAATAGGAAGAAAAAAATAAATAAAATGGTGCCAAACTTCCAAACTCCCAAATTACTGTCAACACTTCTTTTTTTTAGTATATTAGAATTGTTTTTAAATTCAAAAATGAAAACGCACAGAACAATGGAAAGGCCTAAACCAGTGGTTCATTGCCAGTTCATTCTAGGGCTGTGCGATTAATAGAAATCGTTATAAAATCACGATTTGAGCGTGTGCGATTTCTAAATTTATAGCACGATTTCCATGGCCCTTTTTTTCGAGCCCATGTTAAGGGATCAGAGCGTTCACACTGCATGCGGTAAAAGGCTAGAAATAAAAACGTGCGAAAATAATTAATATCTAGCACATGAACATAGAGAGAGTTGATAGTGCACATGACGCAGTTTGAGTGAGAAGAGAGACACGTTTTAAGTGCGCACAGTCTCTCCGGGCGAGAACAGCCTGTATCTGAGCAAGCACTGGTTTTGTGACAGAGCAAAGGAAATTTGCGTGGGAGCGGAGAGATTCGCGCTCGTGCATTATTTTAATGTGCTTTCGCATTACATTAATGCGCTCTCGCTGCTGCTTCTGCACCGTATACTCATACTGTATACTCACTGCAAACGGAGTACGTGTGAACCTGTATAATGTATAACAAATCTATTTCAACACAAGACACCGCTACAATTAATGAGCTCTATGAACAATGCATGGCAAAAAAAGAAAGTCCCTGGACACGGGATTTATTTTATTATTTTTTTGCCATAAGTCTAGAAATTGTGTTACACCTTTACTATAGTGATTATTTTGGAGTTACAACTTTTTGATAAAGCTCTAATTGGTTTTCCTTTGGAAATATGTTTCAAATTCATCCTGAATGCATTTATGACTGTAAAGCATATCTGTGTGTGTCAAAATTGTGATTAAAATCGAAATAGCAAAACTGATCAAAGAAATCGAACTTTTCTCCATATCGCACATCCAGTTCATTCAATAAATAGTTTATTAACCCAACAATAGCGGGGTCAGTTAATTTATTTGCAGAGGGCCACGCAAACATATGTGTTTGGTTGTGTGGGCCGCGAGGTGAAAAAGGTTGGCAACCACTGGCCTAAACCATAGATCGACTCCCCGATAACGCCATTCGTTTTGTCGCTGAGAAGCGAACTGCCCTCGGAGCTGCAGAGGCGGATCTACGAGGTTCTTAACCATAGGACCGGGACCCACGCTTGGGCCGTGAGCACCACCTGGAGTGCCGCAAAAAACGTTGTTTTTCACCTGTGGGTCGCGGGACCAAACAAGTTATCAATTGAAGACACCAGAATGACCACTGTTATCCATGAGTCAGTTACAATACACCATCCCACCACTAGTGGCATTAATGCCTCAGTTGTTTAACAAACGCTAATAAGCAGAAGAAGACACTCAGTCAACCGTAGCCTGAAGCAAAAGTTACGCCTGTTTCACCCATAGGTTTAATCCCTGATTTCCACTGCACACTGTGGCGCGTTACGGCTCCGACACGGTTACCGGAGCTGATCGCGGTCACTCTAATCTATGCTTGTGTTAACACCTGACGTTCTGCGGCACTTTTCAAAAGCGTCCCAGAAGTAGCTCTCCGCGCCTAGTCTATTTCTGACGCACCCCGCGTCCAGACCGCACAGCATAGAGGTACAAAAAATTTGCATTTCAAAATAAACACCCTGTGCAGACTCCCAATTGTATTTCACATTACCATGGGCGGATCTACAGGGGGGCAAGGGGGGGCAGGTGCCCCCCCACTCTAGAGCCTTGCCCCCCCAGCTGCCCCCCTAACTTTAATGATCCAAAAACTGTACTTACAAAAACAACCCACCACTATGTCCAATACATTTACCAAATATGAACAATTTAATTTTTAATTTTAAATGTGTTATTCGCCCTTCCCCCCTACCCCTCAAATTGATTCAAACGTGCAGAGCCTGGCTCATACACACAGCGAGTCTGCTTCGGTGCGGTGGCCCTGCAACCAGAGACAGAGCTGCCCCGGACAGATCCTCTGAAGGTGAAGTGAGTTTCTCCAGGTGTAGTTTAAACACACGTTTAACTTAAAGTTACATTTGTAATGAATGTATTGTATGCTAAAGACGATTCAGCATCAGCAAAAACAGCGAGTCTATTACGTTAGGCAAAATCAGCGGTCAAATCGCTCCCTCGTGATTTGTAAGAGCACTCTTCTCTTTGATTAGCCTGATTTTGATTTTAGTAAAGACAAGAACAGCTTAATAAAAAATATAAAATATTGAGGGGCAGCGCTAGGGCTGGGCTAATGGGGCTTAAGCCCCGAAAGTTTTTAGTAAAGCCCCGAATATTTTGTTAAATTGTCTTTCTCACAGAGCAAAACAATTCATCAGAAAAACAAATGTGAATAAGATTACAGCGGCCGCGATTAACTAATCATGAACAGTGCATATTACATTTTTATTTATATTTTTCCCTTTGCATTAAAGATACTTTTGACGTGCTTTTGCAACGTTGAGCATTGTAGCCAATCACAGACATGTCTGTTGATCACATCGGCCAATCAGAGTCATTTAAATGAATCGCTGTGCTGAAGATGTGTTTTGCGCGAGCTCACCGAGTTCACGTTCGCAAACCTGTCATTATTCCCTGTCCTGCTCCAGCGCCGCTTCCCTGTCCAGCACCCTGGCCAGCGCCGCTTCCCTGTCCTGCTCCTGCGCCGCTTCCCTGTCCTGCTCCTGCGCCGCTTCCCTGTCCTGCTCCTGCGCCGCTTCCCTGTCCTGCACCCTGGCCAAAGCGGCTTGCCTGTCCTGCTCCAGCGCCGCTTCCCTGTCTGCGCCCTGGCCAGCGCCGATTCCCTGTCCTGCGCCCTTCCCTGTAAGCGGCGCTGGTGCAGGACAGGGAAGCGGCGCTGGCCAGGGCGCTGGACAGGGAAGCGGCTTTGGCCAGGGTGCAGGACAGGGAAGCGGAGCTGGTGCAGGACAGGGAAGCGGCTTTGGCCAGGGTGCAGGACAGGGAAGCGGCTTTGGCCAGGGTGCAGGACAGGGAAGCGGCTTTGGCCAGGGCGCTGGACAGGGAAGCGGCTTTGGCCAGGGTGCAGGACAGGGAAGCGGCTTTGGCCAGGGCGCAGGACAGGGAAGCGGCTTTGGCCAGGGCGCAGGACAGGGAAGCGGCGCTGGCCAGGGAAGCGGCTTTGGCCAGGGCGCTGGCCAGGGAAGCGGCTTTGGCCAGGGCGCTGGACAGGGAAGCGGCTTTGGCCAGGGTGCTGGGACAGGGAAGCGGCGCTGGAGCAGGACAGGGAAGCGGCGCTGGAGCAGGACAGGGAAGCGGCTTTGGCCAGGGTGCAGGACAGGGAAGCGGAGCTGGTGCAGGACAGGGAAGCGGCTTTGGCCAGGGTGCAGGACAGGGAAGCGGTGCTGGCGCTGGACAGGGTAGCGGCGCTGGAGCAGGACAGGGAAGCGGCTTTGGCCAGGGCGCAGGACAGGGAAGCGGCTTTGGCCAGGGCGCAGGACAGGGAAGCGGCTTTGGCCAGGGCGCAGGACAGGGAAGTGGCGCTGGACAGGGAAGCGGCTTTGGCCAGGGCGCAGGACAGGGAAGCGGCTTTGGCCAGGGCGCAGGACAGGGAAGCGGCTTTGGCCAGGGCGCAGGACAGGGAAGCGGCGCTGGTGCTGGACAGGGAAGCGGCTTTGGCCAGGGCGCAGGACAGGGAAGCGGCGCTGGAAAAGGACAGGGAAGCGGCTTTGGCCAGGTAGCAGGACAGGGAAGCGGCTTTGGCCAGGGTGCTGGACAGGGAAGCGGCGCTGGTGCTGGACAGGGAAGCGGCTTTGGCCAGGGCGCAGGACAGGGAAGCGGCGCTGGACAGGGAAGCGGCTTTGGCCAGGGCGCAGGACAGGGAAGCGGCTTTGGCCAGGGCGCAGGACAGGGAAGCGGCGCTGGAGCAGGACAGGGAAGCGGCTTTGGCCAGGGAGCAGGACAGGGAAGCGGCTTTGGCCAGGGTGCTGGACAGGGAAGCGGCGCTGGTGCTGGACAGGGAAGCGGCTTTGGCCAGGGCGCAGGACAGGGAAGCGGCGCTGGAGCAGGACAGGGAAGCGGCTTTGGCCAGGGCGCAGGACAGGGAAGCGGCTTTGGCCAGGGCGCAGGACAGGGAAGCGGCTTTGGCCAGGACGCAGGACAGGGAAGCGGCTTTGGCCAGGGCGCAGGACAGGGAAGCGGCTTTGGCCAGGGCGCAGGACAGGGAAGCGGCTTTGGCCAGGGCGCAGGACAGGAAAGCGGCTTTGGCCAGGGCGCAGGACAGGGAAGCGGCTTTGGCCAGGGCGCAGGACAGGGAAGCGGCTTTGGCCAGGGCGCAGGACAGGGAAGCGGCTTTGGCCAGGACGCAGGACAGGGAAGCGGCTTTGGCCAGGACGCAGGACAGGGAAGCGGCTTTGGCCAAAGCGCAGGACAGGGAAGCGGCTTTGGCCAGGGCGCAGGACAGGGAAGCGGCTTTGGCCAGGGCGCAGGACAGGGAAGCGGCGCTGGAGCAGGACAGGGAAGCGGCTTTGGCCAGGGTGCTGGACAGGGAAGCGGCGCTGGAGAAGGACAGGGAAGCGGCTTTGGCCAGGGAGCAGGACAGGGAAGCGGCTTTGGCCAGGGTGCTGGACAGGGAAGCGGCGCTGGTGCTGGACAGGGAAGCGGCTTTGGCCAGGGCGCAGGACAGGGAAGCGGCTTTGGCCAGGGCACAGGACAGGGAAGCGGCACTGGAGCAGGACAGGGAAGCGGCTTTGGCCAGGGCGCAGGACAGGGAAGCGGCGCTGGACCGGGAAGCGGCTTTGGCCAGGGCTCAGGACAGGGAAGCGGCTTTGGCCAGGGCGCAGGACAGGGAAGCGGCTTTGGCCAGGGCGCAGGACAGGGAAGCGGCTTTGGCCAGGGAAGGGGCGCTGGCCAGGGTGCAGGACAGGGAAGCGGCGCTGGAGCAGTACAGGGAAGCGGCTTTGGCCAGGGTGCAGGACAGGGAAGCGGCGCTGGCCAGGGAGCAGGACAGGGAAGCGGCGCTGGCCAGGGAGCAGGACAGTGAAGCGGCTTTGGCCAGGGCGCTGGACAGGGAAGCGGCGCTGGTGCTGGACAGGGAAGCGGCGCTGGAGCAGGACAGGGAAGCGGCGTTGGCCAGGGTGCAGGACAGGGAAGCGGCGCTGGCCAGGGAGCAGGACAGGGAAGCAGCGCTGGCCAGGGAGCAGGACAGGGAAGCGGCTTTGGCCAGGGTGCTGGACAGGGAAGCGGCGCTGGAGCAGGACAGGGAAGCAGCGTTGGCCAGGGTGCAGGACAGGGAAGCGGAGCTGGTGCTGGACAGGGAAGCGGCGCTGGAGCAGGACAGGAAAGCGGAGCTGGACAGGGCGCTGGACAGGGAAGCGGCGTTGGCGCAGGACAGGGAAGCGGCGCTGGCCAGGGTGCAGGACAGGGAAGCGGCGCTGGAGCAGTACAGGGAAGCGGCTTTGGCCAGGGCGCAGGACAGGGAAGCGGCGCTGGCGCAGGACAGGGAAGCGGCGCTGGCGCAGGACAGGGTAGCGGCGCTGGCACTGGACAGTGTAGCGGAGCTGGACAGGGTGCTGGACAGGGAAGCGGCGCTGGTGCTGGACAGGGAAGCGGCGCTGGAGCAGGACAGGGAAGCGGCTTTGGCCAGGGTGCAGGACAGGGTAGCGGAGCTGGACAGGGCGCAGGACAGGGAAGCGGCGCTGGCGCGGGACAGGGAAGCGGCTTTGGCCAGGGCGCAGGACAGGGAAGCGGCTTTGGCCAGGGCGCAGGACAGGGAAGCGGCTTTGGCCAGGGCACAGGACAGGGAAGCGGCACTGGAGCAGGACAGGGAAGCGGCTTTGGCCAGGGAGCAGGAGAGGGAAGCGGCTTTGGCCAGGGTGCTGGACAGGGAAGCGGCGCTGGTGCTGGACAGGGAAGCGGCTTTGGCCAGGGCGCAGGACAGGGAAGCGGCGCTGGACAGGGAAGCGGCTTTGGCCAGGGCTCAGGACAGGGAAGCGGCTTTGGCCAGGGCGCAGGACAGGGAAGCGGCTTTGGCCAGGGCGCAGGACAGGGAAGCGGCTTTGGCCAGGGCGCAGGACAGGGAAGCGGCTTTGGCCAGGGAAGGGGCGCTGGCCAGGGTGCAGGACAGGGAAGCGGCGCTGGAGCAGTACAGGGAAGCGGCTTTGGCCAGGGTGCAGGACAGGGAAGCGGCGCTGGCCAGGGAGCAGGACAGGGAAGCGGCGCTGGCCAGGGAGCAGGACAGGGAAGCGGCACTGGAGCAGGACAGGGAAGCGGCTTTGGCCAGGGAGCAGGAGAGGGAAGCGGCTTTGGCCAGGGTGCTGGACAGGGAAGCGGCGCTGGTGCTGGACAGGGAAGCGGCTTTGGCCAGGGCGCAGGACAGGGAAGCGGCGCTGGACAGGGAAGCGGCTTTGGCCAGGGCTCAGGACAGGGAAGCGGCTTTGGCCAGGGCGCAGGACAGGGAAGCGGCTTTGGCCAGGGTGCAGGACAGGGTAGCGGAGCTGGACAGGGCGCAGGACAGGGAAGCGGCTTTGGCCAGGGCGCGGGACAGGGAAGCGGCTTTGGCCAGGGCGCAGGACAGGGAAGCGGCTTTGGCCAGGGCGCAGGACAGGGAAGCGGCTTTGGCCAGGGCACAGGACAGGGAAGCGGCACTGGAGCAGGACAGGGAAGCGGCTTTGGCCAGGGAGCAGGAGAGGGAAGCGGCTTTGGCCAGGGTGCTGGACAGGGAAGCGGCGCTGGAGCAGTACAGGGAAGCGGCTTTGGCCAGGGTGCAGGACAGGGAAGCGGCGCTGGCCAGGGAGCAGGACAGGGAAGCGGCGCTGGCCAGGGAGCAGGACAGGGAAGCGGCTTTGGCCAGGGCTCAGGACAGGGAAGCGGCTTTGGCCAGGGCGCAGGACAGGGAAGCGGCTTTGGCCAGGGCGCAGGACAGGGAAGCGGCTTTGGCCAGGGCGCAGGACAGGGAAGCGGCGCTGGACAGGGAAGCGGCTTTGGCCAGGGCTCAGGACAGGGAAGCGGCTTTGGCCAGGGCGCAGGACAGGGAAGCGGCTTTGGCCAGGGTGCAGGACAGGGTAGCGGAGCTGGACAGGGCGCAGGACAGGGAAGCGGCGCTGGCGCGGGACAGGGAAGCGGCTTTGGCCAGGGCGCAGGACAGGGAAGCGGCTTTGGCCAGGGCGCAGGACAGGGAAGCGGCTTTGGCCAGGGCACAGGACAGGGAAGCGGCACTGGAGCAGGACAGGGAAGCGGCTTTGGCCAGGGAGCAGGAGAGGGAAGCGGCTTTGGCCAGGGTGCTGGACAGGGAAGCGGCGCTGGAGCAGTACAGGGAAGCGGCTTTGGCCAGGGTGCAGGACAGGGAAGCGGCGCTGGCCAGGGAGCAGGACAGGGAAGCGGCGCTGGCCAGGGAGCAGGACAGGGAAGCGGCGCTGGACAGGGAAGCGGCTTTGGCCAGGGCTCAGGACAGGGAAGCGGCTTTGGCCAGGGCGCAGGACAGGGAAGCGACTTTGGCCAGGGCGCAGGACAGGGAAGCGGCTTTGGCCAGGGTGCTGGACAGGGAAGCGGCGCTGGTGCTGGACAGGGAAGCGGCTTTGGCCAGGGCGCAGGACAGGGAAGCGGCGCTGGAGAAGGACAGGGAAGCGGCTTTGGCCAGGGAGCAGGACAGGGAAGCGGCTTTGGCCAGGGTGCTGGACAGGGAAGCGGCGCTGGTGCTGGACAGGGAAGCGGCTTTGGCCAGGGCGCAGGACAGGGAAGCGGCGCTGGACAGGGAAGCGGCTTTGGCCAGGGCGCAGGACAGGGAAGCGGCTTTGGCCAGGGCGCAGGACAGGGAAGCAGCACTGGAGCAGGAGAGGGAAGCGGCTTTGGCCAGGGAGCAGGAGAGGGAAGCGGCTTTGGCCAGGGTACTGGACAGGGAAGTGGCGCTGGTGCTGGACAGGGAAGCGGCTTTGGCCAGGGCGCAGGACAGGGAAGCGGCGCTGGAGCAGGACAGGGAAGCGGCTTTGGCCAGGGCGCAGGACAGGGAAGCGGCTTTGGCCAGGGCGCAGGACAGGGAAGCAGCACTGGAGCAGGAGAGGGAAGCGGCTTTGGCCAGGGAGCAGGACAGGGAAGCGGCGCTGGACAGGGAAGCGGCTTTGGCAAGGGCTCAGGACAGGGAAGCGGCTTTGGCCAGGGCGCAGGACAGGGAAGCGGCTTTGGCCAGGGCGCAGGACAGGGAAGCGGCTTTGGCCAGGGCGCAGGACAGGGAAGCGACTTTGGCCAGGGCGCAGGACAGGGAAGCGGCTTTGGCCAGGGCGCAGGACAGGGAAGCAGCACTGGAGCAGGAGAGGGAAGCGGCTTTGGCCAGGGAGCAGGAGAGGGAAGCGGCTTTGGCCAGGGTACTGGACAGGGAAGTGGCGCTGGTGCTGGACAGGGAAGCGGCTTTGGCCAGGGCGCAGGACAGGGAAGCGGCGCTGGAGCAGGACAGGGAAGCGGCTTTGGCCAGGGCGCAGGACAGGGAAGCGGCGCTGGACAGGGAAGCGGCTTTGGCCAGGGCGCAGGACAGGGAAGCGGCGCGGGCGCAGGACAGGGAAGCGGCGCGGGCGCAGGACAGGGAAGCGGCGTGGGCGCAGGACAGGGAAGCGGCGCGGGAGCAGGACAGGGAAGTGGCGAGGGAGCAGGACAGGGAAGCGGCGCTGGCCAGGGAGCAGGACAGGGAAGCGGCGCTGGTGCTGGACAGGGAAGCGGCGTTGGCCAGGGTGCAGGACAGGGAAGCGGCGTTGGCCAGGGTGCAGGACAGGGAAGCGGCGCTGGCCAGGGAGCAGGACAGGGAAGCGGCGCTGGCCAGGGAGCAGGACAGGGAAGCGGTGCTGGCCAGGGAGCAGGACAGGGAAGCGGCTTTGGCCAGGGTGCTGGACAGGGAAGCGGCGCGGGTGCTGGACAGGGAAGCGGCGCTGGTGCTGGACAGGGAAGCGGCGCTGGAGCAGGACAGGGAAGCAGCGTTGGCCAGGGTGCAGGACAGGGAAGCGGCTTTGGCCAGGGTGCTGGACAGGGAAGCGGCGCGGGTGTTGGACAGGGAAGCGGCGCTGGTGCTGGACAGGGAAGCGGCGCTGGAGCAGGACAGGGAAGCAGCGTTGGCCAGGGTGCAGGACAGGGAAGCGGAGCTGGTGCTGGACAGGGAAGCGGCGCTGGAGCAGGACAGGAAAGCAGCGCTGGCGCTGGAACAGGTAGCGGAGCTGGACAGGGCGCTGGATAGGGAAGCGGCGCTGGCGCAGGACAGGGAAGCGGCGCTGGCCAGGGTGCAGGACAGGGAAGCGGCGCTGGAGCAGTACAGGGAAGCGGCTTTGGCCAGGGTGCAGGACAGGGAAGCGGCGCTGGCCAGGGAGCAGGACAGGGAAGCGGCGCTGGCCAGGGAGCAGGACAGGGAAGCGGCTTTGGCCAGGGCGCTGGACAGGGAAGCGGCGCTGGTGCTGGACAGGGAAGCGGCGCTGGAGCAGGACAGGGAAGCGGCGTTGGCCAGGGTGCAGGACAGGGAAGCGGCGCTGGCCAGGGAGCAGGACAGGGAAGCAGCGCTGGCCAGGGAGCAGGACAGGGAAGCGGCTTTGGCCAGGGTGCTGGACAGGGAAGCGGCGCTGGAGCAGGACAGGGAAGCAGCGTTGGCCAGGGTGCAGGACAGGGAAGCGGAGCTGGTGCTGGACAGGGAAGCGGCACTGGAGCAGGACAGGAAAGCGGAGCTGGACAGGGCGCTGGACAGGGAAGCGGCGTTGGCGCAGGACAGGGAAGCGGCGCTGGCCAGGGTGCAGGACAGGGAAGCGGCGCTGGAGCAGTACAGGGAAGCGGCTTTGGCCAGGGCGCAGGACAGGGAAGCGGCGCTGGCGCAGGACAGGGAAGCGGCGCTGGCGCAGGACAGGGTAGCGGCGCTGGCACTGGACAGTGTAGCGGAGCTGGACAGGGTGCTGGACAGGGAAGCGGCGCTGGTGCTGGACAGGGAAGCGGCGCTGGAGCAGGACAGGGAAGCGGCTTTGGCCAGGGTGCAGGACAGGGTAACGAAGCTGGACAGGGCGCAGGACAGGGAAGCGGCGCTGGCGCAGGACAAGGAAGCAGCGCTGGCGCAGGACAAGGAAGCGGCGCTGGCGCAGGACAAGGAAGCGGCGCTGGCGCAGCACAGGGAAGCAGCGCTGGCGCAGCACAGGGAAGCGGCGCTGACGCAGGTCAGGGAAGCGGCTTTGGCCAGGGTGCAGGACAGGGAAGCGGCGCTGGAGCAGGACAGGGAAGTGGCTTAGGCCAGGGTGCAGGACAGGGAAGCGGTGCTGGCGCTGGACAGGGAAGCCGAGCTGGACAGGGTGCAGGACAGGGAAGAGGAGCTGGTGCTGGACAGGGTGCTGGACAGGGAAGCGGCGCTGGTGCTGGACAGGGTGCTGGACAGGGAAGCGGCGCTGGAGCTGGACAGGGAAGTGGCTTTGGCCAGGGTGCAGGACAGGGAAGCGGAGCTGGTGCTGGACAGGGCGCAGGACAGGGAAGCGGCGCTGGCGCAGGACACGGAAGTGGCTATGGCCAGGGCGCTGGTCAGGGATCTGGACAGGGTCAGGGAAGCGGTGCTGGACAGGGAAGCGGTGCTGGACAGGGAAGCGGCGCTGGTCAGGGATCTGGACAGGGTCAGGGAAGCGGTCAAGGGAATTGTCGGGGATGTCGCAAAGGTCATTGTCGTCTTTAGGGACCTGTTCATGGGAATTTTGCATAATACTTTTTTGGGGATCTTTTCCAATGCTTTTATTCAAATGGCATGTTTCCCTGTTTGCTTAAATAGTTTAGAAAGATTTTCTGACTCTCTACCACTATCACCTCAAATAAAATAAAAAAATTGCTTGATTTGAAGAGTTGGTGTTTGGTATCATTTTTTTAGTCTGCAATATTTAAAATGCACAGTTCTCTTATGATTACACCACATGTTAATACTCCAGCGCCACTACCTGGTTGATCTCCCAGGTGGCAGTATTGTGTCTTAATGCTGGCACCTGTCACACAAGAAGACAAAGCCACTCTGAGGAGAGCCGTGTTCATCAGAGTAAGTTGCCATTATTTTTCTAGTCCTAGACTGGGAAATGTTATTAACCTGTTAACAGTGGTTTTCTGTGTTCCTATATTTAAGTAAAGGGTGACTTTATTTAATAAGTACCACGTTTTCTTTGCTCGTCTTGTTTTTGTATTTGCAATCAATAGGGCCTGTGCGTAGCTACGAAAAACTGAGCAAACACATTGCTACGTTAAACTTGTAAAATGTTAAGTTGGTCGCAGTGCCATGCACTTAATGCCTCATCTGCGGTCATTCTTCAATCAGGTTCATTAGTTAACATATATAAATAACAAATAATAATGAACACTATTTCCACAGCACTTATTAATCTTAGTTCATGCTAATTTCAGCATTAATTTATGCATTATTCAAATCTCGAGTTGTGTTTGTAAACATTAATGTTCTGTGAACTAACATGAACAATGAATGACTCTACACAATTTATTAATCTTTGTCAATAAAAATAACGTACTGTTCATTCATGTTAATTAAAACATTAATGTTAACAAAACATCTCATTGTAAAGCATTACCATAAATATTTATTCATCATACTGTTGAACTTGACCATATTTTCTCTCTTGGATTACATGATTGCTGCAGATTCATTTTGCAGTTGATAGTGTCGCCATTGAAATGCTCAATCCTCTCGTAATTAGGCTAGCTAATGCTAGGTACACACCAAAATATTTTTTACAATATATATATATATACTCAAAAAGCTGATCCTCCATCTCTGCTGTCCACAACAAGTTCACTTTGTGCTGCGCCATGACGGCTTTAGTCTTCCATCATCTCGCTTTCTGATTGGATACGGTTTCGTTTCACGTGATATTATCCAGAGCGTGCATGCATTTGTCCTAGGGATTCCCCCCACACATCAGGATTCTGATCGTAAATATTAAACGTGTTGAATATTTACAATTCGCGATCGGGGCGTCTCCGATGTTCTTCCGATCAGGTTCAACACTCTTAACACACCTCACTCACAGCAAGAGAAAATCAGATAAGATAATCTGTAGAACCATCAAGATAATCGGGACATAGCTATGATTGTCGGAAAGGGGGGAAATCGGCCCAAAATCAGACCGATTTTCTTTTGGTGTGTACCCAGCATAAATTTATGACATGGCTAGAACGTAGCATTCAGCAGGTCCAACCCCAATCATGCACACCTGAACAAGCTAATCAAGGCATTTCAGATAATAGAAAGCTACAGGCAGGTGAGTTTGATCAGGGTTGGAATTAACCTGTTTTCCTTGAATCTTTAAAATCCCATTTTACAGAGGTTGATATTGCAGCAACACGTAATCGTTTTAGTTTTGTGCGCTTTGCTGTCTGCTTCTCCTGACGCACCAATTCAGTGCATTTTGCAGCAGAGATCACAGGCTGGGAGTATGACAGCTCGAATGTATTTCTCGTTGATTGCTGTTTTTTTGTGTCTGTTTGGATACTTCAGCATAACTCACGCTATTCAAAGACGAACCACAGGTGAAATATCTGTTAATCTCATTACAGAACCTGAAGAAATGCAGAAATAAGTGACTTTCAGTCTTTGAAAGTAGTTAACCTAGCTTTTGAATGAGTAATAGGTTTTAAACCGCTTTTGATTTGAAGCAGACAAATGTATAAACTTAGTATTTCGGTTTGAGACCCATTGCAAAACCACAGATTTACAAATGCTGAAACCGCACTCCCCTTATAATCCTCTTGAATTATCTAGTAGATGGTTTCTGTCCGGAGAGGCTGATGGTCGAACCATCCCATCGAGGATGTTACTCTGATGAAGACTGCCCTGGAGGGCACAAATGCTGTCGATTTGAATTTGGGCCTGTTTGTGTGCTGCCTGTTTTCAGTGAGTTTCAGTTAATAATAGATTCTAAGGCTAAACTCACACACACATACTAGTAACGCTCTGGATTCAATGTAAGTTCTAAGCAGAGAGTTTGCCTTTTGTTGTTCTCTGAAGTCGGATTGAAATCATCCCTTGGGATGGTTTTAAGGACCGGTTGGATTTACAAAATAAAGAGGAATAATACTTCGAACAGTGGTTCTCAATTCCAGTCCCGGGGACCCCTTGCTCCGCACCCTTTGCATGTCCCCCTTATTTAACACACCAGATTGTGATCATCAGCTTGTCAGGAGAGAGATCCATGAACTGGACCAACAAGCTGATGATTTCAATCCGGTGTGTTAAATAAGGGAGGCGTGCAGAGCAAGAGGTCCCCCATGACTGGAATTGAGAACCACTGAATTGGAATGGCATTCTTTCTGTAGGTAAAACTTGCTATTCCCCAACCCTGATCAAAGCCGCCTACCTCAGATTTTTCTAATGATCCCAAAGACATTGATTGGCACTGGGTAACATGCTCAGGTGTGTTTGAATAGGGTTGGAGCTAAACTCTGCAGGAACATGGATCTCGAAGTCCAGATTTGAGGATCTCTGGTCTATATGCACAAACTAAAGCTGACTATCTGTGTTCACGCAGTGAAGCCGGGTCAATGTCCCATACCGGAGACGATTCCACTGTGTGCTGATAGCTGTTTCAATGATGGCCAGTGTCCTGCCACACAGAAATGTTGCCCAACCACCGGTGGCTTTGCATGCAGTGAACCGCGTGGCCAGGGAAGAGGTCAGGCAACATGCCTGGGAAGCGGCTATGGCCAGGGACAGGGAAGCGGCTATGGCCAGGGACAGGGAAGCGGCTATGGCCAGGGACAGGGAAGCGGCTATGGCCAGGGACAGGGAAGCGGCTATGGCCAGGGACAGGGAAGCGGCTATGGCCAGGGACAGGGAAGCGGCTTTGGCCAGGGTGCGGGACAGGGAAGCGGCTTTGGCCAGGGTGCGGGACAGGGAAGCGGCTTTGGCCAGGGTGCGGGACAGGGAAGCGGCTTTGGCCAGGGTGCGGGACAGGGAAGCGGCGCTGGCCAGGGTGCGGGACAGGGAAGCGGCGCTGGCCAGGGTGCGGGACAGGGAAGCGGCGCTGGCCAGGGTGCGGGACAGGGAAGCGGCGCGGGACAGGGAAGCGGCGCTGGCCAGGGTGCGGGACAGGGAAGCGGTGCGGGACAGGGAAGCGGCGCTGGCCAGGGTGCGGGACAGGGAAGCGGCGCTGGCCAGGGTGCGGGACAGGGTGGCGGAGCTGGACAGGGCGCGGGACAGGGAAGCGGTGCTGGCGCTGGACAGGGTAGCGGAGCAGGACAGGGAAGCGGCTTTGGCCAGGGTGCAGGACAGGGAAGCGGCGCTGGCCAGGGTGCAGGAAAGGGAAGCGGCGCTGGAGCAGGACAGGGAAGCGGCTTTGGCCAGGGTGCAGGACAGGGAAGCGGTGCTGGCGCTGGACAGGGTAGCGGAGCTGGAGCAGGACAGGGAAGCGGCTTTGGCCAGGGTGCAGGACAGGGAAGCGGCTTTGGCCAGGGCGCAGGACAGGGAAGCGGCTTTGGCCAGGGCGCTGGACAGGGAAGCGGTGCTGGCGCTGGACAGGGAAGCGGAGCTGGTGCAGGACAGGGAAGCGGCTTTGGCCAGGGTGCAGGACAGGGAAGCGGTGCTGGCGCTGGACAGGGTAGCGGAGCTGGAGCAGGACAGGGAAGCGGCTTTGGCCAGGGCGCAGGACAGGGAAGCGGCTTTGGCCAGGGCGCAGGACAGGGAAGCGGCTTTGGCCAGGGCGCTGGACAGGGAAGCGGCGCTGGCCAGGGCGCTGGACAGGGAAGCGGCGCTGGCCAGGGCGCAGGACAGGGAAGCGGCGCTGGCCAGGGCGCAGGACAGGGAAGCGGCGCTGGCCAGGGCGCAGGACAGGGAAGCGGCGCTGGCCAGGGCGCAGGACAGGGAAGCGGCGCTGGCCAGGGCGCAGGACAGGGAAGCGGCGCTGGCCAGGGCGCTGGACAGGGAAGCGGCGCTGGCCAGGGCGCTGGACAGGGAAGCGGCGCTGGCCAGGGCGCTGGACAGGGAAGCGGTGCTGGCGCTGGACAGGGAAGCGGAGCTGGTGCAGGACAGGGAAGCGGCTTTGGCCAGGGTGCAGGACAGGGAAGCGGTGCTGGCGCTGGACAGGGTAGCGGAGCTGGAGCAGGACAGGGAAGCGGCTTTGGCCAGGGTGCAGGACAGGGAAGCGGCTTTGGCCAGGGCGCAGGACAGGGAAGCGGCTTTGGCCAGGGCGCTGGACAGGGTAGCGGAGCTGGAGCAGGACAGGGAAGCGGCTTTGGCCAGGGCGCAGGACAGGGAAGCGGCTTTGGCCAGGGCGCAGGACAGGGAAGCGGCGCTGGCCAGGGCGCAGGACAGGGAAGCGGCGCTGGCCAGGGCGCAGGACAGGGAAGCGGCGCTGGCCAGGGCGCTGGACAGGGAAGCGGCGCTGGCCAGGGCGCTGGACAGGGAAGCGGCGCTGGCCAGGGCGCAGGACAGGGAAGCGGCGCTGGCCAGGGCGCTGGACAGGGAAGCGGCGCTGGCCAGGGCGCTGGACAGGGAAGCGGCGCTGGCCAGGGCGCTGGACAGGGAAGCGGCGCTGGCCAGGGCGCTGGACAGGGAAGCGGTGCTGGCGCTGGACAGGGAAGCGGAGCTGGTGCAGGACAGGGAAGCGGCTTTGGCCAGGGTGCAGGACAGGGAAGCGGTGCTGGCGCTGGACAGGGTAGCGGAGCTGGAGCAGGACAGGGAAGCGGCTTTGGCCAGGGTGCAGGACAGGGAAGCGGCTTTGGCCAGGGCGCAGGACAGGGAAGCGGCTTTGGCCAGGGCGCTGGACAGGGTAGCGGAGCTGGAGCAGGACAGGGAAGCGGCTTTGGCCAGGGCGCAGGACAGGGAAGCGGCGCTGGCCAGGGCGCAGGACAGGGAAGCGGCGCTGGCCAGGGCGCAGGACAGGGAAGCGGCGCTGGCCAGGGCGCAGGACAGGGAAGCGGCGCTGGCCAGGGCGCTGGACAGGGAAGCGGCGCTGGCCAGGGCGCTGGACAGGGAAGCGGCGCTGGCCAGGGCGCTGGACAGGGAAGCGGCGCTGGCCAGGGCGCAGGACAGGGAAGCGGCGCTGGCCAGGGCGCAGGACAGGGAAGCGGCGCTGGCCAGGGCGCAGGACAGGGAAGCGGCGCTGGCCAGGGCGCAGGACAGGGAAGCGGCGCTGGCGCAGGACAGGGAAGCGGCGCTGGCGCAGGACAGGGAAGCGGCGCTGGCCAGGGCGCTGGACAGGGAAGCGGCGCTGGTGCTGGACAGGGTGCTGGACAGGGAAGCGGCGCTGGAGCTGGACAGGGAAGTGGCTTTGGCCAGGGTGCAGGACAGGGAAGCGGAGCTGGTGCTGGACAGGGCGCAGGACAGGGAAGCGGCGCTGGCGCAGGACACGGAAGTGGCTATGGCCAGGGCGCTGGTCAGGGATCTGGACAGGGTCAGGGAAGCGGTGCTGGACAGGGAAGCGGTGCTGGACAGGGAAGCGGCGCTGGTCAGGGATCTGGACAGGGTCAGGGAAGCGGTCAAGGGAATTGTCGGGGATGTCGCAAAGGTCATTGTCGTCTTTAGGGACCTGTTCATGGGAATTTTGCATAATACTTTTTTGGGGATCTTTTCCAATGCTTTTATTCAAATGGCATGTTTCCCTGTTTGCTTAAATAGTTTAGAAAGATTTTCTGACTCTCTACCACTATCACCTCAAATAAAATAAAAAAATTGCTTGATTTGAAGAGTTGGTGTTTGGTATCATTTTTTTAGTCTGCAATATTTAAAATGCACAGTTCTCTTATGATTACACCACATGTTAATACTCCAGCGCCACTACCTGGTTGATCTCCCAGGTGGCAGTATTGTGTCTTAATGCTGGCACCTGTCACACAAGAAGACAAAGCCACTCTGAGGAGAGCCGTGTTCATCAGAGTAAGTTGCCATTATTTTTCTAGTCCTAGACTGGGAAATGTTATTAACCTGTTAACAGTGGTTTTCTGTGTTCCTATATTTAAGTAAAGGGTGACTTTATTTAATAAGTACCACGTTTTCTTTGCTCGTCTTGTTTTTGTATTTGCAATCAATAGGGCCTGTGCGTAGCTACGAAAAACTGAGCAAACACATTGCTACGTTAAACTTGTAAAATGTTAAGTTGGTCGCAGTGCCATGCACTTAATGCCTCATCTGCGGTCATTCTTCAATCAGGTTCATTAGTTAACATATATAAATAACAAATAATAATGAACACTATTTCCACAGCACTTATTAATCTTAGTTCATGCTAATTTCAGCATTAATTTATGCATTATTCAAATCTCGAGTTGTGTTTGTAAACATTAATGTTCTGTGAACTAACATGAACAATGAATGACTCTACACAATTTATTAATCTTTGTCAATAAAAATAACGTACTGTTCATTCATGTTAATTAAAACATTAATGTTAACAAAACATCTCATTGTAAAGCATTACCATAAATATTTATTCATCATACTGTTGAACTTGACCATATTTTCTCTCTTGGATTACATGATTGCTGCAGATTCATTTTGCAGTTGATAGTGTCGCCATTGAAATGCTCAATCCTCTCGTAATTAGGCTAGCTAATGCTAGGTACACACCAAAATATTTTTTACAATATATATATATATACTCAAAAAGCTGATCCTCCATCTCTGCTGTCCACAACAAGTTCACTTTGTGCTGCGCCATGACGGCTTTAGTCTTCCATCATCTCGCTTTCTGATTGGATACGGTTTCGTTTCACGTGATATTATCCAGAGCGTGCATGCATTTGTCCTAGGGATTCCCCCCACACATCAGGATTCTGATCGTAAATATTAAACGTGTTGAATATTTACAATTCGCGATCGGGGCGTCTCCGATGTTCTTCCGATCAGGTTCAACACTCTTAACACACCTCACTCACAGCAAGAGAAAATCAGATAAGATAATCTGTAGAACCATCAAGATAATCGGGACATAGCTATGATTGTCGGAAAGGGGGGAAATCGGCCCAAAATCAGACCGATTTTCTTTTGGTGTGTACCCAGCATAAATTTATGACATGGCTAGAACGTAGCATTCAGCAGGTCCAACCCCAATCATGCACACCTGAACAAGCTAATCAAGGCATTTCAGATAATAGAAAGCTACAGGCAGGTGAGTTTGATCAGGGTTGGAATTAACCTGTTTTCCTTGAATCTTTAAAATCCCATTTTACAGAGGTTGATATTGCAGCAACACGTAATCGTTTTAGTTTTGTGCGCTTTGCTGTCTGCTTCTCCTGACGCACCAATTCAGTGCATTTTGCAGCAGAGATCACAGGCTGGGAGTATGACAGCTCGAATGTATTTCTCGTTGATTGCTGTTTTTTTGTGTCTGTTTGGATACTTCAGCATAACTCACGCTATTCAAAGACGAACCACAGGTGAAATATCTGTTAATCTCATTACAGAACCTGAAGAAATGCAGAAATAAGTGACTTTCAGTCTTTGAAAGTAGTTAACCTAGCTTTTGAATGAGTAATAGGTTTTAAACCGCTTTTGATTTGAAGCAGACAAATGTATAAACTTAGTATTTCGGTTTGAGACCCATTGCAAAACCACAGATTTACAAATGCTGAAACCGCACTCCCCTTATAATCCTCTTGAATTCTCTAGTAGATGGTTTCTGTCCGGAGAGGCTGATGGTCGAACCATCCCATCGAGGATGTTACTCTGATGAAGACTGCCCTGGAGGGCACAAATGCTGTCGATTTGAATTTGGGCCTGTTTGTGTGCTGCCTGTTTTCAGTGAGTTTCAGTTAATAATAGATTCTAAGGCTAAACTCACACACACATACTAGTAACGCTCTGGATTCAATGTAAGTTCTAAGCAGAGAGTTTGCCTTTTGTTGTTCTCTGAAGTCGGATTGAAATCATCCCTTGGGATGGTTTTAAGGACCGGTTGGATTTACAAAATAAAGAGGAATAATACTTCGAACAGTGGTTCTCAATTCCAGTCCCGGGGACCCCTTGCTCCGCCCCCTTTGCATGTCCCCCTTATTTAACACACCAGATTGTGATCATCAGCTTGTCAGGAGAGAGATCCATGAACTGGACCAACAAGCTGATGATTTCAATCCGGTGTGTTAAATAAGGGAGGCGTGCAGAGCAAGAGGTCCCCCATGACTGGAATTGAGAACCACTGAATTGGAATGGCATTCTTTCTGTAGGTAAAACTTGCTATTCCCCAACCCTGATCAAAGCCGCCTACCTCAGATTTTTCTAATGATCCCAAAGACATTGATTGGCACTGGGTAACATGCTCAGGTGTGTTTGAATAGGGTTGGAGCTAAACTCTGCAGGAACATGGATCTCGAAGTCCAGATTTGAGGATCTCTGGTCTATATGCACAAACTAAAGCTGACTATCTGTGTTCACGCAGTGAAGCCGGGTCAATGTCCCATACCGGAGACGATTCCACTGTGTGCTGATAGCTGTTTCAATGATGGCCAGTGTCCTGCCACACAGAAATGTTGCCCAACCACCGGTGGCTTTGCATGCAGTGAACCGCGTGGCCAGGGAAGAGGTCAGGCAACATGCCTGGGAAGCGGCTATGGCCAGGGACAGGGAAGCGGCTATGGCCAGGGACAGGGAAGCGGCTATGGCCAGGGACAGGGAAGCGGCTATGGCCAGGGACAGGGAAGCGGCTATGGCCAGGGACAGGGAAGCGGCTTTGGCCAGGGTGCGGGACAGGGAAGCGGCTTTGGCCAGGGTGCGGGACAGGGAAGCGGCTTTGGCCAGGGTGCGGGACAGGGAAGCGGCGCTGGCCAGGGTGCGGGACAGGGAAGCGGCGCTGGCCAGGGTGCGGGACAGGGAAGCGGCGCTGGCCAGGGTGCGGGACAGGGAAGCGGCGCTGGCCAGGGTGCGGGACAGGGAAGCGGCGCGGGACAGGGAAGCGGCGCTGGCCAGGGTGCGGGACAGGGAAGCGGTGCGGGACAGGGAAGCGGCGCTGGCCAGGGTGCGGGACAGGGAAGCGGCGCTGGCCAGGGTGCGGGACAGGGAAGTGGCGCTGGTGCTGGACAGGGTGGCGGAGCTGGACAGGGCGCAGGACAGGGAGGCGGCGCTGGACAGGGCGCTGGACAGGGCGCAGGACAGGGAAGCGGCGCTGGCGCAGGACAGGGAAGCGGCGCTGGCGCAGGACAGGGAAGCGGCGCTGGCGCAGGACAGGGAAGCGGCGCTGGCGCAGGACAGGGAAGCGGCGCTGGCCAGGGTGCAGGACAGGGAAGCGGCGCTGGCCAGGGTGCAGGAAAGGGAAGCGGCGCTGGAGCAGGACAGGGAAGCGGCTTTGGCCAGGGTGCAGGACAGGGAAGCGGCTTTGGCCAGGGTGCAGGACAGGGAAGCGGTGCTGGCGCTGGACAGGGTAGCGGAGCTGGAGCAGGACAGGGAAGCGGCTTTGGCCAGGGTGCAGGACAGGGAAGCGGCGCTGGCCAGGGTGCAGGAAAGGGAAGCGGCTTTGGCCAGGGTGCAGGACAGGGAAGCGGCTTTGGCCAGGGTGCAGGACAGGGAAGCGGCTTTGGCCAGGGTGCAGGACAGGGAAGCGGTGCTGGCGCTGGACAGGGTAGCGGAGCTGGAGCAGGACAGGGAAGCGGCTTTGGCCAGGGCGCAGGACAGGGAAGCGGCTTTGGCCAGGGCGCAGGACAGGGAAGCGGCTTTGGCCAGGGCGCTGGACAGGGAAGCGGTGCTGGCACTGGACAGGGAAGCGGAGCTGGTGCAGGACAGGGAAGCGGCTTTGGCCAGGGTGCAGGACAGGGAAGCGGTGCTGGCGCTGGACAGGGTAGCGGAGCTGGAGCAGGACAGGGAAGCGGCTTTGGCCAGGGCGCAGGACAGGGAAGCGGCTTTGGCCAGGGCGCAGGACAGGGAAGCGGCTTTGGCCAGGGCGCAGGACAGGGAAGCGGCTTTGGCCAGGGCGCAGGACAGGGAAGCGGCGCTGGACAGGGAAGCGGCGCTGGCCAGGGCGCTGGACAGGGAAGCGGCGCTGGCCAGGGCGCTGGACAGGGAAGCGGCGCTGGCCAGGGCGCTGGACAGGGAAGCGGCGCTGGCCAGGGCGCTGGACAGGGAAGCGGTGCTGGCGCTGGACAGGGTAGCGGAGCTGGAGCAGGACAGGGAAGCGGCTTTGGCCAGGGTGCAGGACAGGGAAGCGGTGCTGGCGCTGGACAGGGTAGCGGAGCTGGAGCAGGACAGGGAAGCGGCTTTGGCCAGGGTGCAGGACAGGGAAGCGGCTTTGGCCAGGGCGCAGGACAGGGAAGCGGCTTTGGCCAGGGCGCTGGACAGGGTAGCGGAGCTGGAGCAGGACAGGGAAGCGGCTTTGGCCAGGGCGCAGGACAGGGAAGCGGCTTTGGCCAGGGCGCAGGACAGGGAAGCGGCGCTGGCCAGGGCGCAGGACAGGGAAGCGGCGCTGGCCAGGGCGCAGGACAGGGAAGCGGCGCTGGCCAGGGAAGCGGCGCTGGCCAGGGCGCTGGACAGGGAAGCGGCGCTGGCCAGGGCGCTGGACAGGGAAGCGGCGCTGGACAGGGAAGCGGCGCTGGCCAGGGCGCTGGACAGGGAAGCGGCGCTGGCCAGGGCGCTGGACAGGGAAGCGGCGCTGGCCAGGGCGCAGGACAGGGAAGCGGCGCTGGCCAGGGCGCAGGACAGGGAAGCGGCGCTGGCCAGGGCGCAGGACAGGGAAGCGGCGCTGGCCAGGGCGCAGGACAGGGAAGCGGCGCTGGCCAGGGCGCAGGACAGGGAAGCGGCGCTGGCCAGGGCGCAGGACAGGGAAGCGGCGCTGGCCAGGGCGCTGGACAGGGAAGCGGCGCTGGCCAGGGCGCAGGACAGGGAAGCGGCGCTGGCCAGGGCGCAGGACAGGGAAGCGGCGCTGGCCAGGGCGCAGGACAGGGAAGCGGCGCTGGCCAGGGCGCAGGACAGGGTAGCGGAGCTGGAGCAGGACAGGGAAGCGGCGCTGGCCAGGGCGCAGGACAGGGAAGCGGCGCTGGCCAGGGCGCAGGACAGGGAAGCGGCGCTGGCCAGGGCGCAGGACAGGGAAGCGGCGCTGGCCAGGGCGCAGGACAGGGAAGCGGCGCTGGCCAGGGCGCAGGACAGGGAAGCGGCGCTGGCCAGGGCGCAGGACAGGGAAGCGGCGCTGGAGCAGGACAGGGAAGCGGCGCTGGCCAGGGCGCTGGACAGGGAAGCGGCGCTGGCCAGGGCGCTGGACAGGGAAGCGGTGCTGGCCAGGGCGCAGGACAGGGAAGCGGCGCTGGCCAGGGCGCAGGACAGGGAAGCGGCGCTGGCCAGGGCGCAGGACAGGGAAGCGGCGCTTGAGCAGTACAGGGAAGCGGCTTTGGCCAGGGCGCAGGACAGGGAAGCGGCTTTGGCGCAGCACAGGGAAGCGGCGCTGGCGCAGCACAGGGAAGCGGCTTTGGCCAGGGTGCAGGACAGGGAAGCGGCGCTGGAGCAGGACAGGGAAGTGGCTTAGGCCAGGGTGCAGGACAGGGAAGCGGTGCTGGCGCTGGACAGGGAAGCCGAGCTGGACAGGGTGCAGGACAGGGAAGAGGAGCTGGTGCTGGACAGGGTGCAGGACAGGGAAGCGGCGCTGGTGCTGGACAGGGTGCTGGACAGGGAAGCGGCGCTGGAGCTGGACAGGGAAGTGGCTTTGGCCAGGGTGCAGGACAGGGAAGCGGAGCTGGTGCTGGACAGGGCACAGGACAGGGAAGCGGCGCTGGCGCAGGACACGGAAGTGGCTATGGCCAGGGCGCTGGTCAGGGATCTGGACAGGGTCAGGGAAGCGGTGCTGGACAGGGAAGCGGTGCTGGACAGGGAAGCGGCGCTGGTCAGGGATCTGGACAGGGTCAGGGAAGCGGTCAAGGGAATTGTCGGGGATGTCGCAAAGGTCATTGTCGTCTTTAGGGACCTGTTCATGGGAATTTTGCATAATACTTTTTTGGGGATCTTTTCCAATGCTTTTATTCAAATGGCATGTTTCCCTGTTTGCTTAAATAGTTTAGAAAGATTTTCTGACTCTCTACCACTATCACCTCAAATAAAATAAAAAAATTGCTTGATTTGAAGAGTTGGTGTTTGGTATCATTTTTTTAGTCTGCAATATTTAAAATGCACAGTTCTCTTATGATTACACCACATGTTAATACTCCAGCGCCACTACCTGGTTGATCTCCCAGGTGGCAGTATTGTGTCTTAATGCTGGCACCTGTCACACAAGAAGACAAAGCCACTCTGAGGAGAGCCGTGTTCATCAGAGTAAGTTGCCATTATTTTTCTAGTCCTAGACTGGGAAATGTTATTAACCTGTTAACAGTGGTTTTCTGTGTTCCTATATTTAAGTAAAGGGTGACTTTATTTAATAAGTACCACGTTTTCTTTGCTCGTCTTGTTTTTGTATTTGCAATCAATAGGGCCTGTGCGTAGCTACGAAAAACTGAGCAAACACATTGCTACGTTAAACTTGTAAAATGTTAAGTTGGTCGCAGTGCCATGCACTTAATGCCTCATCTGCGGTCATTCTTCAATCAGGTTCATTAGTTAACATATATAAATAACAAATAATAATGAACACTATTTCCACAGCACTTATTAATCTTAGTTCATGCTAATTTCAGCATTAATTTATGCATTATTCAAATCTCGAGTTGTGTTTGTAAACATTAATGTTCTGTGAACTAACATGAACAATGAATGACTCTACACAATTTATTAATCTTTGTCAATAAAAATAACGTACTGTTCATTCATGTTAATTAAAACATTAATGTTAACAAAACATCTCATTGTAAAGCATTACCATAAATATTTATTCATCATACTGTTGAACTTGACCATATTTTCTCTCTTGGATTACATGATTGCTGCAGATTCATTTTGCAGTTGATAGTGTCGCCATTGAAATGCTCAATCCTCTCGTAATTAGGCTAGCTAATGCTAGGTACACACCAAAATATTTTTTACAATATATATATATATACTCAAAAAGCTGATCCTCCATCTCTGCTGTCCACAACAAGTTCACTTTGTGCTGCGCCATGACGGCTTTAGTCTTCCATCATCTCGCTTTCTGATTGGATACGGTTTCGTTTCACGTGATATTATCCAGAGCGTGCATGCATTTGTCCTAGGGATTCCCCCCACACATCAGGATTCTGATCGTAAATATTAAACGTGTTGAATATTTACAATTCGCGATCGGGGCGTCTCCGATGTTCTTCCGATCAGGTTCAACACTCTTAACACACCTCACTCACAGCAAGAGAAAATCAGATAAGATAATCTGTAGAACCATCAAGATAATCGGGACATAGCTATGATTGTCGGAAAGGGGGGAAATCGGCCCAAAATCAGACCGATTTTCTTTTGGTGTGTACCCAGCATAAATTTATGACATGGCTAGAACGTAGCATTCAGCAGGTCCAACCCCAATCATGCACACCTGAACAAGCTAATCAAGGCATTTCAGATAATAGAAAGCTACAGGCAGGTGAGTTTGATCAGGGTTGGAATTAACCTGTTTTCCTTGAATCTTTAAAATCCCATTTTACAGAGGTTGATATTGCAGCAACACGTAATCGTTTTAGTTTTGTGCGCTTTGCTGTCTGCTTCTCCTGACGCACCAATTCAGTGCATTTTGCAGCAGAGATCACAGGCTGGGAGTATGACAGCTCGAATGTATTTCTCGTTTATTGCTGTTTTTTTGTGTCTGTTTGGATACTTCAGCATAACTCACGCTATTCAAAGACGAACCACAGGTGAAATATCTGTTAATCTCATTACAGAACCTGAAGAAATGCAGAAATAAGTGACTTTCAGTCTTTGAAAGTAGTTAACCTAGCTTTTGAATGAGTAATAGGTTTTAAACCGCTTTTGATTTGAAGCAGACAAATGTATAAACTTAGTATTTCGGTTTGAGACCCATTGCAAAACCACAGATTTACAAATGCTGAAACCGCACTCCCCTTATAATCCTCTTGAATTCTCTAGTAGATGGTTTCTGTCCGGAGAGGCTGATGGTCGAACCATCCCATCGAGGATGTTACTCTGATGAAGACTGCCCTGGAGGGCACAAATGCTGTCGATTTGAATTTGGGCCTGTTTGTGTGCTGCCTGTTTTCAGTGAGTTTCAGTTAATAATAGATTCTAAGGCTAAACTCACACACACATACTAGTAACGCTCTGGATTCAATGTAAGTTCTAAGCAGAGAGTTTGCCTTTTGTTGTTCTCTGAAGTCGGATTGAAATCATCCCTTGGGATGGTTTTAAGGACCGGTTGGATTTACAAAATAAAGAGGAATAATACTTCGAACAGTGGTTCTCAATTCCAGTCCCGGGGACCCCTTGCTCCGCACCCTTTGCATGTCCCCCTTATTTAACACACCAGATTGTGATCATCAGCTTGTCAGGAGAGAGATCCATGAACTGGACCAACAAGCTGATGATTTCAATCCGGTGTGTTAAATAAGGGAGGCGTGCAGAGCAAGAGGTCCCCCATGACTGGAATTGAGAACCACTGAATTGGAATGGCATTCTTTCTGTAGGTAAAACTTGCTATTCCCCAACCCTGATCAAAGCCGCCTACCTCAGATTTTTCTAATGATCCCAAAGACATTGATTGGCACTGGGTAACATGCTCAGGTGTGTTTGAATAGGGTTGGAGCTAAACTCTGCAGGAACATGGATCTCGAAGTCCAGATTTGAGGATCTCTGGTCTATATGCACAAACTAAAGCTGACTATCTGTGTTCACGCAGTGAAGCCGGGTCAATGTCCCATACCGGAGACGATTCCACTGTGTGCTGATAGCTGTTTCAATGATGGCCAGTGTCCTGCCACACAGAAATGTTGCCCAACCACCGGTGGCTTTGCATGCAGTGAACCGCGTGGCCAGGGAAGAGGTCAGGCAACATGCCATGGAAGCGGCTATGGCCAGGGACTGGGAAGCGGCTATGGCCAGGGACTGGGAAGCGGCTATGGCCAGGGACAGGGAAGCGGCTATGGCCAGGGACAGGGAAGCGGCTATGGCCAGGGACAGGGAAGCGGCTATGGCCAGGGACAGGGAAGCGGCTATGGCCAGGGACAGGGAAGCGGCTATGGCCAGGGACAGGGAAGCGGCTATGGCCAGGGACAGGGAAGCGGCTTTGGCCAGGGTGCGGGACAGGGAAGCGGCTTTGGCCAGGGTGCGGGACAGGGAAGCGGCACTGGCGAGGGTGCGGGACAGGGAAGCGGCGCTGGCGAGGGTGCGGGACAGGGAAGCGGCGCGGGACAGGGAAGCGGCGCTGGCCAGGGTGCGGGACAGGGAAGCGGTGCGGGACAGGGAAGCGGCGCGGGACAGGGTGCGGGACAGGGAAGTGGCGCTGGTGCTGGACAGGGTGGCGGAGCTGGACAGGGCGCAGGACAGGGAGGCGGCGCTGGACAGGGTGCTGGACAGGGAAGCGGCGCTGGAGCAGGACAGGGAAGTGGCTTTGGCCAGGGCGCAGGACAGGGAAGCGGCGCTGGCGCAGGACAGGGAAGCGGCGCTGGCGCAGGACAGGGAAGCGGCGCTGGCGCAGGACAGGGTAGCGGCGCTGGCCAGGGCGCAGGACAGGGTAGCGGCGCTGGAAAGGGCGCTGGACAGGGAAGCGGCTTTGGCCAGGGTGCAGGACAGGGAAGCGGCTTTGGCCAGGGTGCAGGACAGGGAAGCGGCTTTGGCCAGGGTGCAGGACAGGGAAGCGGTGCTGGCGCTGGACAGGGTAGCGGAGCTGGAGCAGGACAGGGAAGCGGCTTTGGCCAGGGTGCAGGACAGGGAAGCGGCGCTGGCCAGGGTGCAGGAAAGGGAAGCGGCTTTGGCCAGGGTGCAGGACAGGGAAGCGGCTTTGGCCAGGGTGCAGGACAGGGAAGCGGCTTTGGCCAGGGTGCAGGACAGGGAAGCGGTGCTGGCGCTGGACAGGGTAGCGGAGCTGGAGCAGGACAGGGAAGCGGCTTTGGCCAGGGCGCAGGACAGGGAAGCGGCTTTGGCCAGGGCGCAGGACAGGGAAGCGGCTTTGGCCAGGGCGCTGGACAGGGAAGCGGTGCTGGCACTGGACAGGGAAGCGGAGCTGGTGCAGGACAGGGAAGCGGCTTTGGCCAGGGTGCAGGACAGGGAAGCGGCTTTGGCCAGGGTGCAGGACAGGGAAGCGGCGCTGGCCAGGGTGCAGGACAGGGAAGCGGCGCTGGCCAGGGTGCAGGACAGGGAAGCGGCGCTGGCCAGGGCGCAGGACAGGGAAGCGGCGCTGGCCAGGGCGCAGGACAGGGAAGCGGCGCTGGCCAGGGCGCAGGACAGGGAAGCGGCGCTGGCCAGGGCGCAGGACAGGGAAGCGGCGCTGGCCAGGGCGCAGGACAGGGAAGCGGCGCTGGCCAGGGCGCAGGACAGGGAAGCGGCGCTGGCCAGGGCGCAGGACAGGGAAGCGGCGCTGGCCAGGGCGCAGGACAGGGAAGCGGCGCTGGACAGGGAAGCGGCGCTGGCCAGGGCGCTGGACAGGGAAGCGGCGCTGGCCAGGGCGCTGGACAGGGAAGCGGCGCTGGCCAGGGCGCAGGACAGGGAAGCGGTGCTGGCCAGGGCGCAGGACAGGGAAGCGGCGCTGGCCAGGGCGCAGGACAGGGAAGCGGAGCTGGAGCAGGACAGGGAAGCGGCGCTGGCCAGGGCGCAGGACAGGGAAGCGGCGCTGGCCAGGGCGCAGGACAGGGAAGCGGCGCTGGCCAGGGCGCAGGACAGGGAAGCGGCGCTGGCCAGGGCGCAGGACAGGGAAGCGGCGCTGGCCAGGGCGCAGGACAGGGAAGCGGCGCTGGCCAGGGCGCAGGACAGGGAAGCGGCGCTGGCCAGGGCGCAGGACAGGGAAGCGGCGCTGGCCAGGGCGCAGGACAGGGAAGCGGCGCTGGCCAGGGCGCAGGACAGGGAAGCGGCGCTGGCCAGGGCGCAGGACAGGGAAGCGGCGCTGGCCAGGGCGCTGGACAGGGAAGCGGCGCTGGCCAGGGCGCAGGACAGGGAAGCGGCGCTGGCCAGGGCGCAGGACAGGGAAGCGGCGCTGGCCAGGGCGCAGGACAGGGAAGCGGCGCTGGAGCAGTACAGGGAAGCGGCTTTGGCCAGGGCGCAGGACAGGGAAGCGGCTTTGGCCAGGGCGCAGGACAGGGAAGCGGCGCTGGCGCAGGACAGGGAAGCGGCGCTGGCGCAGGACAGGGTAGCGGCGCTGGAGCAGTACAGGGAAGCGGCTTTGGCCAGGGCGCAGGACAGGGAAGCGGCGCTGGCGCAGGACAGGGTAGCGGCGCTGGCGCAGGACAGGGTAGCGGCGCTGGCACTGGACAGTGTAGCGGAGCTGGACAGGGTGCTGGACAGGGAAGCGGCGCTGGTGCTGGACAGGGAAGCGGCGCTGGAGCAGGACAGGGAAGCGGCTTTGGCCAGGGCGCAGGACAGGGTAGCGGAGCTGGACAGGGCGCAGGACAGGGAAGCGGCTTTGGCCAGGGCGCAGGACAGGGTAGCGGAGCTGGACAGGGCGCAGGACAGGGAAGCGGCGCTGGCGCAGCACAGGGAAGCGGCGCTGGCGCAGCACAGGGAAGCGGCGCTGGCGCAGCACAGGGAAGCGGCGCTGGCGCAGCACAGGGAAGCGGCTTTGGCCAGGGTGCAGGACAGGGAAGCGGCGCTGGAGCAGGACAGGGAAGTGGCTTAGGCCAGGGTGCAGGACAGGGAAGCGGTGCTGGCGCTGGACAGGGAAGCCGAGCTGGACAGGGTGCAGGACAGGGAAGAGGAGCTGGTGCTGGACAGGGTGCAGGACAGGGAAGCGGCGCTGGTGCTGGACAGGGTGCTGGACAGGGAAGCGGCGCTGGAGCTGGACAGGGAAGTGGCTTTGGCCAGGGTGCAGGACAGGGAAGCGGAGCTGGTGCTGGACAGGGCGCAGGACAGGGAAGCGGCGCTGGCGCAGGACACGGAAGTGGCTATGGCCAGGGCGCTGGTCAGGGATCTGGACAGGGTCAGGGAAGCGGTGCTGGACAGGGAAGCGGTGCTGGACAGGGAAGCGGCGCTGGTCAGGGATCTGGACAGGGTCAGGGAAGCGGTCAAGGGAATTGTCGGGGATGTCGCAAAGGTCATTGTCGTCTTTAGGGACCTGTTCATGGGAATTTTGCATAATACTTTTTTGGGGATCTTTTCCAATGCTTTTATTCAAATGGCATGTTTCCCTGTTTGCTTAAATAGTTTAGAAAGATTTTCTGACTCTCTACCACTATCACCTCAAATAAAATAAAAAAATTGCTTGATTTGAAGAGTTGGTGTTTGGTATCATTTTTTTAGTCTGCAATATTTAAAATGCACAGTTCTCTTATGATTACACCACATGTTAATACTCCAGCGCCACTACCTGGTTGATCTCCCAGGTGGCAGTATTGTGTCTTAATGCTGGCACCTGTCACACAAGAAGACAAAGCCACTCTGAGGAGAGCCGTGTTCATCAGAGTAAGTTGCCATTATTTTTCTAGTCCTAGACTGGGAAATGTTATTAACCTGTTAACAGTGGTTTTCTGTGTTCCTATATTTAAGTAAAGGGTGACTTTATTTAATAAGTACCACGTTTTCTTTGCTCGTCTTGTTTTTGTATTTGCAATCAATAGGGCCTGTGCGTAGCTACGAAAAACTGAGCAAACACATTGCTACGTTAAACTTGTAAAATGTTAAGTTGGTCGCAGTGCCATGCACTTAATGCCTCATCTGCGGTCATTCTTCAATCAGGTTCATTAGTTAACATATATAAATAACAAATAATAATGAACACTATTTCCACAGCACTTATTAATCTTAGTTCATGCTAATTTCAGCATTAATTTATGCATTATTCAAATCTCGAGTTGTGTTTGTAAACATTAATGTTCTGTGAACTAACATGAACAATGAATGACTCTACACAATTTATTAATCTTTGTCAATAAAAATAACGTACTGTTCATTCATGTTAATTAAAACATTAATGTTAACAAAACATCTCATTGTAAAGCATTACCATAAATATTTATTCATCATACTGTTGAACTTGACCATATTTTCTCTCTTGGATTACATGATTGCTGCAGATTCATTTTGCAGTTGATAGTGTCGCCATTGAAATGCTCAATCCTCTCGTAATTAGGCTAGCTAATGCTAGGTACACACCAAAATATTTTTTACAATATATATATATATATACTCAAAAAGCTGATCCTCCATCTCTGCTGTCCACAACAAGTTCACTTTGTGCTGCGCCATGACGGCTTTAGTCTTCCATCATCTCGCTTTCTGATTGGATACGGTTTCGTTTCACGTGATATTATCCAGAGCGTGCATGCATTTGTCCTAGGGATTCCCCCCACACATCAGGATTCTGATCGTAAATATTAAACGTGTTGAATATTTACAATTCGCGATCGGGGCGTCTCCGATGTTCTTCCGATCAGGTTCAACACTCTTAACACACCTCACTCACAGCAAGAGAAAATCAGATAAGATAATCTGTAGAACCATCAAGATAATCGGGACATAGCTATGATTGTCGGAAAGGGGGGAAATCGGCCCAAAATCAGACCGATTTTCTTTTGGTGTGTACCCAGCATAAATTTATGACATGGCTAGAACGTAGCATTCAGCAGGTCCAACCCCAATCATGCACACCTGAACAAGCTAATCAAGGCATTTCAGATAATAGAAAGCTACAGGCAGGTGAGTTTGATCAGGGTTGGAATTAACCTGTTTTCCTTGAATCTTTAAAATCCCATTTTACAGAGGTTGATATTGCAGCAACACGTAATCGTTTTAGTTTTGTGCGCTTTGCTGTCTGCTTCTCCTGACGCACCAATTCAGTGCATTTTGCAGCAGAGATCACAGGCTGGGAGTATGACAGCTCGAATGTATTTCTCGTTGATTGCTGTTTTTTTGTGTCTGTTTGGATACTTCAGCATAACTCACGCTATTCAAAGACGAACCACAGGTGAAATATCTGTTAATCTCATTACAGAACCTGAAGAAATGCAGAAATAAGTGACTTTCAGTCTTTGAAAGTAGTTAACCTAGCTTTTGAATGAGTAATAGGTTTTAAACCGCTTTTGATTTGAAGCAGACAAATGTATAAACTTAGTATTTCGGTTTGAGACCCATTGCAAAACCACAGATTTACAAATGCTGAAACCGCACTCCCCTTATAATCCTCTTGAATTCTCTAGTAGATGGTTTCTGTCCGGAGAGGCTGATGGTCGAACCATCCCATCGAGGATGTTACTCTGATGAAGACTGCCCTGGAGGGCACAAATGCTGTCGATTTGAATTTGGGCCTGTTTGTGTGCTGCCTGTTTTCAGTGAGTTTCAGTTAATAATAGATTCTAAGGCTAAACTCACACACACATACTAGTAACGCTCTGGATTCAATGTAAGTTCTAAGCAGAGAGTTTGCCTTTTGTTGTTCTCTGAAGTCGGATTGAAATCATCCCTTGGGATGGTTTTAAGGACCGGTTGGATTTACAAAATAAAGAGGAATAATACTTCGAACAGTGGTTCTCAATTCCAGTCCCGGGGACCCCTTGCTCCGCCCCCTTTGCATGTCCCCCTTATTTAACACACCAGATTGTGATCATCAGCTTGTCAGGAGAGAGATCCATGAACTGGACCAACAAGCTGATGATTTCAATCCGGTGTGTTAAATAAGGGAGGCGTGCAGAGCAAGAGGTCCCCCATGACTGGAATTGAGAACCACTGAATTGGAATGGCATTCTTTCTGTAGGTAAAACTTGCTATTCCCCAACCCTGATCAAAGCCGCCTACCTCAGATTTTTCTAATGATCCCAAAGACATTGATTGGCACTGGGTAACATGCTCAGGTGTGTTTGAATAGGGTTGGAGCTAAACTCTGCAGGAACATGGATCTCGAAGTCCAGATTTGAGGATCTCTGGTCTATATGCACAAACTAAAGCTGACTATCTGTGTTCACGCAGTGAAGCCGGGTCAATGTCCCATACCGGAGACGATTCCACTGTGTGCTGATAGCTGTTTCAATGATGGCCAGTGTCCTGCCACACAGAAATGTTGCCCAACCACCGGTGGCTTTGCATGCAGTGAACCGCGTGGCCAGGGAAGAGGTCAGGCAACATGCCTGGGAAGCGGCTATGGCCAGGGACAGGGAAGCGGCTATGGCCAGGGACAGGGAAGCGGCTATGGCCAGGGACAGGGAAGCGGCTATGGCCAGGGACAGGGAAGCGGCTATGGCCAGGGACAGGGAAGCGGCTTTGGCCAGGGTGCGGGACAGGGAAGCGGCTTTGGCCAGGGTGCGGGACAGGGAAGCGGCGCTGGCCAGGGTGCGGGACAGGGAAGCGGCGCTGGCCAGGGTGCGGGACAGGGAAGCGGCGCTGGCCAGGGTGCGGGACAGGGAAGCGGCGCTGGCCAGGGTGCGGGACAGGGAAGCGGCGCTGGCCAGGGTGCGGGACAGGGAAGCGGCGCGGGACAGGGAAGCGGCGCTGGCCAGGGTGCGGGACAGGGAAGCGGCGCGGGACAGGGAAGCGGCGCTGGCCAGGGTGCGGGACAGGGAAGCGGCGCTGGCCAGGGTGCGGGACAGGGAAGTGGCGCTGGTGCTGGACAGGGTGGCGGAGCTGGACAGGGCGCAGGACAGGGAGGCGGCGCTGGACAGGGCGCAGGACAGGGAAGCGGCGCTGGCGCAGGACAGGGAAGCGGCGCTGGCGCAGGACAGGGAAGCGGCGCTGGCGCAGGACAGGGAAGCGGCGCTGGCGCAGGACAGGGAAGCGGCGCTGGCCAGGGTGCAGGACAGGGAAGCGGCGCTGGCCAGGGTGCAGGACAGGGAAGCGGCGCTGGCCAGGGTGCAGGAAAGGGAAGCGGCGCTGGAGCAGGACAGGGAAGCGGCTTTGGCCAGGGTGCAGGACAGGGAAGCGGCTTTGGCCAGGGTGCAGGACAGGGAAGCGGTGCTGGCGCTGGACAGGGTAGCGGAGCTGGAGCAGGACAGGGAAGCGGCTTTGGCCAGGGTGCAGGACAGGGAAGCGGCGCTGGCCAGGGTGCAGGACAGGGAAGCGGCTTTGGCCAGGGTGCAGGACAGGGAAGCGGCTTTGGCCAGGGTGCAGGACAGGGAAGCGGCTTTGGCCAGGGTGCAGGACAGGGAAGCGGTGCTGGCGCTGGACAGGGTAGCGGAGCTGGAGCAGGACAGGGAAGCGGCTTTGGCCAGGGCGCAGGACAGGGAAGCGGCTTTGGCCAGGGCGCAGGACAGGGAAGCGGCTTTGGCCAGGGCGCTGGACAGGGAAGCGGTGCTGGCACTGGACAGGGAAGCGGAGCTGGTGCAGGACAGGGAAGCGGCTTTGGCCAGGGTGCAGGACAGGGAAGCGGTGCTGGCGCTGGACAGGGTAGCGGAGCTGGAGCAGGACAGGGAAGCGGCTTTGGCCAGGGCGCAGGACAGGGAAGCGGCTTTGGCCAGGGCGCAGGACAGGGAAGCGGCTTTGGCCAGGGCGCAGGACAGGGAAGCGGCTTTGGCCAGGGCGCAGGACAGGGAAGCGGCGCTGGACAGGGAAGCGGCGCTGGCCAGGGCGCTGGACAGGGAAGCGGCGCTGGCCAGGGCGCTGGACAGGGAAGCGGCGCTGGCCAGGGCGCTGGACAGGGAAGCGGCGCTGGCCAGGGCGCTGGACAGGGAAGCGGCGCTGGCCAGGGCGCTGGACAGGGAAGCGGTGCTGGCGCTGGACAGGGTAGCGGAGCTGGAGCAGGACAGGGAAGCGGCTTTGGCCAGGGTGCAGGACAGGGAAGCGGTGCTGGCGCTGGACAGGGTAGCGGAGCTGGAGCAGGACAGGGAAGCGGCTTTGGCCAGGGTGCAGGACAGGGAAGCGGCTTTGGCCAGGGCGCAGGACAGGGAAGCGGCTTTGGCCAGGGCGCTGGACAGGGTAGCGGAGCTGGAGCAGGACAGGGAAGCGGCTTTGGCCAGGGCGCAGGACAGGGAAGCGGCTTTGGCCAGGGCGCAGGACAGGGAAGCGGCGCTGGCCAGGGCGCAGGACAGGGAAGCGGCGCTGGCCAGGGCGCAGGACAGGGAAGCGGCGCTGGCCAGGGAAGCGGCGCTGGCCAGGGCGCTGGACAGGGAAGCGGCGCTGGCCAGGGCGCTGGACAGGGAAGCGGCGCTGGACAGGGAAGCGGCGCTGGCCAGGGCGCTGGACAGGGAAGCGGCGCTGGCCAGGGCGCAGGACAGGGAAGCGGCTCTGGCCAGGGCGCAGGACAGGGAAGCGGCGCTGGCCAGGGCGCAGGACAGGGAAGCGGCGCTGGCCAGGGCGCAGGACAGGGAAGCGGCGCTGGCCAGGGCGCAGGACAGGGAAGCGGCGCTGGCCAGGGCGCAGGACAGGGAAGCGGCGCTGGCCAGGGCGCTGGACAGGGAAGCGGCGCTGGCCAGGGCGCTGGACAGGGAAGCGGCGCTGGCCAGGGCGCTGGACAGGGAAGCGGCGCTGGCCAGGGCGCTGGACAGGGAAGCGGCGCTGGCCAGGGCGCAGGACAGGGAAGCGGCGCTGGCCAGGGCGCAGGACAGGGAAGCGGCGCTGGAGCAGGACAGGGAAGCGGCGCTGGAGCAGGACAGGGAAGCGGCGCTGGCCAGGGCGCTGGACAGGGAAGCGGCGCTGGCCAGGGCGCTGGACAGGGAAGCGGCGCTGGCCAGGGCGCAGGACAGGGAAGCGGTGCTGGCCAGGGCGCAGGACAGGGAAGCGGCGCTGGCCAGGGCGCAGGACAGGGAAGCGGCGCTGGAGCAGTACAGGGAAGCGGCTTTGGCCAGGGCGCAGGACAGGGAAGCGGCTTTGGCCAGGGCGCAGGACAGGGAAGCGGCGCTGGCGCAGGACAGGGAAGCGGCGCTGGCGCAGGACAGGGTAGCGGCGCTGGAGCAGTACAGGGAAGCGGCTTTGGCCAGGGCGCAGGACAGGGAAGCGGCGCTGGTGCAGGACAGGGAAGCGGCGCTGGCGCAGGACAGGGTAGCGGCGCTGGCACTGGACAGTGTAGCGGAGCTGGACAGGGTGCTGGACAGGGAAGCGGCGCTGGTGCTGGACAGGGAAGCGGCGCTGGAGCAGGACAGGGAAGCGGCTTTGGCCAGGGTGCAGGACAGGGTAGCGGAGCTGGACAGGGCGCAGGACAGGGAAGCGGCGCTGGCGCAGCACAGGGAAGCGGCGCTGGCGCAGCACAGGGAAGCGGCGCTGGCGCAGCACAGGGAAGCGGCGCTGGCGCAGCACAGGGAAGCGGCGCTGGCGCAGCACAGGGAAGCGGCGCTGGCGCAGCACAGGGAAGCGGCGCTGGCGCAGCACAGGGAAGCGGCGCTGGCGCAGCACAGGGAAGCGGCGCTGGCGCAGCACAGGGAAGCGGCTTTGGCCAGGGTGCAGGACAGGGAAGCGGCGCTGGAGCAGGACAGGGAAGTGGCTTAGGCCAGGGTGCAGGACAGGGAAGCGGTGCTGGCGCTGGACAGGGAAGCCGAGCTGGACAGGGTGCAGGACAGGGAAGAGGAGCTGGTGCTGGACAGGGTGCAGGACAGGGAAGCGGCGCTGGTGCTGGACAGGGTGCTGGACAGGGAAGCGGCGCTGGAGCTGGACAGGGAAGTGGCTTTGGCCAGGGTGCAGGACAGGGAAGCGGAGCTGGTGCTGGACAGGGCGCAGGACAGGGAAGCGGCGCTGGCGCAGGACACGGAAGTGGCTATGGCCAGGGCGCTGGTCAGGGATCTGGACAGGGTCAGGGAAGCGGTGCTGGACAGGGAAGCGGTGCTGGACAGGGAAGCGGCGCTGGTCAGGGATCTGGACAGGGTCAGGGAAGCGGTCAAGGGAATTGTCGGGGATGTCGCAAAGGTCATTGTCGTCTTTAGGGACCTGTTCATGGGAATTTTGCATAATACTTTTTTGGGGATCTTTTCCAATGCTTTTATTCAAATGGCATGTTTCCCTGTTTGCTTAAATAGTTTAGAAAGATTTTCTGACTCTCTACCACTATCACCTCAAATAAAATAAAAAAATTGCTTGATTTGAAGAGTTGGTGTTTGGTATCATTTTTTTAGTCTGCAATATTTAAAATGCACAGTTCTCTTATGATTACACCACATGTTAATACTCCAGCGCCACTACCTGGTTGATCTCCCAGGTGGCAGTATTGTGTCTTAATGCTGGCACCTGTCACACAAGAAGACAAAGCCACTCTGAGGAGAGCCGTGTTCATCAGAGTAAGTTGCCATTATTTTTCTAGTCCTAGACTGGGAAATGTTATTAACCTGTTAACAGTGGTTTTCTGTGTTCCTATATTTAAGTAAAGGGTGACTTTATTTAATAAGTACCACGTTTTCTTTGCTCGTCTTGTTTTTGTATTTGCAATCAATAGGGCCTGTGCGTAGCTACGAAAAACTGAGCAAACACATTGCTACGTTAAACTTGTAAAATGTTAAGTTGGTCGCAGTGCCATGCACTTAATGCCTCATCTGCGGTCATTCTTCAATCAGGTTCATTAGTTAACATATATAAATAACAAATAATAATGAACACTATTTCCACAGCACTTATTAATCTTAGTTCATGCTAATTTCAGCATTAATTTATGCATTATTCAAATCTCGAGTTGTGTTTGTAAACATTAATGTTCTGTGAACTAACATGAACAATGAATGACTCTACACAATTTATTAATCTTTGTCAATAAAAATAACGTACTGTTCATTCATGTTAATTAAAACATTAATGTTAACAAAACATCTCATTGTAAAGCATTACCATAAATATTTATTCATCATACTGTTGAACTTGACCATATTTTCTCTCTTGGATTACATGATTGCTGCAGATTCATTTTGCAGTTGATAGTGTCGCCATTGAAATGCTCAATCCTCTCGTAATTAGGCTAGCTAATGCTAGGTACACACCAAAATATTTTTTACAATATATATATATATATACTCAAAAAGCTGATCCTCCATCTCTGCTGTCCACAACAAGTTCACTTTGTGCTGCGCCATGACGGCTTTAGTCTTCCATCATCTCGCTTTCTGATTGGATACGGTTTCGTTTCACGTGATATTATCCAGAGCGTGCATGCATTTGTCCTAGGGATTCCCCCCACACATCAGGATTCTGATCGTAAATATTAAACGTGTTGAATATTTACAATTCGCGATCGGGGCGTCTCCGATGTTCTTCCGATCAGGTTCAACACTCTTAACACACCTCACTCACAGCAAGAGAAAATCAGATAAGATAATCTGTAGAACCATCAAGATAATCGGGACATAGCTATGATTGTCGGAAAGGGGGGAAATCGGCCCAAAATCAGACCGATTTTCTTTTGGTGTGTACCCAGCATAAATTTATGACATGGCTAGAACGTAGCATTCAGCAGGTCCAACCCCAATCATGCACACCTGAACAAGCTAATCAAGGCATTTCAGATAATAGAAAGCTACAGGCAGGTGAGTTTGATCAGGGTTGGAATTAACCTGTTTTCCTTGAATCTTTAAAATCCCATTTTACAGAGGTTGATATTGCAGCAACACGTAATCGTTTTAGTTTTGTGCGCTTTGCTGTCTGCTTCTCCTGACGCACCAATTCAGTGCATTTTGCAGCAGAGATCACAGGCTGGGAGTATGACAGCTCGAATGTATTTCTCGTTTATTGCTGTTTTTTTGTGTCTGTTTGGATACTTCAGCATAACTCACGCTATTCAAAGACGAACCACAGGTGAAATATCTGTTAATCTCATTACAGAACCTGAAGAAATGCAGAAATAAGTGACTTTCAGTCTTTGAAAGTAGTTAACCTAGCTTTTGAATGAGTAATAGGTTTTAAACCGCTTTTGATTTGAAGCAGACAAATGTATAAACTTAGTATTTCGGTTTGAGACCCATTGCAAAACCACAGATTTACAAATGCTGAAACCGCACTCCCCTTATAATCCTCTTGAATTATCTAGTAGATGGTTTCTGTCCGGAGAGGCTGATGGTCGAACCATCCCATCGAGGATGTTACTCTGATGAAGACTGCCCTGGAGGGCACAAATGCTGTCGATTTGAATTTGGGCCTGTTTGTGTGCTGCCTGTTTTCAGTGAGTTTCAGTTAATAATAGATTCTAAGGCTAAACTCACACACACATACTAGTAACGCTCTGGATTCAATGTAAGTTCTAAGCAGAGAGTTTGCCTTTTGTTGTTCTCTGAAGTCGGATTGAAATCATCCCTTGGGATGGTTTTAAGGACCGGTTGGATTTACAAAATAAAGAGGAATAATACTTCGAACAGTGGTTCTCAATTCCAGTCCCGGGGACCCCTTGCTCCGCACCCTTTGCATGTCCCCCTTATTTAACACACCAGATTGTGATCATCAGCTTGTCAGGAGAGAGATCCATGAACTGGACCAACAAGCTGATGATTTCAATCCGGTGTGTTAAATAAGGGAGGCGTGCAGAGCAAGAGGTCCCCCATGACTGGAATTGAGAACCACTGAATTGGAATGGCATTCTTTCTGTAGGTAAAACTTGCTATTCCCCAACCCTGATCAAAGCCGCCTACCTCAGATTTTTCTAATGATCCCAAAGACATTGATTGGCACTGGGTAACATGCTCAGGTGTGTTTGAATAGGGTTGGAGCTAAACTCTGCAGGAACATGGATCTCGAAGTCCAGATTTGAGGATCTCTGGTCTATATGCACAAACTAAAGCTGACTATCTGTGTTCACGCAGTGAAGCCGGGTCAATGTCCCATACCGGAGACGATTCCACTGTGTGCTGATAGCTGTTTCAATGATGGCCAGTGTCCTGCCACACAGAAATGTTGCCCAACCACCGGTGGCTTTGCATGCAGTGAACCGCGTGGCCAGGGAAGAGGTCAGGCAACATGCCTGGGAAGCGGCTATGGCCAGGGACAGGGAAGCGGCTATGGCCAGGGACAGGGAAGCGGCTATGGCCAGGGACAGGGAAGCGGCTATGGCCAGGGTGCGGGACAGGGAAGCGGCTTTGGCCAGGGTGCGGGACAGGGAAGCGGCTTTGGCCAGGGTGCGGGACAGGGAAGCGGCTTTGGCCAGGGTGCGGGACAGGGAAGCGGCGCTGGCCAGGGTGCGGGACAGGGAAGCGGCGCTGGCCAGGGTGCGGGACAGGGAAGCGGCGCTGGCCAGGGTGCGGGACAGGGAAGCGGCGCTGGCCAGGGTGCGGGACAGGGAAGCGGCGCTGGCCAGGGTGCGGGACAGGGAAGCGGCGCGGGACAGGGAAGCGGCGCTGGCCAGGGTGCGGGACAGGGAAGCGGTGCGGGACAGGGAAGCGGCGCTGGCCAGGGTGCGGGACAGGGAAGCGGCGCTGGCCAGGGTGCGGGACAGGGTGGCGGAGCTGGACAGGGCGCAGGACAGGGAGGCGGCGCTGGACAGGGCGCTGGACAGGGCGCTGGACAGGGAAGCGGCGCTGGCGCAGGACAGGGAAGCGGCGCTGGCGCAGGACAGGGAAGCGGCGCTGGCGCAGGACAGGGAAGCGGCGCTGGCGCAGGACAGGGAAGCGGCGCTGGCGCAGGACAGGGAAGCGGCGCTGGCGCAGGACAGGGAAGCGGCGCTGGCGCAGGACAGGGAAGCGGCGCTGGCGCAGGACAGGGAAGCGGCGCTGGCGCAGGACAGGGAAGCGGCGCAGGACAGGGAAGCGGCGCTGGCCAGGGCGCAGGACAGGGAAGCGGCGCTGGCCAGGGCGCAGGACAGGGTAGCGGCGCTGGAAAGGGCGCTGGACAGGGAAGCGGCGCTGGCCAGGGCGCAGGACAGGGTAGCGGCGCTGGAAAGGGCGCTGGACAGGGAAGCGGCTTTGGCCAGGGTGCAGGACAGGGAAGCGGCTTTGGCCAGGGTGCAGGACAGGGAAGCGGTGCTGGCGCTGGACAGGGTAGCGGAGCAGGACAGGGAAGCGGCTTTGGCCAGGGTGCAGGACAGGGAAGCGGCGCTGGCCAGGGTGCAGGAAAGGGAAGCGGCGCTGGAGCAGGACAGGGAAGCGGCTTTGGCCAGGGTGCAGGACAGGGAAGCGGCTTTGGCCAGGGTGCAGGACAGGGAAGCGGTGCTGGCGCTGGACAGGGTAGCGGAGCTGGAGCAGGACAGGGAAGCGGCTTTGGCCAGGGTGCAGGACAGGGAAGCGGCTTTGGCCAGGGCGCAGGACAGGGAAGCGGCTTTGGCCAGGGCGCTGGACAGGGAAGCGGTGCTGGCGCTGGACAGGGAAGCGGAGCTGGTGCAGGACAGGGAAGCGGCTTTGGCCAGGGTGCAGGACAGGGAAGCGGTGCTGGCGCTGGACAGGGTAGCGGAGCTGGAGCAGGACAGGGAAGCGGCTTTGGCCAGGGCGCAGGACAGGGAAGCGGCTTTGGCCAGGGCGCAGGACAGGGAAGCGGCTTTGGCCAGGGCGCTGGACAGGGAAGCGGCGCTGGCCAGGGCGCTGGACAGGGAAGCTGCGCTGGCCAGGGCGCAGGACAGGGAAGCGGCGCTGGCCAGGGCGCAGGACAGGGAAGCGGCGCTGGCCAGGGCGCTGGACAGGGAAGCGGCGCTGGCCAGGGCGCTGGACAGGGAAGCGGCGCTGGCCAGGGCGCTGGACAGGGAAGCGGCGCTGGCCAGGGCGCAGGACAGGGAAGCGGCGCTGGCCAGGGCGCAGGACAGGGAAGCGGCGCTGGCCAGGGCGCTGGACAGGGAAGCGGCGCTGGCCAGGGCGCTGGACAGGGAAGCGGTGCTGGCGCTGGACAGGGAAGCGGAGCTGGTGCAGGACAGGGAAGCGGCTTTGGCCAGGGTGCAGGACAGGGAAGCGGTGCTGGCGCTGGACAGGGTAGCGGAGCTGGAGCAGGACAGGGAAGCGGCTTTGGCCAGGGTGCAGGACAGGGAAGCGGCTTTGGCCAGGGCGCAGGACAGGGAAGCGGCTTTGGCCAGGGCGCTGGACAGGGTAGCGGAGCTGGAGCAGGACAGGGAAGCGGCTTTGGCCAGGGCGCAGGACAGGGAAGCGGCGCTGGCCAGGGCGCAGGACAGGGAAGCGGCGCTGGCCAGGGCGCAGGACAGGGAAGCGGCGCTGGCCAGGGCGCTGGACAGGGAAGCGGCGCTGGCCAGGGCGCTGGACAGGGAAGCGGCGCTGGCCAGGGCGCTGGACAGGGAAGCGGCGCTGGCCAGGGCGCAGGACAGGGAAGCGGCGCTGGCCAGGGCGCAGGACAGGGAAGCGGCGCTGGCCAGGGCGCAGGACAGGGAAGCGGCGCTGGCCAGGGCGCAGGACAGGGAAGCGGCGCTGGCCAGGGCGCAGGACAGGGAAGCGGCGCTGGCCAGGGCGCAGGACAGGGAAGCGGCGCTGGCGCAGGACAGGGAAGCGGCGCTGGCCAGGGCGCTGGACAGGGAAGCGGCGCTGGTGCTGGACAGGGTGCTGGACAGGGAAGCGGCGCTGGAGCTGGACAGGGAAGTGGCTTTGGCCAGGGTGCAGGACAGGGAAGCGGAGCTGGTGCTGGACAGGGCGCAGGACAGGGAAGCGGCGCTGGCGCAGGACACGGAAGTGGCTATGGCCAGGGCGCTGGTCAGGGATCTGGACAGGGTCAGGGAAGCGGTGCTGGACAGGGAAGCGGTGCTGGACAGGGAAGCGGCGCTGGTCAGGGATCTGGACAGGGTCAGGGAAGCGGTCAAGGGAATTGTCGGGGATGTCGCAAAGGTCATTGTCGTCTTTAGGGACCTGTTCATGGGAATTTTGCATAATACTTTTTTGGGGATCTTTTCCAATGCTTTTATTCAAATGGCATGTTTCCCTGTTTGCTTAAATAGTTTAGAAAGATTTTCTGACTCTCTACCACTATCACCTCAAATAAAATAAAAAAATTGCTTGATTTGAAGAGTTGGTGTTTGGTATCATTTTTTTAGTCTGCAATATTTAAAATGCACAGTTCTCTTATGATTACACCACATGTTAATACTCCAGCGCCACTACCTGGTTGATCTCCCAGGTGGCAGTATTGTGTCTTAATGCTGGCACCTGTCACACAAGAAGACAAAGCCACTCTGAGGAGAGCCGTGTTCATCAGAGTAAGTTGCCATTATTTTTCTAGTCCTAGACTGGGAAATGTTATTAACCTGTTAACAGTGGTTTTCTGTGTTCCTATATTTAAGTAAAGGGTGACTTTATTTAATAAGTACCACGTTTTCTTTGCTCGTCTTGTTTTTGTATTTGCAATCAATAGGGCCTGTGCGTAGCTACGAAAAACTGAGCAAACACATTGCTACGTTAAACTTGTAAAATGTTAAGTTGGTCGCAGTGCCATGCACTTAATGCCTCATCTGCGGTCATTCTTCAATCAGGTTCATTAGTTAACATATATAAATAACAAATAATAATGAACACTATTTCCACAGCACTTATTAATCTTAGTTCATGCTAATTTCAGCATTAATTTATGCATTATTCAAATCTCGAGTTGTGTTTGTAAACATTAATGTTCTGTGAACTAACATGAACAATGAATGACTCTACACAATTTATTAATCTTTGTCAATAAAAATAACGTACTGTTCATTCATGTTAATTAAAACATTAATGTTAACAAAACATCTCATTGTAAAGCATTACCATAAATATTTATTCATCATACTGTTGAACTTGACCATATTTTCTCTCTTGGATTACATGATTGCTGCAGATTCATTTTGCAGTTGATAGTGTCGCCATTGAAATGCTCAATCCTCTCGTAATTAGGCTAGCTAATGCTAGGTACACACCAAAATATTTTTTACAATATATATATATATACTCAAAAAGCTGATCCTCCATCTCTGCTGTCCACAACAAGTTCACTTTGTGCTGCGCCATGACGGCTTTAGTCTTCCATCATCTCGCTTTCTGATTGGATACGGTTTCGTTTCACGTGATATTATCCAGAGCGTGCATGCATTTGTCCTAGGGATTCCCCCCACACATCAGGATTCTGATCGTAAATATTAAACGTGTTGAATATTTACAATTCGCGATCGGGGCGTCTCCGATGTTCTTCCGATCAGGTTCAACACTCTTAACACACCTCACTCACAGCAAGAGAAAATCAGATAAGATAATCTGTAGAACCATCAAGATAATCGGGACATAGCTATGATTGTCGGAAAGGGGGGAAATCGGCCCAAAATCAGACCGATTTTCTTTTGGTGTGTACCCAGCATAAATTTATGACATGGCTAGAACGTAGCATTCAGCAGGTCCAACCCCAATCATGCACACCTGAACAAGCTAATCAAGGCATTTCAGATAATAGAAAGCTACAGGCAGGTGAGTTTGATCAGGGTTGGAATTAACCTGTTTTCCTTGAATCTTTAAAATCCCATTTTACAGAGGTTGATATTGCAGCAACACGTAATCGTTTTAGTTTTGTGCGCTTTGCTGTCTGCTTCTCCTGACGCACCAATTCAGTGCATTTTGCAGCAGAGATCACAGGCTGGGAGTATGACAGCTCGAATGTATTTCTCGTTGATTGCTGTTTTTTTGTGTCTGTTTGGATACTTCAGCATAACTCACGCTATTCAAAGACGAACCACAGGTGAAATATCTGTTAATCTCATTACAGAACCTGAAGAAATGCAGAAATAAGTGACTTTCAGTCTTTGAAAGTAGTTAACCTAGCTTTTGAATGAGTAATAGGTTTTAAACCGCTTTTGATTTGAAGCAGACAAATGTATAAACTTAGTATTTCGGTTTGAGACCCATTGCAAAACCACAGATTTACAAATGCTGAAACCGCACTCCCCTTATAATCCTCTTGAATTCTCTAGTAGATGGTTTCTGTCCGGAGAGGCTGATGGTCGAACCATCCCATCGAGGATGTTACTCTGATGAAGACTGCCCTGGAGGGCACAAATGCTGTCGATTTGAATTTGGGCCTGTTTGTGTGCTGCCTGTTTTCAGTGAGTTTCAGTTAATAATAGATTCTAAGGCTAAACTCACACACACATACTAGTAACGCTCTGGATTCAATGTAAGTTCTAAGCAGAGAGTTTGCCTTTTGTTGTTCTCTGAAGTCGGATTGAAATCATCCCTTGGGATGGTTTTAAGGACCGGTTGGATTTACAAAATAAAGAGGAATAATACTTCGAACAGTGGTTCTCAATTCCAGTCCCGGGGACCCCTTGCTCCGCCCCCTTTGCATGTCCCCCTTATTTAACACACCAGATTGTGATCATCAGCTTGTCAGGAGAGAGATCCATGAACTGGACCAACAAGCTGATGATTTCAATCCGGTGTGTTAAATAAGGGAGGCGTGCAGAGCAAGAGGTCCCCCATGACTGGAATTGAGAACCACTGAATTGGAATGGCATTCTTTCTGTAGGTAAAACTTGCTATTCCCCAACCCTGATCAAAGCCGCCTACCTCAGATTTTTCTAATGATCCCAAAGACATTGATTGGCACTGGGTAACATGCTCAGGTGTGTTTGAATAGGGTTGGAGCTAAACTCTGCAGGAACATGGATCTCGAAGTCCAGATTTGAGGATCTCTGGTCTATATGCACAAACTAAAGCTGACTATCTGTGTTCACGCAGTGAAGCCGGGTCAATGTCCCATACCGGAGACGATTCCACTGTGTGCTGATAGCTGTTTCAATGATGGCCAGTGTCCTGCCACACAGAAATGTTGCCCAACCACCGGTGGCTTTGCATGCAGTGAACCGCGTGGCCAGGGAAGAGGTCAGGCAACATGCCTGGGAAGCGGCTATGGCCAGGGACAGGGAAGCGGCTATGGCCAGGGACAGGGAAGCGGCTATGGCCAGGGACAGGGAAGCGGCTATGGCCAGGGACAGGGAAGCGGCTATGGCCAGGGACAGGGAAGCGGCTTTGGCCAGGGTGCGGGACAGGGAAGCGGCTTTGGCCAGGGTGCGGGACAGGGAAGCGGCGCTGGCCAGGGTGCGGGACAGGGAAGCGGCGCTGGCCAGGGTGCGGGACAGGGAAGCGGCGCTGGCCAGGGTGCGGGACAGGGAAGCGGCGCTGGCCAGGGTGCGGGACAGGGAAGCGGCGCTGGCCAGGGTGCGGGACAGGGAAGCGGCGCTGGCCAGGGTGCGGGACAGGGAAGCGGCGCGGGACAGGGAAGCGGCGCTGGCCAGGGTGCGGGACAGGGAAGCGGTGCGGGACAGGGAAGCGGCGCTGGCCAGGGTGCGGGACAGGGAAGCGGCGCTGGCCAGGGTGCGGGACAGGGAAGTGGCGCTGGTGCTGGACAGGGTGGCGGAGCTGGACAGGGCGCAGGACAGGGAGGCGGCGCTGGACAGGGCGCTGGACAGGGCGCAGGACAGGGAAGCGGCGCTGGCGCAGGACAGGGAAGCGGCGCTGGCGCAGGACAGGGAAGCGGCGCTGGCGCAGGACAGGGAAGCGGCGCTGGCGCAGGACAGGGAAGCGGCGCTGGCCAGGGTGCAGGACAGGGAAGCGGCGCTGGCCAGGGTGCAGGACAGGGAAGCGGCGCTGGCCAGGGTGCAGGAAAGGGAAGCGGCGCTGGAGCAGGACAGGGAAGCGGCTTTGGCCAGGGTGCAGGACAGGGAAGCGGCTTTGGCCAGGGTGCAGGACAGGGAAGCGGTGCTGGCGCTGGACAGGGTAGCGGAGCTGGAGCAGGACAGGGAAGCGGCTTTGGCCAGGGTGCAGGACAGGGAAGCGGCGCTGGCCAGGGTGCAGGAAAGGGAAGCGGCTTTGGCCAGGGTGCAGGACAGGGAAGCGGCTTTGGCCAGGGTGCAGGACAGGGAAGCGGCTTTGGCCAGGGTGCAGGACAGGGAAGCGGTGCTGGCGCTGGACAGGGTAGCGGAGCTGGAGCAGGACAGGGAAGCGGCTTTGGCCAGGGCGCAGGACAGGGAAGCGGCTTTGGCCAGGGCGCAGGACAGGGAAGCGGCTTTGGCCAGGGCGCTGGACAGGGAAGCGGTGCTGGCACTGGACAGGGAAGCGGAGCTGGTGCAGGACAGGGAAGCGGCTTTGGCCAGGGTGCAGGACAGGGAAGCGGTGCTGGCGCTGGACAGGGTAGCGGAGCTGGAGCAGGACAGGGAAGCGGCTTTGGCCAGGGCGCAGGACAGGGAAGCGGCTTTGGCCAGGGCGCAGGACAGGGAAGCGGCTTTGGCCAGGGCGCAGGACAGGGAAGCGGCTTTGGCCAGGGCGCAGGACAGGGAAGCGGCGCTGGACAGGGAAGCGGCGCTGGCCAGGGCGCTGGACAGGGAAGCGGCGCTGGCCAGGGCGCTGGACAGGGAAGCGGCGCTGGCCAGGGCGCTGGACAGGGAAGCGGTGCTGGCGCTGGACAGGGTAGCGGAGCTGGAGCAGGACAGGGAAGCGGCTTTGGCCAGGGTGCAGGACAGGGAAGCGGTGCTGGCGCTGGACAGGGTAGCGGAGCTGGAGCAGGACAGGGAAGCGGCTTTGGCCAGGGTGCAGGACAGGGAAGCGGCTTTGGCCAGGGCGCAGGACAGGGAAGCGGCTTTGGCCAGGGCGCTGGACAGGGTAGCGGAGCTGGAGCAGGACAGGGAAGCGGCTTTGGCCAGGGCGCAGGACAGGGAAGCGGCTTTGGCCAGGGCGCAGGACAGGGAAGCGGCGCTGGCCAGGGCGCAGGACAGGGAAGCGGCGCTGGCCAGGGCGCAGGACAGGGAAGCGGCGCTGGCCAGGGAAGCGGCGCTGGCCAGGGCGCTGGACAGGGAAGCGGCGCTGGACAGGGCGCTGGACAGGGAAGCGGCGCTGGACAGGGAAGCGGCGCTGGACAGGGAAGCGGCGCTGGACAGGGAAGCGGCGCTGGACAGGGAAGCGGCGCTGGACAGGGAAGCGGCGCTGGCCAGGGCGCAGGACAGGGAAGCGGCTCTGGCCAGGGCGCAGGACAGGGAAGCGGCGCTGGCCAGGGCGCAGGACAGGGAAGCGGCGCTGGCCAGGGCGCAGGACAGGGAAGCGGCGCTGGCCAGGGAAGCGGCGCTGGACAGGGAAGCGGCGCTGGCCAGGGAAGCGGCGCTGGCCAGGGAAGCGGCGCTGGCCAGGGCGCTGGACAGGGAAGCGGCGCTGGCCAGGGCGCAGGACAGGGAAGCGGCGCTGGCCAGGGCGCAGGACAGGGAAGCGGCGCTGGCCAGGGCGCAGGACAGGGAAGCGGCGCTGGCCAGGGCGCAGGACAGGGAAGCGGCGCTGGCCAGGGCGCAGGACAGGGTAGCGGAGCTGGAGCAGGACAGGGAAGCGGCGCTGGCCAGGGCGCTGGACAGGGAAGCGGCGCTGGCCAGGGCGCAGGACAGGGAAGCGGCGCTGGCCAGGGCGCAGGACAGGGAAGCGGCGCTGGCCAGGGCGCAGGACAGGGAAGCGGCGCTGGCCAGGGCGCAGGACAGGGAAGCGGCGCTGGCCAGGGCGCAGGACAGGGAAGCGGCGCTGGCCAGGGCGCAGGACAGGGAAGCGGCGCTGGCCAGGGCGCAGGACAGGGAAGCGGCGCTGGAGCAGGACAGGGAAGCGGCGCTGGCCAGGGCGCTGGACAGGGAAGCGGCGCTGGCCAGGGCGCAGGACAGGGAAGCGGCGCTGGCCAGGGCGCAGGACAGGGAAGCGGTGCTGGCCAGGGCGCAGGACAGGGAAGCGGCGCTGGCCAGGGCGCAGGACAGGGAAGCGGCGCTTGAGCAGTACAGGGAAGCGGCTTTGGCCAGGGCGCAGGACAGGGAAGCGGCTTTGGCCAGGGCGCAGGACAGGGAAGCGGCGCTGGCGCAGGACAGGGAAGCGGCGCTGGCGCAGGACAGGGTAGCGGCGCTGGAGCAGTACAGGGAAGCGGCTTTGGCCAGGGCGCAGGACAGGGAAGCGGCGCTGGCGCAGGACAGGGAAGCGGCGCTGGCGCAGGACAGGGTAGCGGCGCTGGCACTGGACAGTGTAGCGGAGCTGGACAGGGTGCTGGACAGGGAAGCGGCGCTGGTGCTGGACAGGGAAGCGGCGCTGGAGCAGGACAGGGAAGCGGCTTTGGCCAGGGTGCAGGACAGGGTAGCGGAGCTGGACAGGGCGCAGGACAGGGAAGCGGCGCTGGCGCAGCACAGGGAAGCGGCGCTGGCGCAGCACAGGGAAGCGGCGCTGGCGCAGCACAGGGAAGCGGCGCTGGCGCAGCACAGGGAAGCGGCGCTGGCGCAGCACAGGGAAGCGGCGCTGGCGCAGCACAGGGAAGCGGCTTTGGCCAGGGTGCAGGACAGGGAAGCGGCGCTGGAGCAGGACAGGGAAGTGGCTTAGGCCAGGGTGCAGGACAGGGAAGCGGTGCTGGCGCTGGACAGGGAAGCCGAGCTGGACAGGGTGCAGGACAGGGAAGAGGAGCTGGTGCTGGACAGGGTGCAGGACAGGGAAGCGGCGCTGGTGCTGGACAGGGTGCTGGACAGGGAAGCGGCGCTGGAGCTGGACAGGGAAGTGGCTTTGGCCAGGGTGCAGGACAGGGAAGCGGAGCTGGTGCTGGACAGGGCACAGGACAGGGAAGCGGCGCTGGCGCAGGACACGGAAGTGGCTATGGCCAGGGCGCTGGTCAGGGATCTGGACAGGGTCAGGGAAGCGGTGCTGGACAGGGAAGCGGTGCTGGACAGGGAAGCGGCGCTGGTCAGGGATCTGGACAGGGTCAGGGAAGCGGTCAAGGGAATTGTCGGGGATGTCGCAAAGGTCATTGTCGTCTTTAGGGACCTGTTCATGGGAATTTTGCATAATACTTTTTTGGGGATCTTTTCCAATGCTTTTATTCAAATGGCATGTTTCCCTGTTTGCTTAAATAGTTTAGAAAGATTTTCTGACTCTCTACCACTATCACCTCAAATAAAATAAAAAAATTGCTTGATTTGAAGAGTTGGTGTTTGGTATCATTTTTTTAGTCTGCAATATTTAAAATGCACAGTTCTCTTATGATTACACCACATGTTAATACTCCAGCGCCACTACCTGGTTGATCTCCCAGGTGGCAGTATTGTGTCTTAATGCTGGCACCTGTCACACAAGAAGACAAAGCCACTCTGAGGAGAGCCGTGTTCATCAGAGTAAGTTGCCATTATTTTTCTAGTCCTAGACTGGGAAATGTTATTAACCTGTTAACAGTGGTTTTCTGTGTTCCTATATTTAAGTAAAGGGTGACTTTATTTAATAAGTACCACGTTTTCTTTGCTCGTCTTGTTTTTGTATTTGCAATCAATAGGGCCTGTGCGTAGCTACGAAAAACTGAGCAAACACATTGCTACGTTAAACTTGTAAAATGTTAAGTTGGTCGCAGTGCCATGCACTTAATGCCTCATCTGCGGTCATTCTTCAATCAGGTTCATTAGTTAACATATATAAATAACAAATAATAATGAACACTATTTCCACAGCACTTATTAATCTTAGTTCATGCTAATTTCAGCATTAATTTATGCATTATTCAAATCTCGAGTTGTGTTTGTAAACATTAATGTTCTGTGAACTAACATGAACAATGAATGACTCTACACAATTTATTAATCTTTGTCAATAAAAATAACGTACTGTTCATTCATGTTAATTAAAACATTAATGTTAACAAAACATCTCATTGTAAAGCATTACCATAAATATTTATTCATCATACTGTTGAACTTGACCATATTTTCTCTCTTGGATTACATGATTGCTGCAGATTCATTTTGCAGTTGATAGTGTCGCCATTGAAATGCTCAATCCTCTCGTAATTAGGCTAGCTAATGCTAGGTACACACCAAAATATTTTTTACAATATATATATATATACTCAAAAAGCTGATCCTCCATCTCTGCTGTCCACAACAAGTTCACTTTGTGCTGCGCCATGACGGCTTTAGTCTTCCATCATCTCGCTTTCTGATTGGATACGGTTTCGTTTCACGTGATATTATCCAGAGCGTGCATGCATTTGTCCTAGGGATTCCCCCCACACATCAGGATTCTGATCGTAAATATTAAACGTGTTGAATATTTACAATTCGCGATCGGGGCGTCTCCGATGTTCTTCCGATCAGGTTCAACACTCTTAACAGACCTCACTCACAGCAAGAGAAAATCAGATAAGATAATCTGTAGAACCATCAAGATAATCGGGACATAGCTATGATTGTCGGAAAGGGGGGAAATCGGCCCAAAATCAGACCGATTTTCTTTTGGTGTGTACCCAGCATAAATTTATGACATGGCTAGAACGTAGCATTCAGCAGGTCCAACCCCAATCATGCACACCTGAACAAGCTAATCAAGGCATTTCAGATAATAGAAAGCTACAGGCAGGTGAGTTTGATCAGGGTTGGAATTAACCTGTTTTCCTTGAATCTTTAAAATCCCATTTTACAGAGGTTGATATTGCAGCAACACGTAATCGTTTTAGTTTTGTGCGCTTTGCTGTCTGCTTCTCCTGACGCACCAATTCAGTGCATTTTGCAGCAGAGATCACAGGCTGGGAGTATGACAGCTCGAATGTATTTCTCGTTTATTGCTGTTTTTTTGTGTCTGTTTGGATACTTCAGCATAACTCACGCTATTCAAAGACGAACCACAGGTGAAATATCTGTTAATCTCATTACAGAACCTGAAGAAATGCAGAAATAAGTGACTTTCAGTCTTTGAAAGTAGTTAACCTAGCTTTTGAATGAGTAATAGGTTTTAAACCGCTTTTGATTTGAAGCAGACAAATGTATAAACTTAGTATTTCGGTTTGAGACCCATTGCAAAACCACAGATTTACAAATGCTGAAACCGCACTCCCCTTATAATCCTCTTGAATTCTCTAGTAGATGGTTTCTGTCCGGAGAGGCTGATGGTCGAACCATCCCATCGAGGATGTTACTCTGATGAAGACTGCCCTGGAGGGCACAAATGCTGTCGATTTGAATTTGGGCCTGTTTGTGTGCTGCCTGTTTTCAGTGAGTTTCAGTTAATAATAGATTCTAAGGCTAAACTCACACACACATACTAGTAACGCTCTGGATTCAATGTAAGTTCTAAGCAGAGAGTTTGCCTTTTGTTGTTCTCTGAAGTCGGATTGAAATCATCCCTTGGGATGGTTTTAAGGACCGGTTGGATTTACAAAATAAAGAGGAATAATACTTCGAACAGTGGTTCTCAATTCCAGTCCCGGGGACCCCTTGCTCCGCACCCTTTGCATGTCCCCCTTATTTAACACACCAGATTGTGATCATCAGCTTGTCAGGAGAGAGATCCATGAACTGGACCAACAAGCTGATGATTTCAATCCGGTGTGTTAAATAAGGGAGGCGTGCAGAGCAAGAGGTCCCCCATGACTGGAATTGAGAACCACTGAATTGGAATGGCATTCTTTCTGTAGGTAAAACTTGCTATTCCCCAACCCTGATCAAAGCCGCCTACCTCAGATTTTTCTAATGATCCCAAAGACATTGATTGGCACTGGGTAACATGCTCAGGTGTGTTTGAATAGGGTTGGAGCTAAACTCTGCAGGAACATGGATCTCGAAGTCCAGATTTGAGGATCTCTGGTCTATATGCACAAACTAAAGCTGACTATCTGTGTTCACGCAGTGAAGCCGGGTCAATGTCCCATACCGGAGACGATTCCACTGTGTGCTGATAGCTGTTTCAATGATGGCCAGTGTCCTGCCACACAGAAATGTTGCCCAACCACCGGTGGCTTTGCATGCAGTGAACCGCGTGGCCAGGGAAGAGGTCAGGCAACATGCCATGGAAGCGGCTATGGCCAGGGACTGGGAAGCGGCTATGGCCAGGGACTGGGAAGCGGCTATGGCCAGGGACAGGGAAGCGGCTATGGCCAGGGACAGGGAAGCGGCTATGGCCAGGGACAGGGAAGCGGCTATGGCCAGGGACAGGGAAGCGGCTATGGCCAGGGACAGGGAAGCGGCTTTGGCCAGGGTGCGGGACAGGGAAGCGGCTTTGGCCAGGGTGCGGGACAGGGAAGCGGCACTGGCGAGGGTGCGGGACAGGGAAGCGGCGCTGGCGAGGGTGCGGGACAGGGAAGCGGCGCGGGACAGGGAAGCGGCGCTGGCCAGGGTGCGGGACAGGGAAGCGGTGCGGGACAGGGAAGCGGCGCGGGACAGGGTGCGGGACAGGGAAGTGGCGCTGGTGCTGGACAGGGTGGCGGAGCTGGACAGGGCGCAGGACAGGGAGGCGGCGCTGGACAGGGTGCTGGACAGGGAAGCGGCGCTGGAGCAGGACAGGGAAGTGGCTTTGGCCAGGGCGCAGGACAGGGAAGCGGCGCTGGCGCAGGACAGGGAAGCGGCGCTGGCGCAGGACAGGGAAGCGGCGCTGGCGCAGGACAGGGTAGCGGCGCTGGCCAGGGCGCAGGACAGGGTAGCGGCGCTGGAAAGGGCGCTGGACAGGGAAGCGGCTTTGGCCAGGGTGCAGGACAGGGAAGCGGCTTTGGCCAGGGTGCAGGACAGGGAAGCGGCTTTGGCCAGGGTGCAGGACAGGGAAGCGGTGCTGGCGCTGGACAGGGTAGCGGAGCTGGAGCAGGACAGGGAAGCGGCTTTGGCCAGGGTGCAGGACAGGGAAGCGGCGCTGGCCAGGGTGCAGGAAAGGGAAGCGGCTTTGGCCAGGGTGCAGGACAGGGAAGCGGCTTTGGCCAGGGTGCAGGACAGGGAAGCGGCTTTGGCCAGGGTGCAGGACAGGGAAGCGGTGCTGGCGCTGGACAGGGTAGCGGAGCTGGAGCAGGACAGGGAAGCGGCTTTGGCCAGGGCGCAGGACAGGGAAGCGGCTTTGGCCAGGGCGCAGGACAGGGAAGCGGCTTTGGCCAGGGCGCTGGACAGGGAAGCGGTGCTGGCACTGGACAGGGAAGCGGAGCTGGTGCAGGACAGGGAAGCGGCTTTGGCCAGGGTGCAGGACAGGGAAGCGGCTTTGGCCAGGGTGCAGGACAGGGAAGCGGCGCTGGCCAGGGTGCAGGACAGGGAAGCGGCGCTGGCCAGGGCGCAGGACAGGGAAGCGGCGCTGGCCAGGGCGCAGGACAGGGAAGCGGCGCTGGCCAGGGCGCAGGACAGGGAAGCGGCGCTGGCCAGGGCGCAGGACAGGGAAGCGGCGCTGGCCAGGGCGCAGGACAGGGAAGCGGCGCTGGCCAGGGCGCAGGACAGGGAAGCGGCGCTGGCCAGGGCGCAGGACAGGGAAGCGGCGCTGGCCATGGCGCTGGACAGGGAAGCGGCGCTGGACAGGGAAGCGGCGCTGGACAGGGCGCTGGACAGGGAAGCGGCGCTGGCCAGGGCGCAGGACAGGGAAGCGGCGCTGGCCAGGGCGCAGGACAGGGAAGCGGCGCTGGCCAGGGCGCAGGACAGGGAAGCGGCGCTGGCCAGGGCGCAGGACAGGGAAGCGGCGCTGGCCAGGGCGCAGGACAGGGAAGCGGCGCTGGCCAGGGCGCAGGACAGGGAAGCGGCGCTGGCCAGGGCGCTGGACAGGGAAGCGGCGCTGGCCAGGGCGCTGGACAGGGAAGCGGCGCTGGCCAGGGCGCAGGACAGGGAAGCGGCGCTGGCCAGGGCGCAGGACAGGGAAGCGGCGCTGGCCAGGGCGCAGGACAGGGAAGCGGCGCTGGCCAGGGCGCAGGACAGGGAAGCGGCGCTGGCCAGGGCGCAGGACAGGGAAGCGGCGCTGGCCAGGGCGCAGGACAGGGAAGCGGCGCTGGCCAGGGCGCAGGACAGGGAAGCGGCGCTGGCCAGGGCGCAGGACAGGGAAGCGGCGCTGGCCAGGGCGCTGGACAGGGAAGCGGCGCTGGCCAGGGCGCAGGACAGGGAAGCGGCGCTGGCCAGGGCGCAGGACAGGGAAGCGGCGCTGGAGCAGTACAGGGAAGCGGCTTTGGCCAGGGCGCAGGACAGGGAAGCGGCTTTGGCCAGGGCGCAGGACAGGGAAGCGGCGCTGGCGCAGGACAGGGTAGCGGCGCTGGAGCAGTACAGGGAAGCGGCTTTGGCCAGGGCGCAGGACAGGGAAGCGGCGCTGGCGCAGGACAGGGTAGCGGCGCTGGCGCAGGACAGGGTAGCGGCGCTGGCACTGGACAGTGTAGCGGAGCTGGACAGGGTGCTGGACAGGGAAGCGGCGCTGGTGCTGGACAGGGAAGCGGCGCTGGAGCAGGACAGGGAAGCGGCTTTGGCCAGGGCGCAGGACAGGGTAGCGGAGCTGGACAGGGCGCAGGACAGGGAAGCGGCTTTGGCCAGGGCGCAGGACAGGGTAGCGGAGCTGGACAGGGCGCAGGACAGGGAAGCGGCGCTGGCGCAGCACAGGGAAGCGGCGCTGGCGCAGCACAGGGAAGCGGCGCTGGCGCAGCACAGGGAAGCGGCGCTGGCGCAGCACAGGGAAGCGGCGCTGGCGCAGCACAGGGAAGCGGCGCTGGCGCAGCACAGGGAAGCGGCTTTGGCCAGGGTGCAGGACAGGGAAGCGGCGCTGGAGCAGGACAGGGAAGTGGCTTAGGCCAGGGTGCAGGACAGGGAAGCGGTGCTGGCGCTGGACAGGGAAGCCGAGCTGGACAGGGTGCAGGACAGGGAAGAAGAGCTGGTGCTGGACAGGGTGCAGGACAGGGAAGCGGCGCTGGTGCTGGACAGGGTGCTGGACAGGGAAGCGGCGCTGGAGCTGGACAGGGAAGTGGCTTTGGCCAGGGTGCAGGACAGGGAAGCGGAGCTGGTGCTGGACAGGGCGCAGGACAGGGAAGCGGCGCTGGCGCAGGACACGGAAGTGGCTATGGCCAGGGCGCTGGTCAGGGATCTGGACAGGGTCAGGGAAGCGGTGCTGGACAGGGAAGCGGTGCTGGACAGGGAAGCGGCGCTGGTCAGGGATCTGGACAGGGTCAGGGAAGCGGTCAAGGGAATTGTCGGGGATGTCGCAAAGGTCATTGTCGTCTTTAGGGACCTGTTCATGGGAATTTTGCATAATACTTTTTTGGGGATCTTTTCCAATGCTTTTATTCAAATGGCATGTTTCCCTGTTTGCTTAAATAGTGGTAGAGAGTCAGAAAATCTTTCTAAACTATCACCTCAAATAAAATAAAAAAATTGCTTGATTTGAAGAGTTGGTGTTTGGTATCATTTTTTTAGTCTGCAATATTTAAAATGCACAGTTCTCTTATGATTACACCACATGTTAATACTCCAGCGCCACTACCTGGTTGATCTCCCAGGTGGCAGTATTGTGTCTTAATGCTGGCACCTGTCACACAAGAAGACAAAGCCACTCTGAGGAGAGCCGTGTTCATCAGAGTAAGTTGCCATTATTTTTCTAGTCCTAGACTGGGAAATGTTATTAACCTGTTAACAGTGGTTTTCTGTGTTCCTATATTTAAGTAAAGGGTGACTTTATTTAATAAGTACCACGTTTTCTTTGCTCGTCTTGTTTTTGTATTTGCAATCAATAGGGCCTGTGCGTAGCTACGAAAAACTGAGCAAACACATTGCTACGTTAAACTTGTAAAATGTTAAGTTGGTCGCAGTGCCATGCACTTAATGCCTCATCTGCGGTCATTCTTCAATCAGGTTCATTAGTTAACATATATAAATAACAAATAATAATGAACACTATTTCCACAGCACTTATTAATCTTAGTTCATGCTAATTTCAGCATTAATTTATGCATTATTCAAATCTCGAGTTGTGTTTGTAAACATTAATGTTCTGTGAACTAACATGAACAATGAATGACTCTACACAATTTATTAATCTTTGTCAATAAAAATAACGTACTGTTCATTCATGTTAATTAAAACATTAATGTTAACAAAACATCTCATTGTAAAGCATTACCATAAATATTTATTCATCATACTGTTGAACTTGACCATATTTTCTCTCTTGGATTACATGATTGCTGCAGATTCATTTTGCAGTTGATAGTGTCGCCATTGAAATGCTCAATCCTCTCGTAATTAGGCTAGCTAATGCTAGGTACACACCAAAATATTTTTTACAATATATATATATATATACTCAAAAAGCTGATCCTCCATCTCTGCTGTCCACAACAAGTTCACTTTGTGCTGCGCCATGACGGCTTTAGTCTTCCATCATCTCGCTTTCTGATTGGATACGGTTTCGTTTCACGTGATATTATCCAGAGCGTGCATGCATTTGTCCTAGGGATTCCCCCCACACATCAGGATTCTGATCGTAAATATTAAACGTGTTGAATATTTACAATTCGCGATCGGGGCGTCTCCGATGTTCTTCCGATCAGGTTCAACACTCTTAACACACCTCACTCACAGCAAGAGAAAATCAGATAAGATAATCTGTAGAACCATCAAGATAATCGGGACATAGCTATGATTGTCGGAAAGGGGGGAAATCGGCCCAAAATCAGACCGATTTTCTTTTGGTGTGTACCCAGCATAAATTTATGACATGGCTAGAACGTAGCATTCAGCAGGTCCAACCCCAATCATGCACACCTGAACAAGCTAATCAAGGCATTTCAGATAATAGAAAGCTACAGGCAGGTGAGTTTGATCAGGGTTGGAATTAACCTGTTTTCCTTGAATCTTTAAAATCCCATTTTACAGAGGTTGATATTGCAGCAACACGTAATCGTTTTAGTTTTGTGCGCTTTGCTGTCTGCTTCTCCTGACGCACCAATTCAGTGCATTTTGCAGCAGAGATCACAGGCTGGGAGTATGACAGCTCGAATGTATTTCTCGTTGATTGCTGTTTTTTTGTGTCTGTTTGGATACTTCAGCATAACTCACGCTATTCAAAGACGAACCACAGGTGAAATATCTGTTAATCTCATTACAGAACCTGAAGAAATGCAGAAATAAGTGACTTTCAGTCTTTGAAAGTAGTTAACCTAGCTTTTGAATGAGTAATAGGTTTTAAACCGCTTTTGATTTGAAGCAGACAAATGTATAAACTTAGTATTTCGGTTTGAGACCCATTGCAAAACCACAGATTTACAAATGCTGAAACCGCACTCCCCTTATAATCCTCTTGAATTCTCTAGTAGATGGTTTCTGTCCGGAGAGGCTGATGGTCGAACCATCCCATCGAGGATGTTACTCTGATGAAGACTGCCCTGGAGGGCACAAATGCTGTCGATTTGAATTTGGGCCTGTTTGTGTGCTGCCTGTTTTCAGTGAGTTTCAGTTAATAATAGATTCTAAGGCTAAACTCACACACACATACTAGTAACGCTCTGGATTCAATGTAAGTTCTAAGCAGAGAGTTTGCCTTTTGTTGTTCTCTGAAGTCGGATTGAAATCATCCCTTGGGATGGTTTTAAGGACCGGTTGGATTTACAAAATAAAGAGGAATAATACTTCGAACAGTGGTTCTCAATTCCAGTCCCGGGGACCCCTTGCTCCGCCCCCTTTGCATGTCCCCCTTATTTAACACACCAGATTGTGATCATCAGCTTGTCAGGAGAGAGATCCATGAACTGGACCAACAAGCTGATGATTTCAATCCGGTGTGTTAAATAAGGGAGGCGTGCAGAGCAAGAGGTCCCCCATGACTGGAATTGAGAACCACTGAATTGGAATGGCATTCTTTCTGTAGGTAAAACTTGCTATTCCCCAACCCTGATCAAAGCCGCCTACCTCAGATTTTTCTAATGATCCCAAAGACATTGATTGGCACTGGGTAACATGCTCAGGTGTGTTTGAATAGGGTTGGAGCTAAACTCTGCAGGAACATGGATCTCGAAGTCCAGATTTGAGGATCTCTGGTCTATATGCACAAACTAAAGCTGACTATCTGTGTTCACGCAGTGAAGCCGGGTCAATGTCCCATACCGGAGACGATTCCACTGTGTGCTGATAGCTGTTTCAATGATGGCCAGTGTCCTGCCACACAGAAATGTTGCCCAACCACCGGTGGCTTTGCATGCAGTGAACCGCGTGGCCAGGGAAGAGGTCAGGCAACATGCCTGGGAAGCGGCTATGGCCAGGGACAGGGAAGCGGCTATGGCCAGGGACAGGGAAGCGGCTATGGCCAGGGACAGGGAAGCGGCTATGGCCAGGGACAGGGAAGCGGCTATGGCCAGGGACAGGGAAGCGGCTTTGGCCAGGGTGCGGGACAGGGAAGCGGCTTTGGCCAGGGTGCGGGACAGGGAAGCGGCGCTGGCCAGGGTGCGGGACAGGGAAGCGGCGCTGGCCAGGGTGCGGGACAGGGAAGCGGCGCTGGCCAGGGTGCGGGACAGGGAAGCGGCGCTGGCCAGGGTGCGGGACAGGGAAGCGGCGCTGGCCAGGGTGCGGGACAGGGAAGCGGCGCTGGCCAGGGTGCGGGACAGGGAAGCGGCGCTGGCCAGGGTGCGGGACAGGGAAGCGGCGCGGGACAGGGAAGCGGCGCTGGACAGGGAAGCGGTGCGGGACAGGGAAGCGGCGCTGGCCAGGGTGCGGGACAGGGAAGCGGCGCTGGCCAGGGTGCGGGACAGGGAAGTGGCGCTGGTGCTGGACAGGGTGGCGGAGCTGGACAGGGCGCAGGACAGGGAGGCGGCGCTGGACAGGGCGCAGGACAGGGAAGCGGCGCTGGCGCAGGACAGGGAAGCGGCGCTGGCGCAGGACAGGGAAGCGGCGCTGGCGCAGGACAGGGAAGCGGCGCTGGCCAGGGTGCAGGACAGGGAAGCGGCGCTGGCCAGGGTGCAGGAAAGGGAAGCGGCGCTGGAGCAGGACAGGGAAGCGGCTTTGGCCAGGGTGCAGGACAGGGAAGCGGCTTTGGCCAGGGTGCAGGACAGGGAAGCGGTGCTGGCGCTGGACAGGGTAGCGGAGCTGGAGCAGGACAGGGAAGCGGCTTTGGCCAGGGTGCAGGACAGGGAAGCGGCGCTGGCCAGGGTGCAGGACAGGGAAGCGGCTTTGGCCAGGGTGCAGGACAGGGAAGCGGCTTTGGCCAGGGTGCAGGACAGGGAAGCGGCTTTGGCCAGGGTGCAGGACAGGGAAGCGGTGCTGGCGCTGGACAGGGTAGCGGAGCTGGAGCAGGACAGGGAAGCGGCTTTGGCCAGGGCGCAGGACAGGGAAGCGGCTTTGGCCAGGGCGCAGGACAGGGAAGCGGCTTTGGCCAGGGCGCTGGACAGGGAAGCGGTGCTGGCACTGGACAGGGAAGCGGAGCTGGTGCAGGACAGGGAAGCGGCTTTGGCCAGGGTGCAGGACAGGGAAGCGGTGCTGGCGCTGGACAGGGTAGCGGAGCTGGAGCAGGACAGGGAAGCGGCTTTGGCCAGGGCGCAGGACAGGGAAGCGGCTTTGGCCAGGGCGCAGGACAGGGAAGCGGCTTTGGCCAGGGCGCAGGACAGGGAAGCGGCTTTGGCCAGGGCGCAGGACAGGGAAGCGGCTTTGGCCAGGGCGCAGGACAGGGAAGCGGCGCTGGACAGGGAAGCGGCGCTGGCCAGGGCGCTGGACAGGGAAGCGGCGCTGGCCAGGGCGCTGGACAGGGAAGCGGCGCTGGCCAGGGCGCTGGACAGGGAAGCGGTGCTGGCGCTGGACAGGGTAGCGGAGCTGGAGCAGGACAGGGAAGCGGCTTTGGCCAGGGTGCAGGACAGGGAAGCGGTGCTGGCGCTGGACAGGGTAGCGGAGCTGGAGCAGGACAGGGAAGCGGCTTTGGCCAGGGTGCAGGACAGGGAAGCGGCTTTGGCCAGGGCGCAGGACAGGGAAGCGGCTTTGGCCAGGGCGCTGGACAGGGTAGCGGAGCTGGAGCAGGACAGGGAAGCGGCTTTGGCCAGGGCGCAGGACAGGGAAGCGGCTTTGGCCAGGGCGCAGGACAGGGAAGCGGCGCTGGCCAGGGCGCAGGACAGGGAAGCGGCGCTGGCCAGGGCGCAGGACAGGGAAGCGGCGCTGGCCAGGGAAGCGGCGCTGGCCAGGGCGCTGGACAGGGAAGCGGCGCTGGCCAGGGCGCTGGACAGGGAAGCGGCGCTGGACAGGGAAGCGGCGCTGGCCAGGGCGCTGGACAGGGAAGCGGCGCTGGCCAGGGCGCAGGACAGGGAAGCGGCGCTGGCCAGGGCGCAGGACAGGGAAGCGGCGCTGGCCAGGGCGCAGGACAGGGAAGCGGCGCTGGCCAGGGCGCAGGACAGGGAAGCGGCGCTGGCCAGGGCGCTGGACAGGGAAGCGGCGCTGGCCAGGGCGCTGGACAGGGAAGCGGCGCTGGCCAGGGCGCAGGACAGGGAAGCGGCGCTGGCCAGGGCGCAGGACAGGGAAGCGGCGCTGGAGCAGGACAGGGAAGCGGCGCTGGAGCAGGACAGGGAAGCGGCGCTGGCCAGGGCGCTGGACAGGGAAGCGGCGCTGGCCAGGGCGCTGGACAGGGAAGCGGCGCTGGCCAGGGCGCAGGACAGGGAAGCGGTGCTGGCCAGGGCGCAGGACAGGGAAGCGGCGCTGGCCAGGGCGCAGGACAGGGAAGCGGCCCTGGAGCAGTACAGGGAAGCGGCTTTGGCCAGGGCGCAGGACAGGGAAGCGGCTTTGGCCAGGGCGCAGGACAGGGAAGCGGCGCTGGCGCAGGACAGGGAAGCGGCGCTGGCGCAGGACAGGGTAGCGGCGCTGGAGCAGTACAGGGAAGCGGCTTTGGCCAGGGCGCAGGACAGGGAAGCGGCGCTGGCGCAGGACAGGGAAGCGGCGCTGGCGCAGGACAGGGTAGCGGCGCTGGCACTGGACAGTGTAGCGGAGCTGGACAGGGTGCTGGACAGGGAAGCGGCGCTGGCGCAGCACAGGGAAGCGGCGCTGGCGCAGCACAGGGAAGCGGCGCTGGCGCAGCACAGGGAAGCGGCGCTGGCGCAGCACAGGGAAGCGGCTTTGGCCAGGGTGCAGGACAGGGAAGCGGCGCTGGAGCAGGACAGGGAAGTGGCTTAGGCCAGGGTGCAGGACAGGGAAGCGGTGCTGGCGCTGGACAGGGAAGCCGAGCTGGACAGGGTGCAGGACAGGGAAGAGGAGCTGGTGCTGGACAGGGTGCAGGACAGGGAAGCGGCGCTGGTGCTGGACAGGGTGCTGGACAGGGAAGCGGCGCTGGAGCTGGACAGGGAAGTGGCTTTGGCCAGGGTGCAGGACAGGGAAGCGGAGCTGGTGCTGGACAGGGCGCAGGACAGGGAAGCGGCGCTGGCGCAGGACACGGAAGTGGCTATGGCCAGGGCGCTGGTCAGGGATCTGGACAGGGTCAGGGAAGCGGTGCTGGACAGGGAAGCGGTGCTGGACAGGGAAGCGGCGCTGGTCAGGGATCTGGACAGGGTCAGGGAAGCGGTCAAGGGAATTGTCGGGGATGTCGCAAAGGTCATTGTCGTCTTTAGGGACCTGTTCATGGGAATTTTGCATAATACTTTTTTGGGGATCTTTTCCAATGCTTTTATTCAAATGGCATGTTTCCCTGTTTGCTTAAATAGTTTAGAAAGATTTTCTGACTCTCTACCACTATCACCTCAAATAAAATAAAAAAATTGCTTGATTTGAAGAGTTGGTGTTTGGTATCATTTTTTTAGTCTGCAATATTTAAAATGCACAGTTCTCTTATGATTACACCACATGTTAATACTCCAGCGCCACTACCTGGTTGATCTCCCAGGTGGCAGTATTGTGTCTTAATGCTGGCACCTGTCACACAAGAAGACAAAGCCACTCTGAGGAGAGCCGTGTTCATCAGAGTAAGTTGCCATTATTTTTCTAGTCCTAGACTGGGAAATGTTATTAACCTGTTAACAGTGGTTTTCTGTGTTCCTATATTTAAGTAAAGGGTGACTTTATTTAATAAGTACCACGTTTTCTTTGCTTGTCTTGTTTTTGTATTTGCAATCAATAGGGCCTGTGCGTAGCTACGAAAAACTGAGCAAACACATTGCTACGTTAAACTTGTAAAATGTTAAGTTGGTCGCAGTGCCATGCACTTAATGCCTCATCTGCGGTCATTCTTCAATCAGGTTCATTAGTTAACATATATAAATAACAAATAATAATGAACACTATTTCCACAGCACTTATTAATCTTAGTTCATGCTAATTTCAGCATTAATTTATGCATTATTCAAATCTCGAGTTGTGTTTGTAAACATTAATGTTCTGTGAACTAACATGAACAATGAATGACTCTACACAATTTATTAATCTTTGTCAATAAAAATAACGTACTGTTCATTCATGTTAATTAAAACATTAATGTTAACAAAACATCTCATTGTAAAGCATTACCATAAATATTTATTCATCATACTGTTGAACTTGACCATATTTTCTCTCTTGGATTACATGATTGCTGCAGATTCATTTTGCAGTTGATAGTGTCGCCATTGAAATGCTCAATCCTCTCGTAATTAGGCTAGCTAATGCTAGGTACACACCAAAATATTTTTTACAATATATATATATATATACTCAAAAAGCTGATCCTCCATCTCTGCTGTCCACAACAAGTTCACTTTGTGCTGCGCCATGACGGCTTTAGTCTTCCATCATCTCGCTTTCTGATTGGATACGGTTTCGTTTCACGTGATATTATCCAGAGCGTGCATGCATTTGTCCTAGGGATTCCCCCCACACATCAGGATTCTGATCGTAAATATTAAACGTGTTGAATATTTACAATTCGCGATCGGGGCGTCTCCGATGTTCTTCCGATCAGGTTCAACACTCTTAACACACCTCACTCACAGCAAGAGAAAATCAGATAAGATAATCTGTAGAACCATCAAGATAATCGGGACATAGCTATGATTGTCGGAAAGGGGGGAAATCGGCCCAAAATCAGACCGATTTTCTTTTGGTGTGTACCCAGCATAAATTTATGACATGGCTAGAACGTAGCATTCAGCAGGTCCAACCCCAATCATGCACACCTGAACAAGCTAATCAAGGCATTTCAGATAATAGAAAGCTACAGGCAGGTGAGTTTGATCAGGGTTGGAATTAACCTGTTTTCCTTGAATCTTTAAAATCCCATTTTACAGAGGTTGATATTGCAGCAACACGTAATCGTTTTAGTTTTGTGCGCTTTGCTGTCTGCTTCTCCTGACGCACCAATTCAGTGCATTTTGCAGCAGAGATCACAGGCTGGGAGTATGACAGCTCGAATGTATTTCTCGTTGATTGCTGTTTTTTTGTGTCTGTTTGGATACTTCAGCATAACTCACGCTATTCAAAGACGAACCACAGGTGAAATATCTGTTAATCTCATTACAGAACCTGAAGAAATGCAGAAATAAGTGACTTTCAGTCTTTGAAAGTAGTTAACCTAGCTTTTGAATGAGTAATAGGTTTTAAACCGCTTTTGATTTGAAGCAGACAAATGTATAAACTTAGTATTTCGGTTTGAGACCCATTGCAAAACCACAGATTTACAAATGCTGAAACCGCACTCCCCTTATAATCCTCTTGAATTCTCTAGTAGATGGTTTCTGTCCGGAGAGGCTGATGGTCGAACCATCCCATCGAGGATGTTACTCTGATGAAGACTGCCCTGGAGGGCACAAATGCTGTCGATTTGAATTTGGGCCTGTTTGTGTGCTGCCTGTTTTCAGTGAGTTTCAGTTAATAATAGATTCTAAGGCTAAACTCACACACACATACTAGTAACGCTCTGGATTCAATGTAAGTTCTAAGCAGAGAGTTTGCCTTTTGTTGTTCTCTGAAGTCGGATTGAAATCATCCCTTGGGATGGTTTTAAGGACCGGTTGGATTTACAAAATAAAGAGGAATAATACTTCGAACAGTGGTTCTCAATTCCAGTCCCGGGGACCCCTTGCTCCGCACCCTTTGCATGTCCCCCTTATTTAACACACCAGATTGTGATCATCAGCTTGTCAGGAGAGAGATCCATGAACTGGACCAACAAGCTGATGATTTCAATCCGGTGTGTTAAATAAGGGAGGCGTGCAGAGCAAGAGGTCCCCCATGACTGGAATTGAGAACCACTGAATTGGAATGGCATTCTTTCTGTAGGTAAAACTTGCTATTCCCCAACCCTGATCAAAGCCGCCTACCTCAGATTTTTCTAATGATCCCAAAGACATTGATTGGCACTGGGTAACATGCTCAGGTGTGTTTGAATAGGGTTGGAGCTAAACTCTGCAGGAACATGGATCTCGAAGTCCAGATTTGAGGATCTCTGGTCTATATGCACAAACTAAAGCTGACTATCTGTGTTCACGCAGTGAAGCCGGGTCAATGTCCCATACCGGAGACGATTCCACTGTGTGCTGATAGCTGTTTCAATGATGGCCAGTGTCCTGCCACACAGAAATGTTGCCCAACCACCGGTGGCTTTGCATGCAGTGAACCGCGTGGCCAGGGAAGAGGTCAGGCAACATGCCATGGAAGCGGCTATGGCCAGGGACTGGGAAGCGGCTATGGCCAGGGACTGGGAAGCGGCTATGGCCAGGGACAGGGAAGCGGCTATGGCCAGGGACAGGGAAGCGGCTATGGCCAGGGACAGGGAAGCGGCTATGGCCAGGGACAGGGAAGCGGCTATGGCCAGGGACAGGGAAGCGGCTATGGCCAGGGACAGGGAAGCGGCTATGGCCAGGGACAGGGAAGCGGCTTTGGCCAGGGTGCGGGACAGGGAAGCGGCTTTGGCCAGGGTGCGGGACAGGGAAGCGGCACTGGCGAGGGTGCGGGACAGGGAAGCGGCGCTGGCGAGGGTGCGGGACAGGGAAGCGGCGCGGGACAGGGAAGCGGCGCTGGCCAGGGTGCGGGACAGGGAAGCGGTGCGGGACAGGGAAGCGGCGCGGGACAGGGTGCGGGACAGGGAAGTGGCGCTGGTGCTGGACAGGGTGGCGGAGCTGGACAGGGCGCAGGACAGGGAGGCGGCGCTGGACAGGGTGCTGGACAGGGAAGCGGCGCTGGAGCAGGACAGGGAAGTGGCTTTGGCCAGGGCGCAGGACAGGGAAGCGGCGCTGGCGCAGGACAGGGAAGCGGCGCTGGCGCAGGACAGGGAAGCGGCGCTGGCGCAGGACAGGGAAGCGGCGCTGGCGCAGGACAGGGTAGCGGCGCTGGCCAGGGCGCAGGACAGGGTAGCGGCGCTGGAAAGGGCGCTGGACAGGGAAGCGGCTTTGGCCAGGGTGCAGGACAGGGAAGCGGCTTTGGCCAGGGTGCAGGACAGGGAAGCGGCTTTGGCCAGGGTGCAGGACAGGGAAGCGGCTTTGGCCAGGGTGCAGGACAGGGAAGCGGTGCTGGCGCTGGACAGGGTAGCGGAGCTGGAGCAGGACAGGGAAGCGGCTTTGGCCAGGGTGCAGGACAGGGAAGCGGCGCTGGCCAGGGTGCAGGAAAGGGAAGCGGCTTTGGCCAGGGTGCAGGACAGGGAAGCGGCTTTGGCCAGGGTGCAGGACAGGGAAGCGGCTTTGGCCAGGGTGCAGGACAGGGAAGCGGCTTTGGCCAGGGTGCAGGACAGGGAAGCGGTGCTGGCGCTGGACAGGGTAGCGGAGCTGGAGCAGGACAGGGAAGCGGCTTTGGCCAGGGCGCAGGACAGGGAAGCGGCTTTGGCCAGGGCGCAGGACAGGGAAGCGGCTTTGGCCAGGGCGCTGGACAGGGAAGCGGTGCTGGCACTGGACAGGGAAGCGGAGCTGGTGCAGGACAGGGAAGCGGCTTTGGCCAGGGTGCAGGACAGGGAAGCGGCTTTGGCCAGGGCGCAGGACAGGGAAGCGGCGCTGGCCAGGGCGCAGGACAGGGAAGCGGCGCTGGCCAGGGCGCAGGACAGGGAAGCGGCGCTGGCCAGGGCGCAGGACAGGGAAGCGGCGCTGGCCAGGGCGCAGGACAGGGAAGCGGCGCTGGCCAGGGCGCAGGACAGGGAAGCGGCGCTGGCCAGGGCGCAGGACAGGGAAGCGGCGCTGGCCAGGGCGCAGGACAGGGAAGCGGCGCTGGCCAGGGCGCTGGACAGGGAAGCGGCGCTGGACAGGGAAGCGGCGCTGGACAGGGAAGCGGCGCTGGCCAGGGCGCTGGACAGGGAAGCGGCGCTGGCCAGGGCGCAGGACAGGGAAGCGGCGCTGGCCAGGGCGCAGGACAGGGTAGCGGAGCTGGAGCAGGACAGGGAAGCGGCGCTGGCCAGGGCGCAGGACAGGGAAGCGGCGCTGGCCAGGGCGCAGGACAGGGAAGCGGCGCTGGCCAGGGCGCAGGACAGGGAAGCGGCGCTGGCCAGGGCGCAGGACAGGGAAGCGGCGCTGGCCAGGGCGCAGGACAGGGAAGCGGCGCTGGCCAGGGCGCAGGACAGGGAAGCGGCGCTGGCCAGGGCGCAGGACAGGGAAGCGGCGCTGGAGCAGTACAGGGAAGCGGCTTTGGCCAGGGCGCAGGACAGGGAAGCGGCGCTGGCCAGGGCGCAGGACAGGGAAGCGGCGCTGGAGCAGTACAGGGAAGCGGCTTTGGCCAGGGCGCAGGACAGGGAAGCGGCGCTGGCCAGGGCGCAGGACAGGGAAGCGGCGCTGGCCAGGGCGCAGGACAGGGAAGCGGCGCTGGAGCAGTACAGGGAAGCGGCTTTGGCCAGGGCGCAGGACAGGGAAGCGGCTTTGGCCAGGGCGCAGGACAGGGAAGCGGCGCTGGCGCAGGACAGGGAAGCGGCGCTGGCGCAGGACAGGGTAGCGGCGCTGGAGCAGTACAGGGAAGCGGCTTTGGCCAGGGCGCAGGACAGGGTAGCGGCGCTGGCGCAGGACAGGGTAGCGGCGCTGGCGCAGGACAGGGTAGCGGCGCTGGCACTGGGCAGTGTAGCGGAGCTGGACAGGGTGCTGGACAGGGAAGCGGCGCTGGTGCTGGACAGGGAAGCGGCGCTGGAGCAGGACAGGGAAGCGGCTTTGGCCAGGGCGCAGGACAGGGTAGCGGAGCTGGACAGGGCGCAGGACAGGGAAGCGGCTTTGGCCAGGGCGCAGGACAGGGTAGCGGAGCTGGACAGGGCGCAGCACAGGGAAGCGGCGCTGGCGCAGCACAGGGAAGCGGCGCTGGCGCAGCACAGGGAAGCGGCGCTGGCGCAGCACAGGGAAGCGGCTTTGGCCAGGGTGCAGGACAGGGAAGCGGCGCTGGAGCAGGACAGGGAAGTGGCTTAGGCCAGGGTGCAGGACAGGGAAGCGGTGCTGGCGCTGGACAGGGAAGCCGAGCTGGACAGGGTGCAGGACAGGGAAGAGGAGCTGGTGCTGGACAGGGTGCAGGACAGGGAAGCGGCGCTGGTGCTGGACAGGGTGCTGGACAGGGAAGCGGCGCTGGAGCTGGACAGGGAAGTGGCTTTGGCCAGGGTGCAGGACAGGGAAGCGGAGCTGGTGCTGGACAGGGCGCAGGACAGGGAAGCGGCGCTGGCGCAGGACACGGAAGTGGCTATGGCCAGGGCGCTGGTCAGGGATCTGGACAGGGTCAGGGAAGCGGTGCTGGACAGGGAAGCGGTGCTGGACAGGGAAGCGGCGCTGGTCAGGGATCTGGACAGGGTCAGGGAAGCGGTCAAGGGAATTGTCGGGGATGTCGCAAAGGTCATTGTCGTCTTTAGGGACCTGTTCATGGGAATTTTGCATAATACTTTTTTGGGGATCTTTTCCAATGCTTTTATTCAAATGGCATGTTTCCCTGTTTGCTTAAATAGTTTAGAAAGATTTTCTGACTCTCTACCACTATCACCTCAAATAAAATAAAAAAATTGCTTGATTTGAAGAGTTGGTGTTTGGTATCATTTTTTTAGTCTGCAATATTTAAAATGCACAGTTCTCTTATGATTACACCACATGTTAATACTCCAGCGCCACTACCTGGTTGATCTCCCAGGTGGCAGTATTGTGTCTTAATGCTGGCACCTGTCACACAAGAAGACAAAGCCACTCTGAGGAGAGCCGTGTTCATCAGAGTAAGTTGCCATTATTTTTCTAGTCCTAGACTGGGAAATGTTATTAACCTGTTAACAGTGGTTTTCTGTGTTCCTATATTTAAGTAAAGGGTGACTTTATTTAATAAGTACCACGTTTTCTTTGCTCGTCTTGTTTTTGTATTTGCAATCAATAGGGCCTGTGCGTAGCTACGAAAAACTGAGCAAACACATTGCTACGTTAAACTTGTAAAATGTTAAGTTGGTCGCAGTGCCATGCACTTAATGCCTCATCTGCGGTCATTCTTCAATCAGGTTCATTAGTTAACATATATAAATAACAAATAATAATGAACACTATTTCCACAGCACTTATTAATCTTAGTTCATGCTAATTTCAGCATTAATTTATGCATTATTCAAATCTCGAGTTGTGTTTGTAAACATTAATGTTCTGTGAACTAACATGAACAATGAATGACTCTACACAATTTATTAATCTTTGTCAATAAAAATAACGTACTGTTCATTCATGTTAATTAAAACATTAATGTTAACAAAACATCTCATTGTAAAGCATTACCATAAATATTTATTCATCATACTGTTGAACTTGACCATATTTTCTCTCTTGGATTACATGATTGCTGCAGATTCATTTTGCAGTTGATAGTGTCGCCATTGAAATGCTCAATCCTCTCGTAATTAGGCTAGCTAATGCTAGGTACACACCAAAATATTTTTTACAATATATATATATATACTCAAAAAGCTGATCCTCCATCTCTGCTGTCCACAACAAGTTCACTTTGTGCTGCGCCATGACGGCTTTAGTCTTCCATCATCTCGCTTTCTGATTGGATACGGTTTCGTTTCACGTGATATTATCCAGAGCGTGCATGCATTTGTCCTAGGGATTCCCCCCACACATCAGGATTCTGATCGTAAATATTAAACGTGTTGAATATTTACAATTCGCGATCGGGGCGTCTCCGATGTTCTTCCGATCAGGTTCAACACTCTTAACACACCTCACTCACAGCAAGAGAAAATCAGATAAGATAATCTGTAGAACCATCAAGATAATCGGGACATAGCTATGATTGTCGGAAAGGGGGGAAATCGGCCCAAAATCAGACCGATTTTCTTTTGGTGTGTACCCAGCATAAATTTATGACATGGCTAGAACGTAGCATTCAGCAGGTCCAACCCCAATCATGCACACCTGAACAAGCTAATCAAGGCATTTCAGATAATAGAAAGCTACAGGCAGGTGAGTTTGATCAGGGTTGGAATTAACCTGTTTTCCTTGAATCTTTAAAATCCCATTTTACAGAGGTTGATATTGCAGCAACACGTAATCGTTTTAGTTTTGTGCGCTTTGCTGTCTGCTTCTCCTGACGCACCAATTCAGTGCATTTTGCAGCAGAGATCACAGGCTGGGAGTATGACAGCTCGAATGTATTTCTCGTTGATTGCTGTTTTTTTGTGTCTGTTTGGATACTTCAGCATAACTCACGCTATTCAAAGACGAACCACAGGTGAAATATCTGTTAATCTCATTACAGAACCTGAAGAAATGCAGAAATAAGTGACTTTCAGTCTTTGAAAGTAGTTAACCTAGCTTTTGAATGAGTAATAGGTTTTAAACCGCTTTTGATTTGAAGCAGACAAATGTATAAACTTAGTATTTCGGTTTGAGACCCATTGCAAAACCACAGATTTACAAATGCTGAAACCGCACTCCCCTTATAATCCTCTTGAATTCTCTAGTAGATGGTTTCTGTCCGGAGAGGCTGATGGTCGAACCATCCCATCGAGGATGTTACTCTGATGAAGACTGCCCTGGAGGGCACAAATGCTGTCGATTTGAATTTGGGCCTGTTTGTGTGCTGCCTGTTTTCAGTGAGTTTCAGTTAATAATAGATTCTAAGGCTAAACTCACACACACATACTAGTAACGCTCTGGATTCAATGTAAGTTCTAAGCAGAGAGTTTGCCTTTTGTTGTTCTCTGAAGTCGGATTGAAATCATCCCTTGGGATGGTTTTAAGGACCGGTTGGATTTACAAAATAAAGAGGAATAATACTTCGAACAGTGGTTCTCAATTCCAGTCCCGGGGACCCCTTGCTCCGCACCCTTTGCATGTCCCCCTTATTTAACACACCAGATTGTGATCATCAGCTTGTCAGGAGAGAGATCCATGAACTGGACCAACAAGCTGATGATTTCAATCCGGTGTGTTAAATAAGGGAGGCGTGCAGAGCAAGAGGTCCCCCATGACTGGAATTGAGAACCACTGAATTGGAATGGCATTCTTTCTGTAGGTAAAACTTGCTATTCCCCAACCCTGATCAAAGCCGCCTACCTCAGATTTTTCTAATGATCCCAAAGACATTGATTGGCACTGGGTAACATGCTCAGGTGTGTTTGAATAGGGTTGGAGCTAAACTCTGCAGGAACATGGATCTCGAAGTCCAGATTTGAGGATCTCTGGTCTATATGCACAAACTAAAGCTGACTATCTGTGTTCACGCAGTGAAGCCGGGTCAATGTCCCATACCGGAGACGATTCCACTGTGTGCTGATAGCTGTTTCAATGATGGCCAGTGTCCTGCCACACAGAAATGTTGCCCAACCACCGGTGGCTTTGCATGCAGTGAACCGCGTGGCCAGGGAAGAGGTCAGGCAACATGCCATGGAAGCGGCTATGGCCAGGGTCTGGGAAGCGGCTATGGCCAGGGACTGGGAAGCGGCTATGGCCAGGGACAGGGAAGCGGCTATGGCCAGGGACAGGGAAGCGGCTATGGCCAGGGACAGGGAAGCGGCTATGGCCAGGGACAGGGAAGCGGCTATGGCCAGGGACAGGGAAGCGGCTATGGCCAGGGACAGGGAAGCGGCTATGGCCAGGGACAGGGAAGCGGCTTTGGCCAGGGTGCGGGACAGGGAAGCGGCTTTGGCCAGGGTGCGGGACAGGGAAGCGGCTTTGGCCAGGGTGCGGGACAGGGAAGCGGCTTTGGCCAGGGTGCGGGACAGGGAAGCGGCGCTGGCGAGGGTGCGGGACAGGGAAGCGGCGCTGGCGAGGGTGCGGGACAGGGAAGCGGCGCTGGCGAGGGTGCGGGACAGGGAAGCGGCGCGGGACAGGGAAGCGGCGCTGGCCAGGGTGCGGGACAGGGAAGCGGCGCGGGACAGGGAAGCGGCGCTGGCCAGGGTGCGGGACAGGGAAGCGGCGCTGGCCAGGGTGCGGGACAGGGAAGTGGCGCTGGTGCTGGACAGGGTGGCGGAGCTGGACAGGGCGCAGGACAGGGAGGCGGCGCTGGACAGGGTGCTGGACAGGGAAGCGGCGCTGGCGCAGGACAGGGAAGCGGCGCTGGCGCAGGACAGGGAAGCGGCGCTGGCGCAGGACAGGGAAGCGGCGCTGGCGCAGGACAGGGTAGCGGCGCTGGAAAGGGCGCTGGACAGGGAAGCGGCTTTGGCCAGGGTGCAGGACAGGGAAGCGGCTTTGGCCAGGGTGCAGGACAGGGAAGCGGCTTTGGCCAGGGTGCAGGACAGGGAAGCGGCTTTGGCCAGGGTGCAGGACAGGGAAGCGGCTTTGGCCAGGGTGCAGGACAGGGAAGCGGCTTTGGCCAGGGTGCAGGACAGGGAAGCGGCGCTGGCCAGGGTGCAGGAAAGGGAAGCGGCGCTGGCCAGGGTGCAGGAAAGGGAAGCGGCGCTGGAGCAGGACAGGGAAGCGGCTTTGGCCAGGGTGCAGGACAGGGAAGCGGTGTTGGCGCTGGACAGGGTAGCGGAGCTGGAGCAGGACAGGGAAGCGGCTTTGGCCAGGGTGCAGGACAGGGAAGCGGCGCTGGCCAGGGTGCAGGAAAGGGAAGCGGCTTTGGCCAGGGTGCAGGACAGGGAAGCGGCTTTGGCCAGGGTGCAGGACAGGGAAGCGGCTTTGGCCAGGGTGCAGGACAGGGAAGCGGCTTTGGCCAGGGTGCAGGACAGGGAAGCGGTGCTGGCGCTGGACAGGGTAGCGGAGCTGGAGCAGGACAGGGAAGCGGCTTTGGCCAGGGCGCAGGAAAGGGAAGCGGCTTTGGCCAGGGCGCAGGACAGGGAAGCGGCTTTGGCCAGGGCGCTGGACAGGGAAGCGGTGCTGGCGCTGGACAGGGAAGCGGAGCTGGTGCAGGACAGGGAAGCGGCTTTGGCCAGGGTGCAGGACAGGGAAGCGGTGCTGGCGCTGGACAGGGTAGCGGAGCTGGAGCAGGACAGGGAAGCGGCTTTGGCCAGGGCGCAGGACAGGGAAGCGGCTTTGGCCAGGGCGCAGGACAGGGAAGCGGCTTTGGCCAGGGTGCAGGACAGGGAAGCGGCTTTGGCCAGGGCGCAGGACAGGGAAGCGGCTTTGGCCAGGGCGCAGGACAGGGAAGCGGCGCTGGCCAGGGCGCTGGACAGGGAAGCGGCGCTGGCGCTGGACAGGGAAGCGGAGCTGGTGCAGGACAGGGAAGCGGCTTTGGCCAGGGTGCAGGACAGGGAAGCGGTGCTGGCGCTGGACAGGGTAGCGGAGCTGGAGCAGGACAGGGAAGCGGCTTTGGCCAGGGTGCAGGACAGGGAAGCGGCTTTGGCCAGGGCGCAGGACAGGGAAGCGGCTTTGGCCAGGACGCTGGACAGGGTAGCGGAGCTGGAGCAGGACAGGGAAGCGGCTTTGGCCAGGGCGCAGGACAGGGAAGCGGCGCTGGCCAGGGCGCAGGACAGGGAAGCGGCGCTGGCCAGGGCGCTGGACAGGGAAGCGGCGCTGGCCAGGGCGCTGGACAGGGAAGCGGCGCTGGCCAGGGCGCAGGACAGGGAAGCGGCGCTGGCCAGGGCGCAGGACAGGGAAGCGGCGCTGGCCAGGGCGCAGGACAGGGAAGCGGCGCTGGCCAGGGCGCAGGACAGGGAAGCGGCGCTGGCCAGGGCGCAGGACAGGGAAGCGGCGCTGGCCAGGGCGCAGGACAGGGCGCTGGCCAGGGCGCTGGCCAGGGCGCAGGACAGGGAAGCGGCGCTGGCCAGGGCGCAGGACAGGGAAGCGGCGCTGGCCAGGGCGCAGGACAGGGAAGCGGAGCTGGAGCAGGACAGGGAAGCGGCGCTGGCCAGGGCGCTGGACAGGGAAGCGGCGCTGGCCAGGGCGCAGGACAGGGAAGCGGCGCTGGCCAGGGCGCAGGACAGGGAAGCGGCGCTGGCCAGGGCGCAGGACAGGGAAGCGGCGCTGGCCAGGGCGCAGGACAGGGAAGCGGCGCTGGCCAGGGCGCAGGACAGGGAAGCGGCGCTGGAGCAGGACAGGGAAGCGGCGCTGGCCAGGGCGCTGGACAGGGAAGCGGCGCTGGCCAGGGCGCAGGACAGGGAAGCGGCGCTGGCCAGGGCGCAGGACAGGGAAGCGGCGCTGGAGCAGGACAGGGAAGCGGCTTTGGCCAGGGTGCAGGACAGGGAAGCGGCTTTGGCCAGGGTGCAGGACAGGGAAGCGGCGCTGGTGCTGGACAGGGAAGCGGCGCTGGTGCTGGACAGGGAAGCGGCGCTGGTGCTGGACAGGGAAGCGGCGCTGGAGCAGGACAGGGAAGCGGCTTTGGCCAGGGTGCAGGACAGGGAAGCGGCTTTGGCCAGGGTGCAGGACAGGGAAGCGGCGCTGGTGCTGGACAGGGAAGCGGCGCTGGTGCTGGACAGGGAAGCGGCGCTGGAGCAGGACAGGGAAGCGGCTTTGGCCAGGGTGCAGGACAGGGAAGCGGAGCTGGCGCTGGAGCAGGACAGGGAAGCGGCTTTGGCCAGGGTGCAGGACAGGGAAGCGGAGCTGGCGCTGGACAGGGTAGCGGCGCTGGCGCAGGACAGGGAAGCGGCGCAGGACAGGGAAGTGGCTTTGGCCAGGGTGCTGGACAGGGAAGCGGCGCTGGTGCTGGACAGGGAAGCGGCGCTGGAGCAGGACAGGGAAGCGGCTTTGGCCAGGGCGCAGGACAGGGAAGCGGCGCTGGCGCAGGACAGGGAAGCGGCGCTGGCGCAGGACAGGGAAGTGGCTTTGGCCAGGGTGCTGGACAGGGAAGCGGCGCTGGTGCTGGACAGGGTGCTGGACAGGGAAGCGGCGCTGGTGCTGGACAGGGAAGCGGCTTTGGCCAGGGTGCAGGACAGGGAAGCGGAGCTGGTGCTGGACAGGGCGCAGGACAGGGAAGCGGTGCTGGCGCAGAACACGGAAGTGGCTATGGCCAGGGCGCTGGTCAGGGATCTGGACAGGGTCAGGGAAGCGGCGCTGGACAGGGAAGCGGTGCTGGTCAGGGATCTGGACAGGGTCAGGGAAGCGGTCAAGGGAATTGTCGGGGATGTCGCAAAGGTCATTGTCGTCTTTAGGGACCTGTTCATGGGAATTTTGCATAATACTTTTTGGGGATCTTTTCCAATGCTTTTATTCAAATGGCATGTTTTCCCTGTTTGCTTAAACAGTTTAGAAAGATTTTCTGACTCTCTACCACTATCACCTCAAATAAAATAAAAAAAAAAATTGCTTGATTTGAAGAGTTGGTGTTTGGTATCATTTTTTTAGTCCGCAATATTTAAAATGTACAGTTCTCTTATGATTACACCACATGTTAATACTCCAGCGCCACTACCTGGTTGATCTCCCAGGTGGCAGTATTGTGTCTTAACGCTGGCACCTGTCACACAAGAAGACAAAGCCACTCTGAGGAGAGCCGTGTTCATCAGAGTAAGTTGCCATTATTTTTCTAGTCCTAGACTGGGAAATGTTATTAACCTGTTAACAGTGGTTTTCTGTGTTCCTATATTTAAGTAAAGGGTGACTTTATTTAATAAGTACCACGTTTTCTTTGCTCGTCTTGTTTTTGTATTTGCAATCAATAGGGCCTGTGCGTAGCTACGAAAAACTGAGCAAACACATTGCTACGTTAAACTTGTAACTTATGCATTATTCAAATCTCGAGTTGTTTGTAAACAATGTTCTGTGAACTAACATGAACAATGAATGAGTCTATACACAATTTATTAATCTTTGTTTGTCAATAAAAATAACGTACTGTTCATGTTAATTAAAACATTAATGTTAACAAAACATCTCATTGTAAAGCATTACCATAAATATTTATTCATCATACTGTTGAACTTGACCGTATTTTTTCTCTCTTGGATTACATGATCGCTGCAGATTCATTTTGCAGTTGATAGTGTTGCCATAGAAATGCACAATCCTCTCGTAATTAGGCTAGCTAATGCTAGGTACACACCAAAATGTTTTTTACATCTTATAAGATTTTCAAAATGTAATAGACCACAAACATGAGGATAAAAATTCCTAGGTTTAACCGTTTTGTTCCTATACTGTGTGGTGTGCCATGATGTGACAAAGACAGCGCACCACACAGATTTTCAACCAGAGTCTCGATTGAACACAGGAAATCTCGCGAGACTTCAGAATAAGCATGGCGGATGATATGCAGGAAGAAATTGCAATGATAGTGTTTGGAATGATTTTATACACGACACGTTGTATAAACATTTGTGCTGTTGCCACAAATCAAAAAGCTGATCCTCCATCTCTGCTGTCCACAACAATTTCACTTTGTGCTGCGCCATGACGGCTTTAGTCTTCCATCATCTCGCTTTCTGATTGGATACGGTTTCGTTTCACGTGATATTATCCAGAGCGTGCATGCATTTGTCCTAGGGATTCCCCCCACACATCAGGATTCTGATCGTAAATATTAAACGTGTTGAATATTTACAATTCGCGATCGGGGCGTCTCCGATGTTCTTCCGATCAGGTTCAACACTCTTAACACTCCTCACTCACAGCAAGAGAAAATCAGATAAGATAATCTGTAGAACCAAGATAATCGGGACATAGCTATGATTGTCGGAAAGGGGGGAAATCGGCCCAAAATCAGAACGATTTTCTTTTGGTGTGTACCCAGCATAAATTTATGACATGGCTAGAACGTAGCATTCAGCAGGTCCAACCCCAATCATGCACACCTGAACAAACTGTTACACAGCAAGTGGATTTCGTTTAGTTATTGAATACAAATCAAACCAAGGCTGAGATCAATAAACCAATACAGTGCTAATATTTGATTGGGCCCTGGGCCACTTTGTACTGTAAAATTTGGGCCCCGACATCAAAAAGGTTAAGAACCTCTGGCATAGACTGAATTACTAGGATGCAGTCTTGCCACCCCATTTATAAAATCACATAATATTTTTAAAGTATATTTTATGATCATAGCCTACACTTTGAATGCCAAGGAGACCCGCACCAAACTCCTCTCAAACAGAATAAGCAGACAGTTATCCCTGTTATTTACATCCGCAATACTTTGTAGTCTCTTTGTAGTTAAGTCAGTTAAGGGTCTAACGTTAGTCTAGCTCTCTGTGTCTAGTGTAGAGAACAAAACGCATGCAATGAAAACTGTAGCATTTTAAATTATGAATGTCCATGGCCTTCTTCCTGAAACCTCATGCCACCCCAGGAAAAAATCTCTAGATCCGCCACTGGAGCAGATAAAAAAATACAAATAAAAGTCATTCATTCATAGGCCTACATACAGGTTGGGAACAACATGAAGGAGTAAACGATGATATTATTTTATTTTTGGGTGAGCTACTGCTTTAATACGTTATCAACATAGATGTTTGAGATATTTTATAAGGAAGGAACCGTTCTGAACCACTAAAACCAAAGTGCCATTATAGAAAATATTTACTTTCACCATTACATGGAGGCATATTCATGCTCCAGAACAGCCAGAGCTCAGCCTTTCAATCTTACCAAGGAACGCTCCACATCAGTTAGGAAACAATTTGTAGGGCCAAAAAATGCCTCTGACACAAACTTAGGAGAAAACACACCCAAACAGACTAGTTTTTGGTAATTTTTTTAAAATGCAAAAAATTACATTTGATTTTTATCCAAAGGCTTTCAAATGTCAAACATGTATTTTAAATACATATATCTGAAGTACTAGCCATCCCTAAATGTAGCATTTATATTTTAGCCTTCATATACAGCTCATGTAGTAGATGTCGTCCTGGTTGTTTTGCTGAAATATGAAAGACTGAGTGTATTTCAGCCTCATAAGAGGAGGTGATATCTCCAGAATTTATAAACGCTCACATTGCTTTTAGTCTTCATATCAGAGCCGTTCTGAAGGACAGATAAACGGTTTAAAGAATACAACCATTACATCATTATGAGAGTTTCTGTGTCTGTTTTCATTACGGGAACACAAGGACGAACCAAAGTGTTCTCATATGATAGCCAGTGAAGATACTGGCATCCAGCACGTCTACAAAATAACTGGAAAAACGTCATAACTAAAAAAAAAGTTTAGATAAAATATAATTAAGAAAATGTGTTCACAAATTCAGGATAATTCATGTTTATATATTCAAAACATACAAAATATCAATTCTAAAGGGAACATAGTCATGCATCACTATTATGTTTGCTGATACTAAAGGGTTAATTAAGCTCAACTGACATAAAAATAGTCTTGAAATGTTGATTTTGAAAATCATGTCATATTTTAATCAAAGTTTTAAAACGATCAATCAAATGTTAACTAGCATGATTATTAGCTCTTAAAAATAATTTCTTAAGGCCCATAACATGATGACCATTACTTAAAGTTGTATCAATGTTTCGCACAGAAGAATGATATAGTTGAAATCACTCTTAGAATGATTTTTCCATTTTATAAACTATAAAAACATATACAGCCATCCGAATTGAACCCCTCTGTGTCAATTTAAAAAAAAGTTGCATAGGGGTTCAAAGCTTCAATTATAATAATTATTATAACTGTTATAGAATTATGATTTCCATACTAAATAATAAGCAGAATGTATTTTGGTTTAATCCCTAACATTAAGTATGAGGAATAATAAAAGTGTATTTACCTTCTCAAGCAGAGTCTATTCGCCCCTGCAGGAGGTGCTGTAATATCCTTGGTTTCATCAGGCTCTCATTCATACATGCTAAAACCAACAGACAAATGCATACTGTAGCTACCTTTACAGTATAAAGTTTATGAATTAACCTAGCTTAGCTTTTGTGCCTCATAAATAATTATCATGAATGGTTACAGAAAAACAACACATTTCATCAATCTGACAACAACCAACCTCAACAGTGAAATAAGTGATTGCTAAGCGCATAACCTTTGTCCTTAATACAAAGCTTCAAACTATAATGGACACAATCACAATCTATGACCATATTCACTATAAAAATAAATGAAGCTGTTTCATTCTAATGGAGGCTAACATTATTCCCTCGTGAAACATTGATTTAATCTCTCAAGGATGGCCAAACAAATCGAAAGCTGCCTGGAGTGTGGGCAGCATAACCTTTTGAAACTCGACTTATCGAAGACCATATTTACCAATAGGGGATTTTCCTGTAGCTGTTTTAATGCACTTTTTATCTATATTGGTATGTAAAACACTGTTACTGGCAGGGCTCTGATTGCTGACCTAAAATCTAAAACTGTGCCAAATCAAACTTTCAGTACTATATACAGTGTTCTGCTTCTCACCAGTAAACCACACTGTGTCTGCAGATATGAAGGCTGTTTGTATGGCAGCAACATCAGACCAAGGCGTGTGAGAAACGGTTTTGTGGGTAGAGGTGGAGGAAGTAAAACATTTTTGCAACCGATTTATATACATATGCTACTCTTCACGCATTAAGATCATAAAATACCAAAGATGCACTTTATAAAATGACACAATTTTTTCTAGAAATCAGTGTGAGGTTAAACAATTGGGGAATCATGTCCGATTTAGTCAGCAAATCTTTTTGTGTGGTTAATGGTATGCAAATCTGGAACCATATTTGTCAGGGCGTTATTAGTGATTTGTATTTATTTGTTTAATAACTTTGACTGACACAAAATTGGACAGTTCTAGATTGACAAGAGTTAACTCTCTATTTCTTAACCCCATAACTGTCAATGATAGTAATCATCATAAATCATATATCATTTGAAAGCTTAGAATCCCAAGATTCATCCTGTGAAAACCATTTTGAAATCGGACATTGCTTTACCATGGAAATGGTACTTTAAAAATCTAGTTGCGGTCTCCTCCCCCTTAGTGGGCAGGGTCAAGGGTCATATTACAAAATGCATTATGGTCTTTTAGAATCAAAACTTTTTATAATCTTTGCTACAAACATATCATTGGAAAGGTCTGAGTCTCAGGATTTCATATTTGGTGGTTATTTTGAGAGAGAAGGAAAATTAAAAGTAAAATCTAGAGAACAATTCATTAAGCAAAATTCTAAGTAGTTTTGTTGACTCCCAGAGGCTGTGTGTGGTATGACGCTCTAAATAAAATCTCACAGGAACCCCAATTTTTTTTTCACATCAACTTCAAATTTGTAACATAACTTATTTAGACACAAGGCTTTAATTTTATACCAATTTTAGAGTAAAACCTGTTATGTCAAATATTTATATAGCGCATTTTTATTTATAGTACATTTAAACTTCTATAACTTCTTGATACTTAAATATTTTGAAAAAATTCCGCTTTTGCCAAAATTTGCTAAGTTTATTCCTAGGTTTATATTCCAAAGTGTTCATAAATTACAGCAATTTAAGTTTGGATAGTGCACTTTAATGCCTATTTAAAAAATGGGGGGTGACAGTTAAGGGTTTAAAGTGTTTTTCTATAATACAGTCCCACTTCTAATACAACAATATAAAAATGGATCATTTAAAATGAATAAAAACAACTATATTGCATGCTATATATTATAATGCAGAGATAAATTCACTTATTAGCGGAAGCTAGAGATTAAGGTTTATAAAGTTTTAAATATGGATATTGTTCGTACACAAATGCATTGATTCACTTCAGAAAGCCTTTCCCCAAATAACTGACAAAATAAATAAGTGTATACATTTTTTTCCATGCTGCATACTATATATTGATGCTTAAATTCACTTTTATATATTTTTTATTCAATAATTTTTTTATTTACATTTCTGAAAATTTCATTGCAAACCTATGAGGGTATAAGTCACTAGACATCTCATTTCAACATATTTCCTAAAAACAGAAGTCTAACTCCTCCTCATTGACTCAGCATTGATTCAATTTCTATTTTTATGGATGAGAAATGCATAGACATCAGTTCATGACCTGCTCTCCAACATCACCTTCTTTATTTACCACATTATTCATCTTACAATATAGGTCAAAGGTGACTGTGGTGATGTTCAGTTTCAGCTGGAAAATGACTGGTGTCAGTGTCTTGTGACACAAAATACACAACTGCTGTCCAGTCTGAAGTAACACAACACATACCAGCTAAAATACAGCACAGACGAAAGAGGAGTGTGCTGTCATTAGTGTGTGAGTCACGGCTGTGCTAAGAAGCATTACACAATGGTCTTGGGAACCAGTGATGGCATTTACCTTTCAAAGACTGGATTATACCTGCTATTTACATGACTGTGCAGTCGCCATCTAGAACATATGATCAGGATTGTGCAGTTTCACAGACAGTATTTATTTCTTTAGAATCCTTCACATTGCAGTGCATATTGTCAGACTTATGACGATTTAAAACAATCTGACCACAAGATCAAGACTTTGATAAATCCACATTGATGAATAACACTCATTCCACACAAGGTCTTCCAAAGAAAAGCGCGTTGTTTCTGTACCTGTTTGCATAGTTGATGCATGACGGTTATTTTGTGTTGCACTCTTGTGCTGTTGGCATGGTGGTCAAATAAAAAAAAAAATATATATATATATAATTTTTTATTTCAATTAAATGCATGTATTAAGTTTTAGTTCATTTATTTAATATGTTGTATTTTTAGAGGATCTTATGGTGCTAAATTATATTTATGCCTGTTAGATTTTTGCCTTATATTTATACCTGTTTTTTAGCTCCAGTTTTTGAGTGTTGAAATGAAAATGAAATTTCCAATCTCAAGTAACAAGTAAATAAAGTGAAACTGAATAGTTATGGAAGTTTATTAAATTGCATATGAAATATATATTTTCCAAAACATCTTTTACTCTAAACTAAATTTGTTTTTAGTGCTGTCATTTTTTTACCACAATGAGTAGAAGCATGACTATTTTTTTCCAGACCATTTAACCTTTTCTAATCTTTGTGTGTGTGTGTGTGTGTTCACATAGAAAGTGCAAACAACTTTTACCAAGCTTTGTACCATTCTGATGAAGTAAAAAAATTATAGAAAACAACAAAAAATTTCGGTCAAAAATGACCAAATAGGGTTAAACTACTGTACATATAAAAGCCAAAGTAGCTTCGAGCAGCATTTAAACTACTACATGTGCGGAAGGAAAAAACAACAGGCCCACAGGGAGTCTGTGAATCATGCTGTCTTGTTTACTGGGCTAATGGGTTAAAGAGTAAAGGAGTGATCAATAATTGGGAGTATGCTTTCAGTTCTGAGAAAAAAAGCTGTGTGCTTCTCTGTCCATTGTAACAGGCACAAACACTAAAGAAGCAGAAGAAAATTAAACAGATTTGTGTGGTTTTAAGTGTATTTCCCGCAAGTTGACGAAACACCGGAAACTCTAGTATGTTGAGCAATGAGCATACAAGTCATACATGATGTGTTCACTGCATTGACATGTAATTGTCACACACACACTGAAGTGCCGCCTCAGTGCTGTAGGGTATCTCATTTTGTTTATTTCTAGTGTAAAAGAGCTGCTTGCTCTCTACTGTAGCATTCCTCTGTAATTACCTACTGCATGTCCTGTCCTGCTGCAGCCTGTGTAACACACCGATCATCTTATGGAAAAGATGCTCACATTAAGCTTTTAGCCAGCATCTACTATTACCGCTTTAGGTCAGGGATCGGCATGAGGTTTATTAGATTGGTCTTAAAAGCAGACATTGGTCACAAACAACAACATACCTTGGATATACCAACACCTCAAATACTCATAATCTTGAGATGCTTTGGGATGAATTTTGGTTCTGCAAATCAACTACGCCTAATTAAGCAGCTGAGAGTGTCTCTTTAAAAATCACTATGCAGTGTTGTACAAGAGCTTTCATTACTTGAGTTCTCCACAGTCTCACTGTTTGAAAAGTGGCTTCAGAGCGCTACAACACAACAGGTACATCATCACAAGGCTTATGGAGGTTTTCATAGAGATGATTATTTGGCACGATCCATCAGACTTCCACCTAAAGCTTGATTTTTGGATGTTTCTGAGAGATGTATATTCCAGTTCAGAGTATCCACAAAAATATCAACCAAATTCAGGGCAGACGCAATGTTATTTGAATGCAAAAAGTTTTAAAAACTAATAGTTCTAGAATTTAGCTTTTTTTTTTTATATATTGTTTCTTTTGCATAATTCAACAATGTTAACACAGGACAGGATAACCCCTGAAACTGAATTCCCAATAAAAGACATGCTGCATTTTCATGAAGAGTTGACCAAGATGTTTTATGGAATAAAGGATGGGTAAACCATTTCCTGTAAATCTGCTGATCTACTCAATCCAGTAATCTTTAAGATCATTACACAACGACTAGCAGAAAAATGAATCGGCTTCCTTTTGTGAAATTGACAGTAAAGGGAGCTGTTCAGTCATGACAACAATTTAGGTAAACCCGAAATGCATTGGTTTCATAACAAAGAGGATTTTTGAAGAACAGTTTTGGATTTTTTAAATAGTAAAATGGTATAAAAAGTAGTTTTTTAATATTGAAAACTAGCTGCTATCAAGTTGATAAATAATGACTACAATTTCCATAAGGATGTAAGTTTACTGTAGATGCTTAATGAATTTGACAACCATTGCAGTCCTTATATAGCATTAAATGTTTTCAAAGCACACAACTGTTTACATTGTGTTTCACATTTAAGGACTGACTGTGTCTAATTTATGTTGTAGAACAAAATGAAGAAGTATCCAAGTAATTTTAACCACAGACCTTGTTTTACTCATAAATCTTAAATCACGAATCTATAAAAACCATTAGACATTCCTGAGGGAATCCATAGCTTGAAAATGCTATTTCACTTCCATTCATATATGGCCAAAAAATAAAAACAACAATAGTAATAATAAGTAATATGTATACTCGGTTTCAAATTTCATGTACAAAAATTTATTTCAGTGGTGAGAATTTCCAGTAGCCTACATTTTGGCTTTACTCATTATTTATTCTTATTAAAATTCACTTCTGTTACAAACAACAAAGTCTTCAAATGTTGCCCTTTTTACAACATACAGTATGGAGGACAAAATATATTTTAATAAATTAAAAACATTGTCAAAAATATTAAAATATATTGATGATATTTATATATTGGTAGATAATTTATTTTGAAACCTATTTTAGGATATATATATATATATATATATATATATACAGTACAGACCAAAAGTTTGGACACACCTTCTCATTCAAAGAGTTTTCTTTATTGTCATGATGGTTATAAGATGGTTATTCTGTCAATAAATCTAACACAATAGATTTATTATTTTTCCAGTTGCCACATCTAATCTTGTGAAGCTAAGTGAAGATTTGAAGTCTTGTTTTCTGAGAAACGTAACAAAATTAAGTGAATTTATGCATAAAACTAGAACAAATATGTACCAATAGGGTTAAAAATAAACTTTTTTTCCTTTTGCAAAGGTAATCTTTTTGACCCCAATGGCAGACACTTCTTATTTCTTATCTTACATTTCTTATTTTAATTTTTTTTTTTTTTTCGGTCACCGATTTGGTTTTGGTTCCTTGTCGCCTCTGGCTTGCTTAGTTGGATACGTTTGACTGATTGCACACACACTACTGGAAGAGACCTGAACAGGATGATGTCATCACTGAATCATCAATGAACTGACTTTAACTTGAAAAATGACTCTTTGTTATTGCATTATTGGTCAGCTAATTTTCCTATACGCCACTGTAAAGCTGCTTTGACACAATCTGTATTGTATAAAGTGCTTAAAATCCCTTTTATTTGGTCTTAAAAAGACCTTAAATATTAAATGTACCTTCACAAAGGTGCTTCTGTCAATGAAAGTCAGTGGGATTCAAAACAATATTGGACCCCATTGCTTTTCATTATATGGACAAAATCGCTTCAATATTTTTCTAAATATATTATTTTGTGTTCCACATAAGAAAGTCATACAAGAATGACATTAAGTTGATCTTTTTAATGCTTTCTTTTAATCAGAAAAATCTAACCATTCAAAACAACTGTAATATACATTATTTAGACTTATTAAGTGGCTAAAGCTTTACCAATCATGCATTTAATAGATGCTTAATACAATAATACATTTGGATGAAACTAATGCAGTTATGTGCTAAGAAAACTAACCCTTGGAATCCACCAAAGGTAATGATGGTAATGATGGTCTTTGGGACTTGCACAAGCAAGCTGGCGAAATGTTTTTGCAGTGGAATTCACAAAACACACAACTCTGTCATGCACTACCTCCTTCTCTGTTTCTCACACATGCATGCGTTGGAGTCAATACAGCTGAATTACTGGTTCACACAGAATACTGCAGACAAACAGGTTTGTAACACAGTGGAAGGAAATCTCCTCGCCTTAAAGCTTGACTGAGAAAAGGCAGCGACTGATGCGACAGACACAATGAGAGCGTGTCAGAGGAGGGGAGGTAGGCATATTGTAAGAAGCCCAGGACAAGAGACAGGTGAGAAGACAAAAGCCTGAAAGACTTCATTCTGAACCCTCGGGCTGTTTACTGAACCATGAGTGACCACACATAAACTGAAACACACTGTACATTCAGGGCCAGGAGCATTCGTATGGGTGGATCTGGGCCAAATGAGCATACTACAACTTAAAGGACCTGAGTGAGACCCTTTCATCGTACCCAGCTGTCACTTTGCTGACTGTATCACAGATAGCGATTTGTGTTTTCATTTTAATGGATCAGTGAGCACCTCTAAACTCATTGGTGGACACACATGACTTAAGTTTACCAGGGTAACCAAATACAGTTAGTACAGTCAAAATCACTACTGCTCTGAAAAATATATATATGCTCTAAAAATCATTTAGGTTGTAAATAAAACTAATATTATTGGAGATCATCCAATAACAAAATGTAGAAACAATCTCTTACTCAGAAATTAGTAGTGAACTTCACAATTACTTACAAATGAACAGCAAGTAACACACTGAATTAAATGTGACATTTTGAAGTATAGTAGTAGGGAAACTGAAATAGTATTTTCTTAAACATACTCCAAATATCTTTGTAATATTTACAACTAAATATAAATAAAATATCACAGTGCAACCACTGATTACATCAAAATACAGGTTAGTACTGTTAAATTCCCTACTGTAAAAAACAACAACTGTTGTTAACAAACAAACAAAAAAACAAACACATTTTTAAATTAATAAATATATAATACTATTTCACCCATGACCATAGTATCCATGGTAGACACCAATAAAAATAACAGTTAGTACAGTTAAAATCACTACTGTAATTTAAAAGCAAAATCTGAAGAAAAGAAATGCTGTACACTGTAAAGATTTATTTAAAGTCATAAATAAAGCAAAGCTTATTTGGAGAATGTTTAACAACCAAAAAAAAAAAAATACTTCACTTTTTTTACTTCCATATTTTCACATTTAATTGAATGTGTTTACCATTAAATTGTAATTAATTGTGAAATATACCCACATTTTTTCCACCAATTTTGTGTAGTTATTTTTTTTTTCATCAAACATAATCAAATAATTTTATAATAATTTTTTTTTCTTTTACAGCTTGGAAAAAGCTTTTAATTTAAAATCTAAATTAAACTTTTAAAAGTTATTTACTTGCTATTCAAAAGGTTTTTCTAGTGATGTCTATTGTTTTCTGGAATAAACTGTGGTTACCATGGTATTTGTTCACTAGTCAGAATGAAAAAGAAACCTGTTCAAGCAACATACTGTACAAACATGTGTACAGTAACTAGATTATCTTCCTGAGGAGGTGCTAAATTGTGCTTCGTGGACAGTGGGGAAGCAGTCATGCACGCATTCAGTGTATGAGGGAGTGTTGGAGAAACACCAACAGCCTCAACAGAACGACAGGCGTGCCACTCGCAATTCACAACGGCTCTTGACAGTGACTAATCACACATTTGTTTCTTTTTTTGACATGTACATGTATTGAATGGGTGCACACAGTGAAGGTATTAAGTACACCTGGCAGCTCCCGGCTTTAAGGATTTTTTGTTGTTGACTCTAGGCCAATGAAGCCACTCAGCTGGTCACATATGAAAGGAGACCTGTCTAATTCAACACAGCTGCTTCACACCTACCCAAGAATAGTGATATTAATAGCCATAAAGAATGGTCTTCAATGGAAAAAAATAACTGCACAAAGCTTCATGGTAAACACCATGAAGCCCACAAAATTAAAACTGCTTATACACTAAAATTTACAGTCTAAATGGACCAAAAACAATGATGATTCATCCTGCACTTCACAGATTTTTGTCCAATCATATGCTCTCTATTCATATATATATATAAATATATGTACTCAAAATTATATATATATAAATATATGTACTCAAAAACTCTTTCACGTTCAGTCATCATTTAATTCTGGAGACCTCTAAAATATCTTACTAAAATGGGTTTCGAAAACTAAAAAAAGCTTTCTACCAGAGGATAAAAAGTGCTAATTGAAAAAAAATCTCTTCTATATAAATTCACAACTGCTAGATGTAAACAGAATTGTAAGATACAAATGCAAAATTGCTAGATATAAACTTGCATTTTTGAGAGACAAAAAAGGTCAATATAGCAAGATGTTAACTCGCGCACAATTCTGAGATTGAGATACAAACTCATAATTGCAAAATAGTCAGAATTGTGAAAAGTCGCAATTACCTTTTTTTATCTTTTATTCCACGTCAAAAAAAAAAAAAAAAAAAAACTGAATTGAGATGTAAACTCAATTGCAAAGAATTGCAAGAATAAAAGGGTCACAATTATAATTTTTATTTTTGTATTTTTCCATGGTGAAAGCAAGCCTCCGTAAAAAAAAATATATAAAAAATAAGATTCAAGTCTTACAATGATTATTTTTATTTTTAATCAATAAATGACAAAAAAGTTGGGCAGTTCAAACATCCCTTTTTAGACACAAAACATACAACAATTACATAAAAGCAAAACATTTGAAAATAAATTATAGTAAAATACATTGAGAATATAAAACACGACTGCACAGCACTCTGAGAGAATATAAACACCCTGTAAAACAACCTGAGAACATTTCACAAATTATTGATGTTGTCTGGTGACTTTTCAAATAACTTTAATTCACTGAACAAAATTTGTGTACAACAATTACAAAAGAAAAAAAAAACTATTTGCATTTCAAATTTGACATTATTCAATTCAAATTCAAATTCAAATTCTATCTATACTATACAAAAACATTTCACATTCAATTCAACACCATGTATAAGCCATTACATCTAAACCTTGACAAACGATGACTCAAGCAAACTGTTCATGCAGAGTATCTGTGGCCAAACTCGTATGATTACTGGTCTCTCCATGCAAACAGCCCAGACCACAAAACAAACAAACACACACACACACACACAAACACACACACACGTTTGTTTTTGTGAAAAGTGGGTTCATCCCATAGGCGTAATGGTTTTTATACTGTAGAAAGTATTATTCTATCTATTATTCTATTATTTATTCTATATATTCTATCACCCTTCACCAACCCATACCCCTAACCCTAACCCTCACAGGAAACTTTGTGCATTTTTACTTTCTCAAAAAAACCTCATTCTGTATGATTTATAAGTGTTTTGAAAAATGGGGACAGGGGTTATGTCCTCATAAGTCACCCTCTCCTTGTAATACCTGTGTCATACCCATGTCATTATACAGAGTTGTGTCCTGATATGTCACAAAAACTGGAGATAAAGCTGTCTGCCGGTTTGCAAGAAGTTATAAAGCTCAGCATTATATGATATTTGTTTTTCTTAATGCTTAATGGGACTACAAATATATTAAATAAATGTGTTAGTGCGTGATTTGTACATGCATACATGTATGTGTATATATATATATATATAGACGGTATCAGATTAGCATATAAAAATGATATTATTTACTCAGTCGTCCTCGTTTAAGTGGGCATGAAACATTTCTATTGGGATGTTTGTTCAGTTAGCCCATGTGGCAAAAAATAAAATAAATTATATATATGTATATAGTGGCCAATATATATTTCAAATATATGCTAAATATATATTGTAAATAGTGAGGCTTAATGAAATATATTTTTTCAAATCTTCTGAGAGCGGAGGCTTTTTTTTGTGGCCTTAACTCAAAAAAAAAAAGAAAAAAAAAAGGATTATTTCCAAAAAGTGAAGGGATTAACTTTGCAATCGCTACAAATGAAAGGGAGATACCAGGGATGATGGCTGCTTCGCCCCTCTATACAAACAAACCCATGAAGACATGCTCAGATTTCTTACAGATGCAGAGATCTAGATCTAGAGAGATCTAAGCAACATCAAACAGATCACTACAAGATCTTCAAGATCTGCTGTGATTGAAGAGAAATACTAAACAAACAAAGGAAAGAATCAGGATTGGGTATCTATTGATTAGAAGAAGAAAAAAAACATTTTCTGACCTACTGGAACACAATAATCAACTTAAACATATACAGTATAACACAAATAATGTACCGTTTTAAACATTAGATTTGTTTGTGTCAACTCAAGGTGATTTTGAAAACAGGACTGTTTAGGAACCCGAATCCGTTGGAATCCTGATTACAGCAGGACGAACCGTCATGGGGACAGAGAAGCAATTTCGCTGCAAAACTGTGGTATGGCGCTGTCCACAGAAATGCATTTTTTTCTTTTTGCTTCTCAGTTCAAGCATGTCGGAGCTTGCCTTACTCTTAAACTACAATATGTATGACTCACTTAGAGACACGTGAAAGAGACAAGGGGTTAAAAAAATTTTTTTTAGAAAAACATTGCAAATGTGTAAGAAGCTTTAAGCCCTGCATCTGATCTCCAAGGCACGCTTTGCCACGAATGATTTGCCATCGACAACTCAGCAATGCCTTCGGCTTTGAGTTAAGTTGGCCAGATGTCATCTTCATTGCCTTGGGACTTCCAAGCATGTTGAACAGGTCTTAAAATTTGGATGTTTCAGTGCCTTGTGGGTGCGATTAGTTCTCGAACACGTGACGGTCTCGTCACCCTTCAGTGCATTTGATGCTGGATTTCTTTTAGAACTCCTTACAACTGTCGACTTAAGGTCAGGTGAAGGATTGAGAGGGTGATGGAGGCCGTTTCGTGTTTCTTGAGGACCAAAAGAAGCTATCCACTTCAGCCAAGGGAAGGAAGAGACACAGGTAAAGGTAAACAGTCTCACCGTTGACCTTTATCGTGTCCTTAAGATTGGGGCACATTTGCACAGGGTATAACAGAAAAACAATGGACATTTAAAAAGACGTTGAGCTCCTGAAAGGGACAAACCTGCAGGTTTAAGTCACTTGTGAGGGCTGTTTTTCCAGTTGCCTTGATGGAAGGCTTTTGCAGATAAAAAAAACTGATAAATGGCTGAAGGGTTGGTCTTGTTGGTACGTTCTGGGGAAGATATAAACATATCTGGTTATCCTTGTAATGGATGTGTGAGTGCAAAAATATGTAGACAGACTAAGAATATGTTCAGCACATTCAAACAACACATATATTCCCCATTTACTATTAAAATAACAATGCCGAGAGTAAAACAGGCTTTCACTGCAGAAAGCTTCCCAAACCCAACAAACAGACATGAAAATAAGTTTTCTTGCAAAAGCAGAGACAATCCTTTGTTAGTCCTTCAGATCGAATCATATCCCTCCTGTCTTTTCAAGCATATCTTTGCGAAAGTGTACAGAGTGAAGTCAGGCACTTAATCAACATGGGCTGCCAAAACCGATACTGATATGCGATAAGTTTTTGAATGCCCGGAAGCATCATGCAGGTTACAGGAAAGTCAACAGCCTGAAGTCATAAAGCTAGCATGGAAAACAACAATAGATCAAGCTAAATAAATAATGTTAGCCTGCTGTACCGAAACAAAAGATGCTATGCACTTACCAGGTCAATTCACCGCCAGGTCTCACTTTAATACGGAGATGAAATACTAAAGAATACAAAAAAAATGGAAAAATCAGGTTATTGATAGAAGGAAGTAATTACATGATGGGCAAATTTTATTATTGCATACATGGAAGAATAAATGAGTGAAATAAACTATCAATATTATGAAAGAATGGGGTGTAGTCACCAAACACAAAAACAATGGCTCTGTAGAACTCCAATCCATAAGTGACTGAATACTCTTCTACTATTAAGCTAACATTTTGATATGCCAAAAAGAATTAAGATACATACACACAAAGTCTATTTTTAATTAGCTTTAACTATTGTTATTGATTCATTTCAGTATACAATTAACTACACTATGATTCAAAAATTTGGTGGGTTGGAAAGATTTTTTTTTGTTATATTGTTTTTGAATAACTTTTATAAAAACTTTTATAAAAACAGTAATATTGTGAAATATTATTACAATTTAAAATAAGAGCGTTCTATTTTAATACGTTTTAAAAATGCAATTTATTCCTGTGATGGAAAAGCTGAATTTTCAGCAGCCATTATAGTAGAAATCGAGATAATTATTTCAGGATTTTTTTTTTTCCAGTTTTTTTTTTTCTCCCAAAAATAACATTTATAAGAAAAATAGAACTCTTGTAAAACTATAAATGTTTTTACTGTCACTTATGATCAGTTAAAAGCATCTTTGCTGAATAAAAGTGAAAAAATACGTACTAACTCCACACTTTTGAACAGTAATGTACATTTGTACATATTCCTGCAAAATACATTTCTGTTCCAGTGACAATAAATAGTTGACAAATTTGTGCCATGACAAATAGGTCAAATGCTCATAGTGTTTGTGAGACTTCATTGACATGCACGACAGATAGCAAAGCAAAATAATCGAGCAACAATACAGACAGTTGTGCACGGCTGAAACTGCTGCAGAAACGCTCACAAGGTTAAGACCGAGAGACAGAGACAGACCTGTGTGGACATGACTGACATTCCTAAATATCTGCTTTTAATTCTCCTTCTGATTCTTTCCAGATTCACCAGAGATTTGGATTAAAAGATAATTATGTAGAAGATAAATGTCATTTCATCATTATTCCTATTCACCTGAATAGAAATATTTGCCAAAGAGACTAACAGTTAGTCAAAATGATAAAATGAATGGTAAGAAAAAAAAAATAGAATAGATCTTCACAAATGTCTTTTTTATATATATGTTGTGAAAAACATACAAAGCAAACTAACCTATTACTGAAAATATCTAATAAAGACAAAAAATTCGCAGGTGTTCTAAGAGGAAATGAACTAAGGTTGTATGTTATCTATGACAGACATCAGAAAACAAATGAAGGGGAGTTGGGCTTCGTTCCCTCCCAGGATGCATTTGTCATAGATGAAAAACTTGAATTGCAACTTCCAGTTAATGATCGGATACATTAAGTTAGTAAAACTCTTCAGATCTTTTCACAAAATGTGCATCTCAAAAATTTAAGCTTATCTAAGAAACGCAATGCAAAGGCGGTTTTGCATGCAATTTCTGTGTGTGTGTTTGTATTTCTGTGAGTGTGCAGGCAACTGCGTGAGTCATGCTAGTGTCTTATCAAAGAAGCATCTCTGTTAGACAAATCAGTTGCATTTACAAATGAGATCTCTCAATGCTTAGTTTTAGCATTTCCAGTATTTCCTGTCTTTCCATTTGCAACCTATCCTATCAAAGTCAATTGAGCCTTCCATGAATTAATCGGTATTAAAGCTCTTCTTGTAGGGATTAGACGTTTGTCTTAACAAGACAGACTTTTTTGTGTACTATCATCTACCTGATAAAACCAATGTCAAAACTTTTCCAGACTAAATAGTTTCCAGACTCCTCTAGTTTCTTTGTCTTTTAGCACAAGATAGACATACATGCTGTCGTCTGCGTTCAGAGTCAAGTGTAGAAGGACTAAGTGTGGAATGCTTGGCAAACAGACCTCAGCACTTGGGAGTATTTGGTGATAAAATGTTTGAAGAAGGGAAGAGAGTGGAGAAGAGAAGACAGCCATTTGTTTTTAGAACACAAAGGGAATAAAAATGTCCTTAGTAATGGCCCAACAGAAATAGTAAACCCCGAAATGAAAATTCCAGTGTTAATCCAAACATTCCGAATATGATGTAGCAGAACACAAAAGATTGAACATAGAAGACATTTCAGATGTGGAATATATAGTGTGTGAATCATACAAATCAACTACTTTTTGGTGTTTCCTGTTTCCTGGTTTAAAACAGGTTTTTGGAACAACACGACTTTCATTTCACATGAACTATTCCAATAACAGCACATACTACAGTTTAAAAGATTTGGGTCAGGTTTTTTGGGGGGAGGGGGATTGATTACATTTATTCAGCAAGGATGCATTAAATTGATCAAAAGTAACTGTGAAGATATTTATAATATTATTTATTTTTTTTTAAACAAAATTCTTACCTACCGCAGATAAGACTGAACAATAATTACTAAAAAGACTTGAGTTACGATGTAGCAATAATCAAGTGTTTCCTGAATAACTGACTTCAATTTGTTTTAAACAGTGCCTTTGGCAAATCTAAGTGACTGGAATGGAATCTGGAAGTGGCAGAAAATGACTCATCCTCTCTGACAAACATATCTCAAAGTCATCAAGGGGAAGTCGTGGCCTAGTGGTTAGAGAGTTTGACTCCTAACCCTAGGGTTGTGGGTTTGAATCTCGGGCCGGCAATACCACGACTTAGGTGCCCTTGAGCAAGGCACTGAACCCCCAACTGCTCCCCGGGCGCCGCAGCATAAATGGCTGCCCGGTGTGTGTGTGTGTGTGTGTGTGTGTGCACGCACTTTGGATGGGTTAAATGCAGAGCACTACTTCTTAGTATGGTCACCATACTTGGCTGAATGTCATATCACTTTCTTTCTTTTCTCAATTTCTTACTGAAACCACCCCTGTATCCTGTGAGGTCAAAATGTTAAGTACTGAAGTCATTTGCATGTACAATCCAGAACCGTCACTGCCTAATGATTAGGTTTAAACATCTGAGGGTACAAAAAATGAGAAGAACAAGACATGGGCGACATGGAGAGTAAAGATCTATAAGCCAACTAACAGCTTTTAAAGCTTCATTTTTGATTAGAATTCAAAATCAAACCTATGTTTATATGGATTTGCTGAATGTGACGAGAGGGAAGAGAAATGAATTTTAGACGTACTCTGTTTTTCTCTTGCGCTTTATAATGTAAACGATGATGAGCACGACCACAAGCACACCAATTACAATCCCAGCGATCGCTCCTCCAGACAGGGCCTTGTCTACCTCACCGACCTCTGCAAAACAGGAGGTGTTTAGATTATTATAGACAACACACACACACACACACACACACACACACATAAATGAAAACATTCTGTTACACCTGCCAATGGCCGTTTTACCAACCATGTAACTGTATGTGCATCATTTAATTAGAAAACAGTCACATATCTAATTGCAATAGATAAACATAATAATGTTTAAATTAAAATAATTAAATCAATAAAAATAATCACTTTATTATTACTATTTTACATAACTGAACAATTTGGCTCATATTATATATGACCCTGGTGCACAAAACCAGTCTTAAGTCGCTGGGGTATATTTATAGCAATAGCCAAAAATATATTGTTTGGGTCAAAAATATAGATTTTTCTTTTATGCAAAAAATCATTAGGACATTAAATAAAGATCATATCAAAACTTCATTTTTGATTAGTAATATGCATTGCTAAGAACTTCATTTGGAAAACGTAAAGTTTTTTTTGTCACCCTCAAATTCCAGATTTTCAAATAGTTGCATCTCGGCCATATATTGTCATATATCCTAATAAACCATACTTTAAAGGAAAGATTATTTAATCAGCTTTCAGATGATGTATTAATCTAAATTTCGAAAAAAAAAAAAAACCCTTATGAATGGTTTTGTAGTACAGGGTCATATATAATGTAAAATAGCTAATATTAATGGCTGATAAGTTTTAACTTGGCCAGAAAGCAGGATGTTTGATCACTGATTTAATATACCCTTTAATAATTTAGTTATTCATTTTATTAAGTAGCATTACTTAATGTAAAACATAAATATTAACTTATTATTAAACAAATCTGTCTTGCCAGTAAATCAGTATATGATTTATCAGTATTTGAATTACAACTCAAAATTGGCATTAATCGGCATAATGGCCTTAACCGATAATCTTAAAATGCCTAGATGTGGGTTTTAGGTTTTGTTAGCTGAGAATGGGAAAGAATCCTTGAACTGCCACATTTACCTGTGACTGCAAGTGTGTGAGTCGCTGAGTTAATCATTCTCGTGATGGGGTTGAATGCCTCGCAGGTGTACAGGCCACTGTTCGTGATCTTAGCCTTGTTAATTGTAATGACTGCATTGCTGGAGTTCATCGCTGTACCATTGTGTTTCCATGAGTATATACTGGGAGGAACAGACTCTGCAGAGCAGGTTATTTTTACAAGTTCTTCAAACTTCACATTTCTCTTCCCATCAACCTTCACGTTCTCTGGACCATCTGTGGGACATCGGAGAGATTGGCTCAGTCACATTTACATCACAGCTGGTAACAACACAAGCAGAAAGCATGATAGGCTAATGTTTAGACAAGACAACAAAAGAAAAGTGATACAGGAATCACACGTCTCAAGTGAAACACTTCCCAAAATGATGAAATCTCAGCCAATCAGAATGCTTAATTTTCAGCAATGAACATAACAGGTGGATTTATGATTAATGAGATTTCAGTAATACAATGTGGAAAAAACATAATATTATACTAATTTTGTAATAATAAATATCTAGAAATTAAAATAAATTATATTATTTTATATCTTACATTTAATTTAAAATGTATAATACAAAAAATATATAAATAAAAATGTATTAATAAAATTATATTTATTAATTATAATTTATAAATAATGTATACAATACAATATGTGTAAATTTAAACCTTTTAAAATCACGTCTGGTTGAGTCACAGTGAACTCTTGTATGAATAGATGTACTGTATGAGCGATCACAGTGAAGAGCAGATCACATAAACTGTATTACAACTGAAACTATCCTCTTTTGGATACTTACAGATGATGACCATCTTATAGGTGCTTTCGTCTTGGTTGACTTTGTTCTTCAGCTGGCACTTGTAGTCGCCTGCATCCTCTCTAACAACTTTAACGATGGTCAGAGTTTTCTTGTCGGCTGAGAGAATGACACGGTCACCAGGAACCAGAGGTTTGTTGTCCTTCAGCCATTCCACACTTTCGGCTTTTCCAGTGGCTGCCGAACAGGAGATGTTGACCGTGCTGATGCCAGCGATGAGAAGTGATGAGGAGCTGGAGATATTTGTACCAGATAAGGCCTCTAGCAGAACAGAACAGACGAGAAGACAAAAAAATAAGTGACACTGTCAGATTATGGACCCTCAACGACAGACATAATGTCAGTTAGCAGGACAGAATAAAGTTTGAAAAGTCGCTTTTTTGCTCTTTGAATATATTTAAAAATTTAATTTATTTCTGTGATGCAAAGCTGAATTTTCAGCATTATTAATCCAGTCTTCAGTGACACATGATCCTTCAGAAATCATTCTAATATACTGATTAGCTGCTCAAAAAACATTTCTGATTATTATCAATGTTGAAAACATTTGTGCTGCTTCATATTTTTGTGAAAACCTTTTACTTTTTTAAATCTGTTGATGAATATAAAGTTACAAATAACTAAAAAAAATGTTTGTAAACAATCTTTTGTGTCACTTTTGATACAAATTTTTATACTGTACATTTGGAAATCTTTCAAAAAAAAAAAACACTTTTGGATTTTTTTTAAATGTTAAAATATATAAAAACACATTAAACTCAAACTGGTGAATTTCAGTCCAACTGTAACCTTGTGTCTAAGTGGGTGATTCTTGCCTTAAAAAAATGCAAAGACAATTCTGGTTGGGATTTCTAAATTAACTTTGTTTTGCCATTATTACCTGCTGAAGTTAATTACTGACAAGTAGACTGACCAATAGCAGGGTGTGCGAGAAGTAGGGATGTACAGAGAATTGTTAAATCGATAGAAATACAATACATATAATGTAAAGGGCCCATAGAGAGCACATCAATTAGAAAGCAAAGCCAAACCTGGACATTTTAGGCAATTAAGACATCCGGTCACCCTATGATCTGGCTGAGTGAGATAACCTCTCAACAGCTTCATTCACCAAAGCATTTACAGTACTTTTTAACCATGGACTTTGTTCTGGCACTATCCTCTTGTTTGTTCAGACATCATTACTGTGGAATGTACCAGTCTGATTCAGACACATTGCATTCACCGAATACTTGCAAATTTACCGTTCAGCACACATTGTCTTCCTCCTTACCGCCTGTGTTTTTAGTTTCGGGTAAGACGCATGCAAACAGCTGCAAATTAACTCTCTCAATTCATCTAGAAATACTTTCGAAAAATGAATTTGTAACCCAAGAGAATTCTTCAAATAAGATCTTGTGAAATCTGATTTGCATGAACGGTTTGCATTAACATTTTGTACAAAATCAATGAAACAAAAACACATTACAGTTAGAAAATTTAAGATGAACCTTGCACTGACAGATCACTTCAGTATTCTGGAAGTGAAACCTTACCTAAGGCGGTACCTGCCTTAAAACGTATGTGACTTCAGAAAGTTTGTATTCTGCTTTCTTGAGACTGTGGTTTTCACACATGTGGAAACACCTCAGGGGAAGACAGTTCTTTACAAAAGCCACAGCGCCTGAGACCACAGGTTCAGATGCCGTGTAAAATCAATCTGCCCTCAATCACAGAAAGCAGAACATTCCTGAAACCTCCACCCACTAATGTTAGCGGATGCAGACCTCAGAGTGAAGCAGTTAAACATGTTCATCTTTTAAAAGCACTTGTAAGCCAGGAAGCCATTCTTGGTGATATTAAAAGTATAGTTCACCCACAAATTAAAATTATATCAATGTCGTTCCAACCTTGTATGACTTTCTTTTTTTCAGTGTAACATCAAAAAACTAATTCTGAAAAGCAACCAGCTGATTTTTTTTTCATGCAATTACAATTAATGAGGACCTGAAGCTTTCAGGCTTTTCAAATGATGAAAATGCATCTTGATCTTGATTGATTAATAAATTGTAAAGGACTATTGAACATTTAAAGAAGAGCTAAGCAATATGTCAAGATTTTTGGGAGTCTCAGCTTAAATTTCTATCTGCTCCTCATTTGGAATCTTATTTTTATGCTGTCTTTGTGTACTTTTTGAAGTTTCAAATCCTCGGTTCCAGCTCGTTGTAATTGCGTTGGAGAAGTGCAACCAGCAGCAATTCAACTTTTGTGTTCCAGGGAAGAAAAACTTGCAGGACTGGAATGACACGAGTACTTAATAACTTAGAATTATGTAAACTAACCCTTCATCATTTAACAGAGATCTCAAATCTCATTTCAGTCTCGTTTCCATCATCCTTTCAAGGCCAATATACTTATTCCTCTTCCAGAGTACTCAAATTTTTTTTCTTTTTTAAGCCTTATCTCACTTCTTGGCAATGAAGACTCCGTGGTAAAGCATGTCTATCTCTGTTCTGGCCCACTGCTAATCAAAAGATTTCAACGGGTGTCTTTACTAACTCACACTCTTAAAACAATGGTGGTTCTATGCAGACTCTTAACAATTACATTTTTTTACTGGATTGTTCTTAACGGAATAAATAAAGTTATATTTTAAGTAAATATGAAAAAAAAAGTTTATCATCAACTTATTGTCCATGTGATTTGAGAATAAATAATAATAAAAAAAATTCTCATTGCTTCTTATTGGAACTTATTTTTAATAGTGTATGCATTTGCATTTACTCAAATAGCAGTAGTAATAAAAGCACTAGAGAAACAATGCATGGTTGATTCAACTTCCGTTTGTATACAAAGCATCTGTACATGCCTTTAGACTTCTGACTTACCCAGAACAGACACCACAGCAACCGGCGATGAAATGTAGCGGTTAGTCTTCGCATTGTAGGCCACACAGCTATAGTTTCCACTGTTTGTTTCATCTACATTGGTGAGGGTAATGCTGGCTGTGGTCTTCAGAGGCATCTCCCCCCCATTAAACATCCACTTGAGCTGAGCAGGAGGGTCAGACTGGGCAGAGCATGCCAGTGTTAAGTTAGAGCCTTTCTTAAGAAATGAATCTGTTGGCGTTTGTGTCATGGCGATTTTCTCTGGGCCATCTAGACAAAGGAATAAAGAAGAAAAATGCTGATTGAAAAAAAAGAAGCACAAGTAAAGGTTCATAAAGTACTTGCTTTAAAGATTTTTTTATAATTTTAAGATTTTAGCAAATACAATTTTAGGTTTTGAAAACAAAGGCTTAACAAGAATATAAGTTTTTACTAGAAGATAAACAAATGTTGTGTCATGTTACACCATTTCACATCCTCCATTTTATCAGGAGAGTGTAAATGTTATCTTTAAATCAGGAGGATGTATTTTGACTATCAGGATGTGGTTACTGTTCAAATTTTGGCCAATGAATTTTTCTGCAACTCAAAAATGTTTTTAGAAAGCATTGATAGTCTAAGACTCCAGATTCTGCTGCAGTGCATTTACTTCATGACCAAACCATGCACGTCATTTAATCTGGATCCGTTTAGAATCTAAATGCACACATCCACAAACAAACACTATTCTAAAACATTCATCCTCTTCCTGCAGTTCACAAGCTCATTCACAACCATGTTTTATCTAAGCTCAGTCTGCATATTTTCCTCCACCTGCAACAGAACTTGTCTGAACTAGAAAGTATTTTCTGATCTCTAGTGTTGTGTGCTTTCTAGTGCACACCATCTGCAGATACAAAGACTGCAGACAGTAAAACAAAAGACAACCTTAACTTATCTGCATCAGTAAGTGTATGAGTTAGTTTCACTGCAAGTGTTTGTTTGTGCAGACATGTGTGAATTTGTGTGAAGACACATAATCAGCTTCATTGTAAAATCAGGTTCATTATATAACACATTTCCATCATTGTCTTAATAAAATAGTTCAGCCAAAAATGTAAGTTGTGGCATTATTTACACAATAACACGAAGAACTCGCCTTCGGAAGAGAGCGAAATGTAAGTCCTTTTTAATTGATAATTTTCCCCTCTGCTTAATCTTACATTTATCCCATATTCACAGAGCCGATCCTCCCTATGCGCTAAATATGCAAGCTGTGTAGGGCCCCCGAAACACCAGGGGGCCCCCTTGCTCTAAAAGATGGTTTAATTTTTGTTTCTTTTTTGAATTTGGCCAGTGGTAATGAAAAAATGAATGATCATTTCTTCAACAACCAACGATCCTTTCTACATAAAAATCAGTCTAATCATGTAATGTGAATGTCGTACAGTTTCGCGCGAGACTTAAAAAAACGAGGCAGAACAGTTTCTCAAGCACTTTTCGCGAGTGTGATTCGAGACGGAGTGAAACAGACAAATGCGTTTCATCCATTAGTTCACAACCAATCATAACCCACAACAAAAACCACCCCACCCCGTCCTGCCGACAAAGTGTTGCATAGGGCCCCAGAAGTCCACGATATTGCATATTCGTGCCAAAAAATGGTATGTTGTGTAACCTGGACAAAAACTAGGTACAAACGAGAGGATTTTCAGTTAAAAACAAGTAAAATTTTGAACTGTTCCTCACACAATGCTATAGAATGGCTTCTAAATGCTTGTAATAGAGTGCAGAAATTGTATGCACCACTTACAGTGCTTATTTTTCTTTAGACCTTTTTTTGTCATTGCTTGGAAAGTATTGCATAAACATAACAGATTACATCATATGGGGTTGGAATGACAACTTTTTGGCTGAACTGTTCTTTTAAAGGCATTTGTGTATTTGTGACTAAGCAAGTGTGGGTGTGATCAGGTACATACAGATCACAGTGAGATTGAAGGGAGAGCTCGTCCCTGACTCCACTGCGTTCTCTGCAATGCAGAAGATGGGTCCTCGCAGATCTGTACGGCGAACTTCAGCAATATTTAACACATTGCCAGCTGCGTTTAGCTGTACACGCGTGCCATCCACCACCAAAGGGTCTGAACCGTTCATCCACTTGTATGTAAAGGAGCCTTTGGCAGAGCAGGTAAGAACCACGGTGCTGTTGAACTCTACTGCTTCAGGTACATTCGATGAAATCTTAACGTCAGTTATGGGTTCTGGAGAAAAGAGAAGAAAACCATGGATTGTGTTCAATCAGAAAAATCTTTGTTCTTGCTTAGACTTTCCCAAGGAACCCACATGGAAAAAACCTATATAAACATATGTTTCAATATAGGTTTTGATATAGGTTTTTAATATATGTGACCTATATAAAATTGGCCGTTTTCCTATATTATATGTACATATATGCACATATATATATGTGCATATATACGAACATATATGTACATATATGCACACATATATGTACATATATGCACGCATATATTTACACATATATGTACACATATATATGTGCATAGATATACCTATATAGGTACATATACATACATATATGTGCATATACACTCCATATAGGTTTCATATATGCGCATATATCCACATATAGGTTCTTTCCATGTGGAAATGAAAACTTAGAGACACCTGAGGTTAAGTGCCTTGCCATAATAGTGACAGGTCATGACTTGCTTTTTGGTGGATCCAACCAACATCCTTTGGATAACCAACCCTGAGATTTGACAACATACATCAAGAGAGCCTCCTAGACTGATCTAAAATCTCTGTCAACGTTTGATCTTCACTCACTGAATGAATGTCTTTAAAATGAATCATGTTACAATCATAAGTTTAAATCAAGTCATAAAATGAGTCATCACTACTATCCACCAGGGCCGATTCAATCATATTCATTGTTCTCAAGAACCAAATACAAATTCCATATCATCTGAAACTAACCCACTGTTTGGCTGTGAGATTAACTGTTTTTGTTATTCTGTGCAACTCTTTCTTATAGAACTACTGTGAAGTTCACATTAAGTATTCAATTAATGCTCTTAACAAATTTGTGCGGGACTTGAACCTTCTTTAACTCTTCATTCACCTGCTCAGACATTCACCACCATAGAGTCTAGTCTCTCACTGTAGACCTTTGATTGCACTGGATAGTCAGTACTTACCAAGAACCACGAGATCAATCCGTCCATTCAGTTGTTTTCCCTTGGGAGTGACTAGACTGAGAGTATATTCCCCTTCATCCTCCTTCACCAGCGGCCCGAGCTGAAGCTCACACGTCGTCTTATTGTAGATGACTCTGCCAGTGTATTTCTCATCAATGTCTTCGGTGTTTGATGATGGAATGTTTGTGATTATTGGTTTAAGTTCTTTAACATTTTTGAAATTCCATATTATGGTTACAAAATCCTGCGTTGAGGTGATTGTTGTCTTGAAGGTCACATTTTTAGCTGGTCAATGAAGTAAAGAGAAATCTAAACACCTTTGCTTAGTTCTTAGAAATGCATACAAGTATTTAATGAATAGGTTTATTTTATTTGTTACATTTTTTAATAATATTTTGATTTAATAAACCAATGGTGGTGCAACTAACTATTGAAAGTATGCTCGAATTACACCTTGCACCTTGAATATACACATGAGTACACAACAGGTTTTTTGTCACATGACAACAAAATGGCTTAGTTATGCCACACTGAATTTGATTTGGCAGACCTTTTTTTTGTAAAATAATTTCCTTAAATAAATAATAGGCTATAAAATAATAATGGTGGCAAACTTCTAAACTACAAAATTATTGAAAGCATTTTTTTCCAGTTTTACAGACTATTTAATGATTAGCAATTTTTTTTTTAAATAAATAAAAACACACCACAGACCCTTAACCATAGATCGACTCACCGACAACGCTGTTCATTTTTTCCATGACAAGCAGACCTCCCTCGGAGCAGCATCCTATAGGAGGAAGCATTTTCAGTCAGGACACAAATAAAACTACACCTTACACATTAAGTCCTGGTGTAGGCTACGGTTTAATATCTTTAAATTAAATTTAGATACAAAATGTTAATTTTGAAAATTTAAAAATAAATGTCTAAAAGTGCTAAGTGACAATTTTATCTTTTTTAATTAGTGTTTTTAGCTTACCGAGAGCGGACAAAATGAGCAAAGGCAGCCAAAAGTTAGAGAAATCCATATGGAGAGATGCGAGTCCTTGGAGAGACAGACAGGAATGTGAGACGGTGTGAACTCTCTGTAAGAATTTGAGAAAGCTACAGTACCACTACACGCCCAACCAGTTTATCAGAAAGCCCGCCCTGTTCAACCTGTAGGCTACTCTTCTGGTGTCATCTTTTACTGTGCTTCATTAACATTGGGAAACATTGCCCTCTAGCAGGCTACTCATTTGTCATTGGCATTTTGTTCCTCACCACAAACAAGCGCACAGCATGTTGCCTATTTGCATAAAATACTGACAAACTGTCAGTAGCCTATAAATAATAAGCATTAAATACAAAAGCTCGCACAAGATCAGGCTAACATGTTAACATTGAAATACGTGCACGTAAAAAACGTCCACACGTAAAAATAAATTATCAAATGTATAACAATCTAGGCCTGCAAATATAAATAAAATTAATAATATCAATTCTATATAAAATAAACATGTAAAATATACAAATAAATGTGAATAAAATTATTATATATATATATAACCTGCTTCATACCCCTTGTTAGGAATCATTGCATTAGGCAATTTAAAACATTTAACTTCTACAGTATATAATTTGGGGATGAGGATTTGTATTTATGGCTTCTACTGACTCCTAGTGTCAAAATGAGACTCTTCATGCTTGCACATATGAGTGGCAGAAAAAAGGAAAAGCCAAAATTCGGTTGTAAGTTAATAACTGGCAATAGTGATCTGATCGCTAAACGCTTAAAGGAGCTCAAAAAACAGTGATAACATTTCTTTTTCTCCATCACATGCAGCGTCTTAGATCAACATTTATATCTTTTCTGTCTTACTTTACCACCATGGCATCATGAGATAAAGTGACAGACTTGTCTTTTACCTAGTTGTCTCTTTGGACATGCACTCCGAGATATTGATAAATAGTGTTTTGGGGCTTCAAATTTCTTAGTCTTTGATAAGAAAATGTGATGATTCATCTGTGAATTCTATATTGCTTTCGCCTACCAGCCACATGCTGCAGTTCTTCCTCATCCATCCCTCAGTCAAAGGACACGCAGCTGTGCTTGTGTGGCTCTGCAAGAACACCTTACAGACACAGATGCCCGTGAAATACACGACCGTCTAGGAAGCTTTACAGGTGTTCACACTTCTTCCAGGATCCCCTGGAGAGATGAATGACATGGAATAACACTGCTGGCAGTCGGTCTGCTCAAGAGTGAGCTGAAACTGAAAACAATCATCTGAAGATAACATATTTTTGTACCATTTTCTGATTTAAGTATACCTCCTACTTATAACTGCCCTGGGGTAGTTATTAGTTGCGAACTAAGCAAAATGACTTGTAATCACATGGTTTCTTATCTAGTACAGGGCCACAAATTAGACATTTTTTACCCTTCAGGAGGGAAAAAAATTAAGTTAATACATTTTGAAATAGCTGTCAGTATAGTCTAATAACGATTGTGTCTCGGGGTACATTATTGGCCAGCTAATTTCTATTATATAAGTGTGTATGTGTATATATACCTACTGTTAAAACATAAAACATGTTAAAAAAATCAAGTAGAAATGCCATAAAATAATCAGTTTTTCATCACTATTGTGAAGTACATCAGGGACACCACACATTTCTGTCTTTGGAGAGGGGACTAGGGACAGTCCTGGCTTATTTAGTGTCCAAGACAAGATGCAACATGACTAAACAGGGGGAAACTCTCTTTAATGACTTATTTTTTTAAAGCAATTTCAAGATTTCTAAGATTTCAAGTAGTGCAGTGGGATAATATACCAGAGTCAAACTCCACCTTAAGCTTATTGTTGCATTTTGTAATTAAAAAGAGACTGAAATAGTCTGAAATAGTTGACTTACTGTCCCATTATAAAATAAAAAAAAGCACAAACATTTCTGTGGAAGTAGCAAACTCAATTAGACTGACCAAATTGAGACATCACATGCAAATGAATGATTTTTGCCACAGCGTTTAGACCAACACATTTTTACCTAAAAATTGTGCATTTTATTTTATTTAGGATATTGATTAAAAACCCACTTGACTGTAATGTCAGGGAGCACACAAGGGGAACAACACATTTGAGGTCAAGTATTTTAAATGCATGATTACAGCATCTCTCTCTGTAACGTTCTGACCCTTTCACTAGGACTAGAAGACATTGTTTAAAAATAGATTTTCATTTTGTCCTATTCTGTAATTTCCTTTAAACCAATCTTGCTCGTATCACTTGAAATAAGTCTGTGCTTTTTCCCATCTTCTCTCATTTTGCTGCCCTAACTTCACCCCAGTCATCTTCAGTTTAGTCATCTTCAAGGGTGGACTTAACCATTAGGCAAAGGCAGGCGACCGCAGTGGGCCCTGAAAAGCCAAATGCCCCCTAAAATGCTTTTCATACATGAGATACACATTAAGCTCAGACACACAAACAGCTGCAGTTTATTACCACGACAACCATCTGCATATACGCATTGAACCTGCTTCTTGTGTATCACCAGTTTCGTATTATACTGTATGTTTATTGTTAACATCGACCCTATCAAGTCGATTAACGCGGATACGCGTTTTGAGTCATTTTCTCCCGATAACCCCGAAAAGAACTTAAGTTACACTTTCAGTTTTAATCGTACAGATAAGAGCAATACATCAATCGAATCTGTAAAGGGTCTACTTTTTTTTGGATACAGACATAATAACAACAAAACTTTGTGCACTTATAAAATAAAGATAACAAACAAGGTGTGCTGTCTGCAGCCTTTGTCTGCGCTGATCTTCTTTTACAAACACGTCATTTAAATGAACTGTAACTCCGTGAATACTCAACGAAAATACATGAGAGAGATATCTATAGAAAGCTTGACATGTCTATTTTTAAACTAAACAAGTGCCGCCGAAAACAGATATTCTGTGATAAAGTAATCCATATGAAAACAACGCAATGTCTGTTTTTCATGTCTCCCTTCATTATATCTAATGTGACCACGCCCCCGCGCTGAACGTGCTATTCAGATTCAAACTGAAGCGCGCGGCTTGAATACGCCCATAACAGAAGAAAAAGCAGCGAGACTGTTCAAGTTTTTTTTATTTTACTGTTTGCTTCGCGATGAGAGGAATAACACATAATTCACCCCAAAAAGATGTGATGTGGTTGAGGATTTGAGAAATGGATTTCCTCAGAAAAAAAGAATGAAGCACTTTATTCAGCAGAGATCATAAACATTAGTAGGTCTCTGTTTATTTATTTATATAATTGTACTATTTTTCACATAACGTGTAAACATTTTACTAGTTAGACTTTTTCCAAACTATAATTCCTGACTAAATGTATAATCAAGTGAAACATTATGAAGTTTCAATAACAATATACAACACTATACCCTTCGAAAGCTTGATGCAGATAATATAAATGTAACAAATGTAAAAACAATGCTTTTCTTTCCATTTATTCCCCCTAAAAACCCAGAAAAATATTCTCAGCTCTTTTCAACATTAATAATAATGATGATAATAATAACAACAAATGTTTTTTTTTTTTTTTTGTAGAAAATAAGATTGTTAAAAGGATTTCTGAAGGATTGTGTGACTGGAGTAAGCATGCCAAACAATTTGTTTGAAAGTCAGCTTTGATTGTTTCTAATAAACTGTTTAACTGCTCCCCCAAGTGGACATTAAATTATGTTGTGGGATAATTAAATATATTCTTAATAAACTACAAACATAAAATTATATAGATTTATTTTGTTCTCACATTCTCTCTTGTAACTCCTCACTCACAGTGGCACAGATGACTGAAAGGCTCATTATGCAGTTCATTATGCGGCCCTTTGTCTTCTCAGGTGTAAATCACAATGATATTCATGGTAGTTGACGCCTACTCGCATATGACTTTTACCAACAAAAAGTGTCTTAGAAAATTTAAATCAATATATTGTTTTCTGTGAGTGAGTAAACAAGATGATTTTCACATCATTTAGAAAGAAAAATTCTAGGCTACAAGCTCCAGTTCTCAAAAATCCCGGGAACCATTGTTCTCTATGTGTTTTATTGCCTTATTCAAGCGTTTTAACATTTTTAGTTTTTCACTAACCACGCATAATATTTTTTTTGTCAAAAACACAATCATGTACATACATGCATTTCACATATTATTACAGCCCAGTTTGTGCTGATTACAGTGAGATTAGTCTTTACCCATTTAGATATTTATAAGAAACTGAAAAAAGCACAAATGTCAAGGCATGACAAAACTTCTCCAGGCCCCAAAAATACCCTTAGACTCCAGAGGGTTAAATGCTGCTTACTCATTTAAAGGACCCAAATTATTTTTTTGGCTGAAAAGCCTATAATCCTTAGGTGTGTAAATGCATACTTTCCTTTTCATATTTTTTTTTCAGTTTCATTTAAATTTTAAAATGAAATTAAATGTATTTTATATAAATTTGATATTTTTCTACACTTTTCTCATTCTCACTAATTCATGTTTTTATATGAATGAATCTGAACGGAACCGACTGTCTTCAGAAAAGTTTTCATGGTATTTACATTTTATCTGATAACGTAGCTTATGAGCACAGAACTGCTTTGTTTACTGCTGTATTTCTGATGTTCCAGAGGCGCCTCCTACTGGCTGAGAATGAATGTGCATTTTCAATAATCCCATCTGCAATTTTTGAAGAAAAAAAAAAATGGTTTAAAGGCTCAAATGTGAGGTTAATAAATTTACTTTGTTTTTGCGAAAACCTGCATCTCAACTGTAAATCAATTGCTATTTCTTGGTCTACAACATTGAAAGAAAGCCATTGATAAAGGAACATGAAAACTGTCAAAACACTGGACACAACTTTGGGGCACCATTGAGCAGCAGCAAGCATCACAACAACAACAAAAACACCTCAAGGTTGATCCAGGCAAATATTTGCAAAGGTATAGGGCCTCATTTCTATATTTTGCCTGGGGCCCCCATATTTACTAAATCCAACCCTGGTCATCTCATCATATCCCTTTAGCTGCCCTTATGTAATTCATAACCAAATGTCAGGTATACTTGAGAAAATGTGTGGGAATGATTCAACATCATTAAATAAAAATAAAAGTCATATTTGTATGCAAACTCTCAGGAGCAAATAAAACAATTACTTTAATATTGTACAATTAAATATTTGTGGTTTATGCTATATACGGTATTTGATCTATACTGTATATAATATAAAGAGGAAAATTAGGTTATGTGGAGTGTGCTTTTGGACCAATAAGATTTCACTATGGGCGGTGCTCCGTGGCAGGACTTCTTAAGGATTGGTTGTGGCCGAAGGTTCGACTGGTTGTTCGAAAGGATAAAAGGACAGAATATAATTTGACAGGAGTTTTTTTTTTTTTTGTATGTCCAAACCAGTTTATAAGCTAACAGAAACAAACAAGGGCAAAAGTCACAGTTTGAATCACTGTTTTATTCCAAACATGTTTCTATATAGTTAACGAAAGAGGGCAACAGTCCTCCTACATAACCCCACAGTTTTATTGGAATTTGAATAACAATATAATCTGTATAATTTGCCTTATTTTCTTTACTGTGGGTGTGATTCTTCAAGCACTGGTATAGAAATCTTTGAAAATTAATGAGAAATAAAAAAAAAATCACCTTTAATTAAAAAAAAAAAAAAAAAACACACACTCACTCTCACACACAATCATAAAGCACCAAAATATGAATGATATAGTGCTGCAGATTCTACACAGGGCTGCTATGTTTTCACTTTGGACATACAGTAAATGGATAACTGCATCTCACAAGCACCCAGACAGCAACTTCCAGTGCACTTCAACAAACCATTCATGATAGAGGCTCATTTTGTTCTGTAATGAAAAGCATCATTAACAGTCTTCTCACATAAACAGATAAATGCCCCTTCAGATGCGAAAAGGCATTTCTGTCTCATCTTGTTGTTGTCATTGTTTCTATGTGTTCTTGAGAATTGCAAAATACTGATGGACAGCTGGTTAAAGTCAACATGAAATCGAAACAGATCCTATTTAGTTTCTTTACACACATTCCTGGTCTTACTGTGAACAATTCCCCAGTGCATGTTAGGGAAAAATGCTAAAAATTGTAACTTTCCTGTTTAGTTGACATCATCGAGGTTAATATAAACCAACTGCCAATTTGGCATTAATATAGAGTACTGTATTAAGTACAGTAATGCAGCCTTTTTTAAATCTTGCCAATAATTAGCTCAGTAATTCAATGATGGTTAACAATAATACAATGGAGGTTATGGCGAAAATAGCAAACAAGTGTTTATTTAGAAAAGCAGTGTTACCAATGGGATTTGCTGAGACGGTCTAAAGGGTGAATCTTACACTCCATAATCCAATGACATTCAGGTCTGGAACACACACTTTGGAGTTTTTCATCCCGTCCTACATTCCCCTGCTTGAATATCCTGTTTTAACTGGAAAGGTGTCACATTATGGAAGTAATCTGGGTTTTTAATGCCTTTCATGTTTATTTTAACCTTTACTTGGTGTTTAAAATGAGAGACTGAAAACAAGTGAGTAATCTTAGAGGTTGAAGAAGAGGAAAACCAATTCCTTACCACAAAACCTCCCCAAAAAATCTATATACTTTCTCCTCCGAGAAATTAACAATAGGGGAAAACAGGTATAGTATTTTTTTTAATTAATTCAAAGAAAAGCTAGAAAGGAAAACAAGCAAGAGACATTCAGGAATAAAAATGAATAGTACCCCCCCCCCCCCAAAAGAATGAAGTAAAATAAAAAAAATAAAATAAAATGAATTTTCGTTTCAGTTCAATGTGTACGTTTTAGGTACAGACTCCTCCGGCCTCTCACAGGAGCGTAGTCCCCCATCAAAAAAGCATGAAGAAGATCCACACTTCTATGCAAAACGAATAGCTGCCCTCATAGTTTTCCTCCACCTTTCCTTTTATGACATGTTGCATAAGATACTTTCACAGAATATGCATTACATAGTCTCAACAGCATGCCAAATCTCACTGGCTTTCTGAGCACTTCCGCAAGATGTGGTGTTAAAACCAGACACTTGTACAACAAGCGGTTGGCTGAATTATCTCGCTCTCACTCAGTGTAATTTTGCATCCAAAAATGGCCTTTATTTGCAGTATCCCAGAGGTCACTTTGACTGAAGGCGTGGGCTGAGTCTTTCCGTCTGTCCTCCAGCACTCATTTACATTACATTTTTGTCCCGACAAAAAGTTTCCTTACTCTTGTTCTCAGTCCTGCTGGCAGAGGAGATCAGTGGAGGGAGTTTTAGTGGGCAGCACCGGCCTCGGAGGGGGTGTGGGTTTGGCCCTGCGTGGGCTGTCTGAGCCTCCTCCCTCGCTGTCAGTGTTTGTATTAGAGGCGGAGGTGGGCGGCGGTGGCAAACGAAGGAGAGAGGACGTGGCGGAGGCCAGTGGTGAGATGCGTGAGCAAGACGACGTAGAGCGAAGGCTCTGGATCCGTCGGCACTCCTGGCACACCCTCACGTGTGTGCAGCCACGGGGCACCGCCGTGGAGACCAGAGCAGGTGTGCTACTGGGGACACTGGCGCTGAGAGGGTCCTCCAGCAGTCGCTGGGGGCCCGGGCCCATTTCTGCAGCGCACCCACCAAGTCCCGGCCCTGCTGCGGCGCCAGTTAACGGTCCTGTCCCGCTGTAGAGTTTGCCGTTGCTGAGACGCATCTCCCGCACGAGGCGCATTTGACGAGGAGCTCCTAAAGGGAGACGGGCCGGGTGCCGGAGGATGCCCTGGGATGAGAGGGGTCGCCGGCGCCGCAACCGTGAGTTCTTTTTACAGGAGATAACGTCTCTGAATTCAGTCATCATTTCCTGACATACTGACACCTTAGCGAGGATCAAAGAGGAACAGAGTGGAAAGAGTCAGGAAGGACATATATAAGCAGAAAAGCAGAACATCATTTTCTGTGTGCATCACTATTCGCATCTCATACGGAAAGTTAGGGCAGAGGTTCTCAACCTTTTTCCCCTTAAAGACCCTTCATTGCACCCAACAATATTTGAAGGCCCAATAACAGCTGCTCGTTATTTACTTGATAATATAATAAAATATATTAAAATACCCATGGAATTATAAGGTTAATAATTTACATGACTTCCAGTTCTATATTAAAATTAGGTGATATCATATTTCATTTCAATAAAAATGAATTCTGGTTCTTCAAAGAGCAGTTGAGTTTAGTTGTTTCAGCTTATTTTAATGATTTATTTTATGTCTTATAAATCATTTTGAGTCATCTTGAGGCCCCCTTGGAAGTTTGCTGAGGCCCCATAGTGATTTGGTAGAAAGCAACTTACAATGCATTCAAGATACATATTATATCAGTAAAGTGCATGCTGTTGCTAATGGCATGCTTTACCACTTGATCTACAGAAAAAATCTGCATTGAAGAACGTTTTCATAGTAAAGTCTTCAGTTCAAGAACTAATGCCGCGTTTCCACCGAAATTACCCAGAACACAATTGTTCTGCGTTTCCACCGCGGTGTAAAGTACCGGGAAGATTAGGCAAATAGACTGGTGACGTAGGTCTGCGCGCGTTTCTCAATACAAAGTGCGCTGATTTTTGGACGTGCATTCTCGGTAGTGCGGACTTTGTGCATTCGTCTCGGGAGTGTGATGTCCGCGACGACGCAAGTCCAGTAAATCTGCAAACAGCAGCGTACTTGATAACTTCAGTCAGCTGACCATGGCTACTATTTTCCTCTCTGTATATTTACAATAAAACGAAATAGGATATCAAATACCACTGCCTCCTTTCGTTTTCATCTAAGCATAATAACAGCTGCAGAAATGTACTTAGTTCAGGGATATGTGTATATATACAGCCATTACAATGAAACGAAATATTATATAGATTTGCCTTTTTTATTTTCATTTTAACATATAGATAAATTGAATACAGACCAAAGATAACCTGTTAGATTTACTCAAAACGAATTATATTTTATGTTTAACCACTAAAGAGACATCAGAGCCAGCGGCACATATCAGAAGGTCTAGCCGAGGAGAGGCTGCTCTCGGCGGATACATGAGGACTGAGCTCTCGCTGATCGCGTGGAGCTCACCATCTCCGAGATCGGCGAAACACATTTTTAAATAGACGCTGTCTTTACAAATAAACCACAGATTTGAGTTTTAAACAGCTACATTCTCGCCTGAAATACTTTTAAAATTACATTTCATGACACAATAAAACAGTAATATTTTGAAAATGTTGATCCGAATAAATGGTGGTTGAACTCAACCAATGCTGCGTGAACTCAACCAATCAGGATGTTTAGCGGCCAAGTCCCACCCCTGAAAGTTCAGGAACTTTGAAAAAGTACCACCTCGCCAGCGGGGACTTTCTGAGGGGCATTTTTTTACCCGGAACTTTATTTAGCTCCTGGTTCATGCGGTGGAAACACACCGAGTACCAGGCCAAAGTCCCTAGTTCCTGGGTAAAGTTCCTGCGGTGGAAACGGGGCATAAGTCTTTATTTTTTCCATCTGTCTAGTTGCATGAGCAAATATTTTCTTTAGAACAAAAAAAAAGAGTTTCCTTTCCTTTTTCTTTCTCAACTTCAGTCTTAAAAAATTCTAATGATCTATTTAATTAAATAAACATACTAAAAATGGTTTATACTGTAATAGCATTCATGCATACTCCAAACAACTTGTCCCCCTTTTTTATCCAAAGCAACTTGGAGAGCTATGGAACTATTACATCACAAACACAGATGGCGTAACTGGGTGGTGTTGTGACCTACTCGTGAGTGTCTGTGGTTTCGGACGGGGCAGGAGTGAGGGCGTACCTCATCTGTCTCTGCTGAGCGGCGCGTGGACCACACAAACTCCATAATGGCTACAAAAACAGCTATTATGAGCCCACATATCAGCACAACAAATATCCCACCGATATTCTCCATACCTAGACCTGAAGAAAAAACAAAGAAATGTGAGCAACACACAGAAACGTCCTTCCATACACACACACACATCTGATTAGAGATCTGCATTCCCGCAGCATTCCAGAGGGATCCTATTAAACTAGAATTCAGAGATGTAGGTGTGTGCAGGCGGTATTCCTTAGAGTTATCATTGGAAGCATGACGCCAGGTGGTTTGAGAAGTACAATTTTTTATTTCTCTTTAAAAATAAATAAATAAATGTCTGAAATGATATTTTTCCAATGAATTGATTATAATAATAATAATAATAATGAGGGAATGAGACCTAAAATGTGCAGGACTGTGTGGGAAGAATGTCAGTAGCCACTGGGAGTATAAAAGGAAGGAGAAATATCTTTAAAGAAGAATAAGAAATTAATTTCTATTTGATTTTGCACAATAATCAACTTTCATTCTGTGTTGGGTCACCATTAAAATTTTAATCTTGAAGCAACAACAGCTGAGAACAGACAGGGATTGTCATTGTCTCTTAGCCAGGATTCAAGTGGTTTAGTTGCAAAGAAATTTCATTTACAAAGAAACACTCATTAAAAAACTTTGTGTGAGCAAGAATAAGTGGAAACCCAGAATAACTCTGGGTTTAGCAGTACTGAATTGCAAAAAAACAAAGCTCATATTATTTGACATTTTCTTGCAGACCTGTAAATAACCCTGAGAGACTGTAAATGTCACTTTCTGGTGAATATACAAGCTTTGCGAACAACAAAGACACACATGTGTGTTCATGCCTGTGCACCAAATAGCTACCATTTTCCCTCCAAACTACATGATTCTACAACATACAGAATGCAAATATCACCAGACCACATTAATAAACACTCACAGTGTTAGCAGAACTAAATTAAAAATTAAATTTATGCATTTAGCAGACGCTTTTATCCAAAGCGACTTACAGTGCATTCAGGCTATCAATTTTTACCTATCCTGTGTTCCCGGGGAATCGAACCCCCAACCTTGCGCTTGATAGCGCAATGCTCCACCAATTAAGCTACAGGAACACTGTGAAGCATCTGTTATTAGAATCAGATTGATGTAGTATATCTTATATACATCACTATAAAAATATAGAGAGCGAAAGGAAATCAAATCCACACCGCCAATATTTGTGTGTTTTGAGGAAAACTTCTTTTTTATATATATTTCACAAAAATATAGATGTTTATTTGAAGAGCAGGATATATTTAGGCAGGCTAGGGAAGGCTGCTGCAGGTTAACAAATCACACCATGCAGACACTACATGGAGAATTCCCACACTTTATGACCAATGAATTTCTATTATCCATGTTTGTTTATAAAAATAATTTTGTTGACATTGCACGCACAAATAGTCATTTATAACCAAACAGAAACTTCGGAAATGACCGTATCCTTGACACTTTAAGATTTTCATAATTTCCAGGAGGAAACCAGGACCGTTAATCTCACTCACCTTTGGCTCGGTGGTCTTCTTCTTTAGGACACTTTCCACCCTCCCACCATCGACGCTTTAGGATTTCTAATCTGTTGTTCTCTTGCAGCTGCAGTATGCCTAATGTAATCTCATCTCTGAATGGTGAACCTACAAGAGAGAGAATGAAATTGGCTAGTTTAGATGGTCAATCAACTGGACTCCCAGGGTTGCCAGCTGACAAGTGTCCAAAACCAATCTATAACCTTATGATTCGAGTTACAGAGAGGTTAGATTAGCACTGATACACAAAAAGTAAACAGTTTAGCAAATAACACATGCATAACACGTTTATAAGAAATGAGCCAAACCAGTGTTGCCCTCTTAGCATTCTGGTTTAATGTGTCAGATACGCTAACTGCTATGACATGATAAGTATGTCTTAAGTCAACTAATGTTGTGCAAATGAGTTAAATTAGCCAGTGTCAGAATGAAAATGAATGTTATGATAGGTTTATACAAATTATTTGACTTGTTAGAATAACATCAGCCTTCATTACTGTACATTACTGTATCACGTCACGCTAATGACGATGTGATGTGGAAGGATGTGTTCATCAAATTAAAAGATGTTAATTCAAATTAAACACTGCAGATATGCACTGGGATGGATCAGCTGTCACTGAATGTTACTTTATTTTTCATTCAAAGGCTGTGAAAATGAAGTACCTTACTGGTGCACATCTTTGCACCCTAGCATAATAAGCACAAAACATTTATTAAATGAGTCAATATCACTTACATCAAGCCCTGTGTTTAAAATTAAAATTTTCTCATGTCATGTAAGCTTAGAAATATGCAAGCTTTTAAAAACTTTTGCTTTCTTACCAACCCCTTTAGAAAAAACCTGCCTGGCATTTCTTCTTGCATGTTTCACACTACTTTCAAAAGTGAGCTGTCCAGTGAGTGGTGCTGAAAGCATGTTCAGTTTTATCCTAAATGTTTGCTGAAGCAACCATGCCATTTTAGCTTGCTTCTGCAAGACTTTGAGCTGTTTTATTGTGATGTGTATCACAGGACTTGTACCCGAGTGCTCTGCATCAATTAACCAGGTGAGCTACTGAGCAAGTTTACATCAGAAAAATAATATGGAGCTAATTAAGTGAGGCAAACTTACAAATCATGCAACATGGTAATATGGTAAATCGTGCAAAAAAATATATTGGCTTACAAATCGTGCAATATAGTAAACGTGTTTTGAGGTCAAAACATAATATTGTGCAAGGCTATTTTTAATTGATAATCTGCCCCTGTAATAATAATTTGTGAGAAAAGAATACAAATTGTTGGTGTTTTCCGCCACTAGTAATATCAGTTGTAATCTGCAGTGGATTGTTATTTATAGTTAAGTTTTTAAGTAAATAGAGGCACATGTTTCCAACAAGATTATGTAATTGCTAACCTTATTGTTTTATATCTTATAAAATAAGTTGCAAATACGTATGTTTGTTAACAAGAATAAAGCTGGAATTTAAAACAGCATGGTTTTGAAAGGTCACCAACTGGATATTGCATTGCTTGGTTGTAATTACATTATAAGCTTGTCTCAGGTTATAAGGAATTTGTTTCACCTTCCAGTACTGAAATGTTTTGAGAAGTTTAAATATTTGTTGTTTTATTTGAAAATGATCCCACTGAACCTCACTATTGAACCTGACTATTCATCACAAAAGCAGATACAGGACATTAAAAATGAAAAGGTATTCACAAACAACTTTACTACCATAATGCTATGAACTTTTTGACTGAAATAGAATAATAACCTAAATAGAATATCTATCTATCTATCCATCCATCCATCCATCCATCCACCCACCCACCTAGATTTAAGTATCTAATATGAACTAAAATATATGAATTTACCAATATATTCAAAATAATATTATACTTCATTATTAAATGCTTTAATAAATGCTTAATTTTTTTTTCATAGTTTACATAACTAGTCTTTAACAAATTTATGCTAATTGTGAGGCGTTATAGAAGGAAGACATTCGTACTGTACGGGTGTGAAAGAATAATCAACTAGTCACTTTCATGTTTTACAGTCTGACCCAGTCTGAGGACACTGTGGTGACACCATCTGCACTCCTGGTTGCTATGGAAGCAGATGTGGGGTGTCCATGGTGACCAGCTTCTTCATGAATGAGTGGATGAGAGGGTTTTATCACTTGGCAGCAGAACTTTGGATGGCGACCTGAAGAGATGAGTTCATACGGGGAGGAGGGAATGAATGTTTGAGCTCCTGGAAGACATTCTATGACATGGAGATAGTCTTTGAAGACGGATGCTGCTCCTGTGTACTCATTTCAAATCTAGTTACGGGATCATGCGATTACAAGCGTATGGTGATATTTTGGCAGAGGGTTTAGGCTAGTGGTCATGAGGTTGTTGGACTGATCTTCCTGGAAGGCAGAAGATCAAAAACAGCAAGCAGCACTTCCAGTTTGCTCACCACATCTATTCACCTACTGTAGGTACAAGTTCACTGAGGTTTGTGAGTATTCATAAGCATTCCTGCTTCATATGTCCTGTCTCTTACTTATACTCTCATAATCTTCTCTGCTAAAACAAGACTGTCCTCATTACTTCTTAACGTTAGGAGCCATTATTTCTTTTAAAGGGATCAAAAACCAAAGTTTTTTTTATTTTTAATTCTTCATGGATCCTGGGAGGCAGTGGCAGCCCATATAATTGTATTGGCACACTGGGCAGGTTTATAAAGGATAGTTCACCCAAAATGTTAAAATCTGCCATCATTTACTCACCCTCAAACCTGTATGAGTTTCTTTCTTCTGCTGAACACAAAATAAGATATTTTGAAGAATGGCTGGCGGTTGATGGTAACCATTGATTTACACAGGGTTTTTTTTTTGCCATACTATGGAAGTCTGGCTATCATTAACTGTTTAAGAACATAATTAAAATATATTTTCTTTGAGTTTTCAGAACAACTTAAAAGGTAAGTAGATGATGACAGAATTTTAATTTTTCCATGAACTATCCCTTTAATTCAATTCAAGTTTATCTGTATAGCCCTTTTCACAATGCAAATTGTTGCACAGCAGCTTTAAAGAAAATTAAAGTTTCTACATTATATTTGAAATCAGTGTTGTAATTGTTAACTAAAGGTTTTAAACGATTTGAAATTTGTTTGCTGAAATAAAGCTTAAATTAAACAAAATATAAATATTAGATGAAAAAAAAAGAAAATTAGAAATGTTGCTGAGTTTAATTTGAAGTACTTAAGTTGCTTAAACTGAAATTAATATAAATTAAACTAAAAGGATAAACAGAAATATAATATAATATAATATAATATTAAACATAAAAGCACATAACATTTTTTAAAACTTAAACTGAAATTTAAATAAAAACTGAAAATATAAAAAGAAAAGTTCATCCAAAATAATTCTATAAAATATATAAATAATACTAAAATAACAGTGTTGGATGTGCACTGCTCATGTATTTTATTGCTTTATTGCTCGCAGTGTTTTCAATTTCTGTCCAATTAGATTTTCCACCATTTTAAATCCTTCTACAGGTTTCATCAGATTTCATCAGAAACCCCACAGACCATGTCAGTAAAGAGCTATTAAAAGGTTTCTGATATACACTGTTCAAGTGTAACATGTCAAAGACATGAAACAATTCTTTACAAATCTTAGAGACATGAAACTTGATGTGTTACTGGCAAGAGCATTTGGTGACAGCTCCACCGACCAGTCAAGATGCCAAACATGAACAGGGGCTTTAGGCAAAACTTTTGCATATTGTCATGAAGTAAAAAAGCATAAACAAAAAAACTATTTTACTAATGATAGATTACATTTTTATAATCTAGATTATAAACCCGGAACACATATTTTAAGCACTTCTCTCTTTTCTTACAAATGTCAAATGTAGCAGGTGGCAATCCAATACAGGATAAAAAGCAATACAATTAACTGATTAACTGTACAGACAACAGTAAATTTGCTGATCAGATTTAAAAGAATGCTTTAATATATATATATATATATATATATATATATATATATATATATATATATATATATATTCTAACAGATTAGCTTGCTTAGACATCTTGGGGAATTGGAGCAGCAGGCCTACTGTGCGAAATCACCACATGACGCTAATAACACTTTTTCGGCCTATTTCACGTTCACAGCTTGATGGAAGCTTCTTAAATTTTGACTTGACAAGCCCCTTTGCACTTACAGTAAGCCCTTCAACATTTCCAGTGCATACAGTGGCTCAATAGTGTCCATTTACTCACCCAGCCCAATAATTTGCGATTAAGACCCCAGGTTTTCTCTTTTTCAGCCTTTTTTCTAACACCCACTAGCAAGTATTAAAGTTCTCAATGCAAAACACATACGCCATAAATTGTTCCTCTTCTCTCCCTCATATATCTGTCTGTCAAAAAATAATTGCTGAAAATGTCAAATGTCAAAGACAAAGTCAGAATTGCTATTTATCAAGCGTTGTGGAAAGTGGCAAGCCATCTATCCAGGAGAAGAATTAGAGAGAAATGTGCAAAATCAGAGCGTGAAGAGATGCTATCATTGTGACAGCGGCTTTCTTGTAATAATGTTTATTTCTGTCAGAACTAAAACACTATTTTACTTTTGGACTTTTTATGCAGAGGGATAATGGAGAGAGAACAAAATATATTGTTGAATATAAGAAAAAAACTAAGAAGAAACAACAAAATAATCGTCAAAGTGTCACACAGTAAATTCTGGGAATGTCAATTTATGTTTTTCTCACTATAAATTAAACAATGACTGTAAATGTAACAGTGATGTACGTGATGTGATGTAAGATCTATTACATTTATTCACCATATAGTAAGGAAAATTACTTTTAGCCAATGGACAGGTTTTTACAGAAGCATTTTTACAGTAGTCTTTTAACTTTAAAAGTTGCCAGCCACCGCCAGCATTTTTGATGATTTTCACTAAAATTAAATGGTCCCAAGAATATTTATGTTTATGTTTTATTCTAGCTTCAAGCTTAATTTTTTTTCATCGACACTTTAATAATGGTACGTTTTATAAAAATAAATAAATAAATAAATCAACATTTTATCAAATGCCACATCTGGATCATATATTATAGGATGGTCAAAGCAAAGATGCAGTATATCGACTCCATCAACACCCATCAACAACACCCAAACGAGCCATTTTGCTTGGTAACATTAGGCAGTTTTCCATTCTATGCTGTTTATTGTTTATGATCGCATTGTTTTTCATATGCATACATACGAGATCGCTCGCTTCTGCGTATTCCTCACATGTGTTTTTGATTCAGATGCATATTCTGGACTCATTCCCACACGTATAACAGCAAGAACACGGAAACCCGGAAAATTCCGTGTTTGGTGGAGAAAAGTTTAATGTAAAAAATCACAGTCAATTTTCAGTGTGTTTAAATGTCCTGGATCATGTCATTTTTAAACTGTTTAATGAAGTTTTTTCATTTTCACTCCTGCCAAAAACAGATTACGCCAATACCTTGACCAAGCAAACCCCTTTTCATTTACATTTATGCATTTTAGCAGACACATTAATCCAAAGTAACTTACAGTACATTCAGGCTGTAATTTTTTTTTACCATTATGTGTGTTCCCTGGGAATTGAACCCATGACCTTTTGCGCTCCTAACGCAATGCTCTACCACTGAGCCACAAAAACTCATTTACAAAAACACCTTTCTCCATTGAGGCCTATTCAATAGAATCCTGTTGCCACCTCAGAGGTTTCTTATCTTTTTTATCTCTTTCTGAGATAAAGTTCAAAATAAGAAATCAAAAGATTTAAGAGTCAAAAATAATTGAGATATTTTCCACCATTTGCCGCTTTTACAGCTTTTAGGTTAACGATGACTGGCATTCTCCAGATACTGCATTAAAGACCTCATGCTCATGCTGGACACTCAACAGTATTTCTACTTCTATAAGAAGGTTCAAATCAGGCTTCAGTTTCTCTTAAACCTTTCCATCCCACCTGAAGCCTTTCTCTCCCTTTACTTCTTTATCACTTCCCATTCTGCTCTACTCACCCAGAGGCATGCCGATGCCGTAGCCCTTGGTGTCCAACAGGCCTCCAATCTGTGTGAGGTTGCAGTTGAGGCGTCTGTGGTACTCGTTCATGGTGCTTTCCAGAAGAAAGGCATACTTGGAGTTTAAAACCCGTGCTATGCCCTCCTCCGTGCTCTTGACGAACACGCTGGGCTGCTTGGAGTACATGTAATTCCACATACGCTGGTACGTCTGGTAGCGCGAGTTCTGAGTAGGTTTGTCATCAGCGATGAAAAGATGGAGAGAGAAAAGAGGCGAAATCATATTTGCAGTGACACAATGAAAGGTGAATGAATAAAGAGACATTTTATTGACAGACATTGAGAGTGAATTAGATTAAGGTAACAGATTGAAAGAAAGTGAACATGTTAGGCAAAGACAGATGAATAATGCATTATTAATGCAATAGGGGAAGTGAACTTGGCCACCAGTGTGAATATGGATGTGGCTGTGAGTCACTAGGCCAGTTGCTTACTGCCATAAACAGGACATGATGCATTATGACATCAGTCCAATCACATGCACAGACTAGTCTATTAGTTTTACCTCTAATTAAAGGATTTGTTTTGACTATTTGTGCATCACATGACTATCTGTGCTTGTTTTATATGTGGTGCATTTGGAGCGTTTTGGTTTGGCTTTTGATTTTTCAGCCCATATTTTATATTTATAACATGAGGTCAACACTGACCCGCAGACTAGTTAACTATTTTTCTAGGCAAATAAATAAAATGAGTAGTTGAGAAAGCTGTATTGTGAACGGATTTATGAGCATGTATATATTACTTATATTATATATTATTCATAATAAATATTATTAATTAAATAAAATGGATATTATTATTATTATAAGCATTGGTATTTATTAGTAGTAACAAATTAGTAATAAAAATGTTAAAACATTTTAATATTTAAACTACCATTCAAAGGTTTGGGGACAGTAATTTTTTTTAATTTATTTTTTATTTTTTATTAAGAAATGAATTCTTTTATTCAGCAAGGACGCATTAAATCAATCAAAAAGATCAACAAAAGATTTATATTTCAAACAAAGGTTGTTCTAATAAAATAATCTAGAAAAAGTTCTCATGGCTTCCAAAAATATTAAGTAGCACAACTGTTTTAAGCATTGATATTAATAAGAAATGTCATAGATGTCAAGATCTATGGAAGGCATTTTCTGCCAAATTTAAATAAATAAATTAAATGATTAAAATTAAAATTAAAACCAGATTAACAATTTTATTACAGAAAACTGTATGCAAAATATGTGACAAAATTGAGAATGAAATTAAATTATTTCATTTTCACGGTGACATACCTGTCAAATTGAAAAATAAAATGCAATTGGTGATTTCACATTTCATTTTCAATACAGTCTCGAGGCAAGACTGCCAATATTAAAATGAAAAGCCAAACGTGAAAAAGAAACACATACAGCAGGGATAGGCAACTCCGGTCCTGGAGGGCCACTATCCTGCAGAGTTTAGCTTCAGCCCTCATAAAAACTCACCTGCCTGTATCTATCTAGTAATCCCAAAAACACTGATTGCCTTGTTCAGGTGTGTTTCATTAGGGTTGGAGCTAAACTCTGCAGGATAGTGGCCCTCCAGGACCGGAGTTGCCTATCCCTGACATACAGTTTTTACAAAGCTCTTTATTAACGCTCACGCAATAATAGTGACACAATTCAAATTTAAATGTAAATTTTACTTGTCATTTTAATTCCTCTTTTATTTCACTGTTTTCATTTTCGTTTTCATTTTCAAAGACAACCTGCATGCAAATTATATGTTAATGAGTGGGTGTGGCTCAATTACGTTGTTACGTGGAGGAGCTATAATGGCGGTTATGGCCAGTATAGCAGCAGAATTAAACCAGCTAGCAAACATTTCCGATGATAATGACTTCATTTTGCTACGAGTTGAATCTATCTTGGATACACTTGGACATTTTGCAGCCGTCACAAACTCAGCAGACAGCAGATTTTCCAGGGAGTCTCGTGGAGGCTCAGGCCAAGGAACTGCAGTGGGTCGAGGGTTTGACGCATGCTGGTCAGGCTGGTTGTTTCTTCCACGTTCTAATGCTGCAGCAGCTTCCCGCAAAAGCTCACTAACAGATTCGCCATGTCTCGATTACAATATATTCACATTTTAATGTCGTTTCACACATTGTTTCAACCACCATTCAATTGCACACGAGACTTCGACGACTGTCTCTAGCGCCGTTACTTGAATAAGCCACACCCACTCATTAACATATAATTTGCATGCAGGTTGTCTTTGAAAATGAAAACGAAAATGAAAACAGTGAAATAAAAGAGGAATTAAAATGACAAGTAAAATTTACATTTAAATTTGAATTGTGTCACTATTATTGCGTGAGCATTAATAAAGAGCTTTGTAAAAACTGTATGTGTTTCTTTTTCACGTTTGGCTTTTCATTTTAATATTGGCAGTCTTGCCTCGAGACTGTATTGAAAATGAAATGTGAAATCACCAATTGCATTTTATTTTTCAATTTGACAGGTATGTCACCGTGAAAATGAAATCATTTAATTTCATTCTCAATTTTGTCACATATTTTGCGTACAGTTTTCTGTAATGAAATAGTTAATCTGGTTTTAATTTTAATCATTTCATTTATTTATTTAAATTTGGCAGAAAATGCCTTCCATAAAGATCAGCATATTAGAGTGATTTCTGAAGGATCACGTGACACTGAAGACTGGAGTAATGATGCTGAAAATTCAGCTTTGTACTACAAGGATAAATTACATCTTAAAATATATTACAGTAGAAAATAGTTATTATATATTATAATATTATTACAGTTTTTACCGTATTTTTGATTAAATAAATGCATTCTTGGTGAGCATTTCAAAAACAAAACAAATCTTATACAGATCCCACAGTTTTAAATGGTAGCATATAAATATTGTCAATATTATTAATATAAAACTCAATATTAACATTATTGATTATTCATATATGCAGGCATTGGGGCATGTGTATAATTTTGTGAATGAACGCTGTTTCAGTTCTGTCGTAATCTGATGCTTTTAGTGAAATTCAGCCGGCAGATTCTATGTGAGTCACTATTCCAACTGCTGCCATTAACAGGAAGTGATGCATTGTGACATGGTAGGCCAGTGAAACAAATCACACACACATACACGATTTCACACAAACAAGCACATACGTACCATGAAGAAGGTCATAGTACTTCCTCCATGAATAGTCCCATACCGGATGTTTGTCTGATCGGCCAAGTCGTCAGCAGATTCGATTGGCACCTCCATCCTCTGGACCGTCAGAAAAGCTGCAAGGTTCGCCGTGTAGGAGGAAATGATGATCAGTGTGAATGCCCACCTGATTCATACACACAGAAACACATGGTTGTTTCTTAATTAGAAACTTGAGCGTGTACATACTGTAAGAGACATATGTTTGCATTAGACATATCTGTGTGCAGATATGCTGACACATACAAACATCATTCAATGAAACACGAAAAACACAGCTGCGATGTCAGCTAGATCATCCGGCAGATTCTATGTGGGCTTGGAGTCTAATTAACATTATTGAATATTCATATATGCAGGCATTGTGTATATGTGTATAAATTTGTGAATGAACAGTCTAACGATCTAAGCTTGCTTGGACCAGATAGAAAACAAGCCATGCTCTTAGTCTTTTGCACAAATCATCTGTGTGATATTACAACACACACACACTTTTTTTATAAAACAGAATATTTTGGAAGATTAGAAATGTCTTTTAACAGTCACTTTTGATCACATTGATGCATCCTTGCTGTATAAAGTATTGATTTCTTTAGAAAACAAAAGAATGCATTCTTTGTGGTTATGAATGCTGATTTATGCTAAGTAGGAATTTCCAGTAGGTAGTTGGAGAGCCCTTCCCAACACAAGCATGGAGCTCTTCACCGCGATAAATCATGGCCAGATGAAAGAAAACTCCTGAGGTCCTCAGGAGGCTGAAGCATTCGAAAATTAAAGAGTCTGGCTTCCAAAAATACACAAACAGACAGATTAGTTACTTGTCATTTAATAAAAGCTCTTAATCAAAATTGAAAGTACATCAATTGCAGACACACGTCCCCCAGAGCATCACGGAGTCGCAGCGGAGACAGACGCCAGCTCTCTGCTTTCTGGGTCACACCTGTGTGGGATTAGAGTTGCATCTATTGTGTTTATTCACAACACAGATGATTAAACGTTCGGCTTCCGCTGATCGAATCATTTCAATTCCATTCTTACTCTTCCTAAAAGTGGTTGTTCAACTTAAATGACCTCAACAGCAAGGCACAGGACAGAAACTGAAGAGATGGAACAGAAGACAGCTTGACTTGATAGCAGAAAGAGCAAAATGAACTGAGAGCTACATGATTCGAGGTGGGAGACTAATCTAGAAATACACAATGTACAGTATTGGGAACACAAAACAAACGTGCCCAAACAAACTTGAGAAAAATGAGAAAATACACTCTCTTAATGGTCTCTTTACACAAAGAACAGCTTTTTTCAAATTGAAATAATGCCATCCCCATGTGTGAAAATCTGCCCTGCAGAACATTTTCACACCAAGTAGGTCATTTTAATGTTAGCTTTGCCCAAAATAAATTAATACAATAAAATCCTACCAACACATCAAATATAGTATGTGCGATTATTGCTTGACATGAAATCTTGAAAAAAAAAATTTCTTCCAAAAATATTTCAATTCTGTTTAAATGTTTTATAGATAAAGAGCTGATCTTGGTGTTGATTTTGGTCATTTGTACGTGTGGATTTATGTACTTGTCCTTGCTAACACCAGACAGCAGATTGGCGAAATTCTAACCATTTAAGAATCATCTTCTAACATTAAAAGAAAACTCATTAAAGCAACATTACACATAATATAATGCTATTATAATTTTCCTTTAAAATAAGGATCTTCTTAAAATCATTATTATTTTTTTTTAATTAAAAGAAATCAATATTGTTCACAGAAATGTTCCAAAAACTGAATAATAATTTCATTTTTTTTCACTTTTAGTTAAAGTTTTAGTAATTTACATGCTTTATATATAGTGCATAAAAAATATATATATGTGTACACTGTATCTATTTTTAGGTATATTGTTTTAAATACTTTTTTTTCAGGTAGTCTTATTTTAACATTTCTAATTTTCTAAATGTAAACAAAGTTTTTTTTGTTTTTTTTTAAATCTGATCTATATGATTATATCTATTTTATTTCCAATTTATTTCAGTTACAGAAAACAGTCACTAATCATTTTAGTTTTAAGGTTCGGATACTCATTAGGCATCATATACTTCACATAGGAAAAACAGGCCATAAACGACTGAGGATCGCACACTACCAGACCTTAAATTCATTCAGATCACAACAACAAACTCATACAGAAACGTGTGCCTTGTTGCTAGGAGACGCTTGACAAATGAAAACAATGTGTTCTAAAATCAGCTCAAAATATCGAACCTGTTTGATCTCCTCAGACTGAATAGAATCATAGTCTGAAACTAAAAAACTATAATCAATTGTATTTCAGCACCCGGGTATATGGATTTATTCAAGGTTATTAATTGATTTATGTTCCTTTTGTTTCTCCTGTGTATTTTTATTTGTATTCATTTAATACAATAAATTACTTTTGATTCCTTACTTAAAATCGGGCTGTCAATCTGTTGACAGCTGAGGCTGCTGTTATTCTGAGGTAAAGAATTATGAGCTAAATTTATATTTAGTAAAAGATTTACAAGCTGTCAAAGAAGCCGTGATCTGCAAGCAGCTGACTGAAGTCTGCTCTGAACTGTTAAAGGGGTGGTTCGGGATTTTTGACATCGGACCTCATTTTTAAGTCAGCCTGGTTGTTATTCATTAGTGGAGACATTTTTAAAAAAAAATTATCCAGTCTTTATATTTGGATAGATAGCCGATGCTAGGCTAGCGCGAGTCAATGGGTATATGTTAGCCAGCCATTAAAAACCGGTTTACCCGCTCCACAGTGCACCAAACGCAAATCAATTATAACACTAGACTATCGATGCAAATGTCCGTTGATAGAATAATGTTAGAAATCAAACTTACCTTTCATCACATTAGTTATAATTTGTTCCCTGTAATCATAAGCCTTGTCAACAGCAGCAGCGGAGTGATATTGATTACCTAGGCAACCGAGTGAGCCGGTCCACACATGACGCAAGTCTATTTACCTGCCGCTGGCACACTGATTATCACTAACATCACATAAGCAGAGCAAAGTAGAGCCGGAGCAAAGTAAAATTCCGCAGCGGCTGAGAAACTAGTTCCTTTAGGATCATTGAGATGAAAGGTAAGTTTGATTTCTAACATTATTCTCTCAACGGACATTTGCATCGATAGTCTAGTGTTATAATTTTATTTGCGTTTGGTGCACTGTGGAGTGGGTAAAACGGTTTTTAATGGCTGGCTAACATATACCCATTGACTCGCGCTAGCCTAGCATCGGCCAACTATCCAAATATAAGGACTGGATAATTTAAAAAAAAAAAATGTCTCCACTGATGAATAACAACCAGGCTGACCTAAAAATGAGGTCCGATGTCAAAAATCCCGAACCACCCCTTTAATTCAAACAACGTAAAAACGCTGACGAAAGCAGTAAGAATAACAAAAAACATCGCCAATCTTCGCTCAGTAGAGTAGGCTCTTTAAATTTTTGCGCTGTGACAATGTCAACATGGCAGATGTAGTACGTTCGAATTCCATTCATACTACCCACATTCATACTATATAGAACGTACTTTTTTAACGGTCGAGTAGTATGTTCAAATTCAAATGTAGTACCTAGTAAGCAGTGTGCGATTTCAGACGTACTCAGTCTGAAGCTAAAAAAATAATCTGAGTCTGTAACCATCATACACCACACGGTTTTCTACTAAATCTGTCAACTCAAATCTACTAGCTATGACATTCAGCAACTAGTGTCAACTTCTCCCGACTGTAAACCCTGCGGCGTATTCCAGACTTTAGTTAAAAAGCTGTCACCCATATAAACTCTTGGATCATGTGTGCAGAACCAGCTGGTGTTGATACTGATGCACCCGGCGTAAAGGAGTGTCTTTAATACTCACACACACACTTACTGCATGGTCTCTTACACCTCAATGGAAGTGTGAAACATCGCCACACTCACCAAACCCCGCTGACACAGCGTGTGGACAGAGCCCGGGGCATGATCTCTGAGCCCTGCTGCATGAAACCACCGATCGGAAACCACAGGCTGTTCCCCAGTGTGTACTGATTCTCCACCAGGTCCCTGCGGTCCCGCCAACACGGGAAGGGGTTGTACCACTCATACGGACTCAGCCTAATGGAGGAAGCGAGAAAACAAACAAGGAAGACTGTGAATACAATGATATTTAAAAAAGATGTGTATGTAGTATTGAGTGATAGTGTGGTACCTGGCAGCCAGGAAGAGCACACAGCTAACGGCCAGATAGGCTAAAAGCATGAATAGCCAGACAGCTGGCGAAAAGGGATCCAAGAAGGAGAAATAACCTGGCTTCCTGCCCTGTAGAAAGCACATAAACAATTCAAACAATGCTTTCACCACTCCTACAGGCAGAGACTCTCCGAACAGTTGAAGCTTTTCCTGATACAATAGCCGTTTCTGTTTAGTGCATGCTTTCATATGAAGAGGTAAAAGTTTGGTTTTGATACGGACCAAACATTATGCACAATTTTTCATGTATTCATTTATGCATTATGCATCAGACAGGTGCTTTTATCCAAAGCACCTTACAAGCACCTTCTCAGGAAACTGATGCCGTTATACTGGCATCATGGTTTACTGTTTGAATCACAGGAATGCAAGATTTTCAAGCAAGAAATGTTAAATAGTAATTCAACCTAACAAAATCTTATGAAAATGTCTCACTAAGCACCGCCTCCATGATTACAGTTAATAATTCAGACAAGCGATTCAGCACGTCCCATAGGAATTAACTGGAGGTTTCCACAAATGTTTTTTTTTTCAGATTTTACTAGGGTCAAAAGGGGTAAAACTTGACTGGATGTTTATTAAATGGAACTTAACCGTCTGAGCTATTAGCTGAATTAATTTCCAATATATAAAAAACAATATAGTATAATCACAATTCAGTATATTACAAATGTGTCTTACTATGTGGACGCGGTACAGGATACTGATGCCAAGGTTCATGAAAGGTTTGGAGAAGTCGATGACCTTCTCCCTTTCCGATGTGATGGTAAATCCAGCCACTGCCAGATCTGCTTTCTGTAACAATCAGAGAAAGAGAGAAATGGCATAACCAGTTTGATGTAATGCACTCAGTTATTTTGCTGTCCGATACAACAGCAGTTTCTGATTATACTGACACCCGTTTGGATGCAGCATCACGCAAAAGCATTCAAACCAATACTAATGTATTGCAGAAATTACATTTGCAAAGAATTTCAGCAGTAGACACAAAAGCCTGTTCTGTATGTGATTTATTTAATACCAAAATTAAGTGTCCTATTCATAGATTAGCTTATACAAAAAGCTTCGAAGAAATGGCTGAAGTCTTGCTGTGTAAATTCAGGAATACATGCACTTCCTCTATAATTTGAAACCAATTATATTGAGCGACTTTCAGTTCATGAAACTTTCTAAAGACTAAATGCACATTAAAAAGTATTATAGAAATGACCTGAAATAAACCTGATGGATTTCCTGTACACCCACAGTACGCTTCAGGGCTCATACCACACTGAGTTTTACTGAATTTACTCTGTTTTACTGACAGATACTAACTACCAACCCTCTCTGTTGTGGTGATAATTTAGTGATGCTGCTAAGCACTCATTAGTATACCGCTGTGCCAGTTGTTAATTGCTTGACTGGAAAAAGCCCTGTGATTTGTTTTCATGTTGTTTGTGCTCCACGTGTGTTCCCACGCTAAACATTGACCTTGGTTTCAAGGAGCACTCGAGAAGAAAAGCATTTGACATTATCAGAGCTTCACTGATGAAAACAAGGAGTGGCAGAGAAAAGAAAAAGGACATTTAGCGCAAGGAGAAAGAGCAAAGAGCGAAGAATTGAAAAGGGGAAAGTCAAGGCTGGACAGCTGGATGGATGAATGGACAGATAATAAAAGGATGTGAGTGCACTGGACGAAACCTGGGTTGATGAAAGAATTCGATATGAGAGTCCTTGGGTAAAAGGAGAGAGATTTATTTATTACGGGGAAGGAGAGAGATAAAAAAACGGGTAAAGAGTACAATACAGTCCTATGAAAATGGAAAGAGAGGGGGAGAAATAAAGCGATGGTCATTGAGAGAAGAAACAGATACAGAGGGGGCGATGAGGAGTGGTTAAGAACAGAGAGATGGTAAAGACAGGCTTCCAGTGAGGACACAGGGAATGTTGCGCCTCTGAGAGATGAAGGGAACGAGGGATATGCATGAAAAATGAAGGGGGAAAGAATAAAAAGCACTAGAGTGAAAGTTCCTGAAAAAGAAAAAGAACAATAATTAATTAAAAAACCCCACTGTGGCGTAATTTAACCCGTTTTCTTTCCTTCCTCGGGGGGGAGGGGGCAACAGAGTAACTAATTTAAAGCAGTGAGGCTACTAACTAAACCGCATTTTTCAGTAGTGTGACAGTAGATGAAAAAAAAACTTTTAATGTAAGTGACTGCTTTTATCAGAAGCTAATATCTACCTTTGTAAATCTGAACTATTGGAAATGATGAGTAGCTTGTAGTTTGTCAAGTAAAATAGTTTCCCCAAAAGGAGGGGCGATCAATATTAGTTCATTCTGATAGCTTTGTAAACAATCAAACACTGGTGTCAAGCAAAAGTTGAAGTGTGTATCCATGGAGAAAGATGTTTGGTTTGCACACACAGTACATCTACAAGTGCCAACTGCACACTGGCGGTACCAGCTGTAATGGTATAGTGCCATAGAATAATTAGACACAGAAGGAACTGATAAGTATGTGTGTGTTGTTGTATTTCAAAAGGGCTTTGCCGAGACCTGCCCACACTGGGGTTAATAGAATGACATTACTGCCGCCTTTATTTTTAGCATTAGTGCGAATAGCGCTAATATCACTAATCGTTACTCTAATGGAAACATCAGCTGGCAAAGGTCCAGTGTGGAAACCCAGCTAGTTGTATCCAAATATATAAATATATAAAATACATTTTCATAAAAAGCATATTTGTGTTTTAGTTTGGGAATTCTGATTTTAAAATCAGGTATATGACATTATTAAACACTGATATATAAATAAATTAATTCTTATATATATTATATATTAAATATAATAATGTATAAGATTGTTAAATACGTTTTGATGAATGAACACTAAACAAATAGAAAATGTAGGTTCATATAATGCAAGCTGTATTAAAAGCTAAAAAGAAAATGCTGTTTGCAACTATGAATCATTTTTATTCCGTTTATTAATATTAATGAATTTGATGAATTACTAAACATTGGTGCATTTGATCATATTGCTGTTGCTGCAGCTTTATTACAGCAATTAAGGCATGTGTATTTTTAATGGACATAAAAGCCCCAAAATAAATTGTTTTAGCAATTTTTAAAATAAATTGATTTTTTACCCAATCGATTCTCAGGAATATCAAATTATTAAACATTAAATACTATATATTATACATATAATATTAACTATAAATAGTTGAAGGTTATTTCGGACATTGTGATGAATTAACAATTAACTAAACAAATAGTTTTTAACTCTAAATTCCGATTGTAGAAGCTGTGTTGAAAAAACATGCTGTTGTTTGGCAACTATAGATAATTGTTTATTCATTTTATCAGTATCAATCATCCATTGAATTACTTATTGAACAGTGGAGCATTTTATTATATTCCTGCTGCTGCATTTTTATTAAAGCAATAAGCCACAATGCGTCCATTTTCAATGGAAATAAAAGCAAATAAAGCCCAAGATTTTCATTGAGGGTTGGTGTGGCTGGAAAGTGTCTCCCTTTCCACAGAATGTGTCCACAGAGCTTAATTACAGACATGCGAGCAGGTATGCATACCCTGTTGATGAGTTCCCCCACCATGCCGGTCCATGACCCATTAGGTTCTGGAGCGCCATACAGCCCATCATCCACCAGCTTGATCCGGAAGGAAAACTTCAGCATGGCTGCCATCTCCCGCAGCATATCCACACAGAATCCCTCGTACTGATCGTTACCCTGAAAGTCCTGGTAGTTCGCCTTGCGCTTCACGTATGGATCTTCCTATAAAACAGGACGAAGGTAACATTTAATGCTCTAATATTCAACTCTCATTTTCAATACAGTGAAGCGCCATAAACTCAATGAAAGTCAATAGCCATGCAGTTTAAGTGGCATTTTGATTGGTGTTAAGCCATGAAATGGCAGTAATGAAACCTGGCCTTGACATGTGAAAGAAAGATCCTTTTTGGCTGCAGCTTCCTGGTTTTAATGTACTATATCTTCTACATAGCAAACCCGTTTTCTTCATTTTGCAAGCAAATGATGCAGATAAGATTATTAATAATGGCTTGGGATGACTTGGTATTCCATGTGAATTGCTTAAATGTGTTTGCTGCCTGGAAGCAACATTGTATGATAGTGGAATGAATAATGACGCATTGAATGTGGATATGGATGCTATCAACGAAGCTTCTAACAACATCATATGTTGTTTTTAATTTACATTCCACTTTACTTTCATAATTTGACATTTTTCAGAGTGAAATAGTATATTAAATGAGTAGAAAATGCAATGCGGTTCTCTGTGCTATTCATCTGGAATTGATAGACTGCTGAGATGTAGGCGTTATATACCAGAATGGCATGAGACTGAACGCTGGTATAGAAATCTTTGCTAAAAACAATGTTTATTAACATCACCTTGGTTAATATCATCCAATAGCCCGAGCTAGAAAAATGTGCACTGATGAATTTTCCACAATAAGACTAAGAAAGAGCATTAAGAAAGGAAATAAAATCAATTTTGATTTGATGTTGATTTTAACACGTCTTTAATAATGCATCCGATGGAACAATTGCATGAATTAATCTAGTCTTTATGGGATATTTCAGTAAAAATGTAAAATTGTCATCATTCACTCGCTTTGAACACAAAAGAAGGTATTTTGATGAATGTTGGTAACCAAATTGTTGATGGTATGGAAGTCAGTTTGGTTACCAACATTCTTCTTGTGTTGAACTGAAGAAAGAAACTCAGGGAAGTTTGGAACAAGATGAGGGTGAGTAAATTATGGCATAATTTTAATTTTTTGGTTAACGATCCCTTTAATTGATGTTTTAAGATTTTCAAGTTGGAATCTAGTAAGCTCTTACAATCATAAACCCAAGAAACAACATTATTACACTATATTTGCTCTGTGTAGACAAGCAAGGCTTTTTACTTCTCTCATATCCTTCCTGCTTTAAATAATGCATTGCTTAAGTCCATAATTGCTTAAGTCCATAATAACATTTAAGACACCTCAATGCACAATTGGGTTTAGAGAGGTGTTCTAAAAAGATTTTGCCTGATCATGCATAAGATTTGACTATGAAAAGCTTGTACCAGCTGAGTGCCAAATCTGGAAAACCCTATAATTCACAATTATCTTTGGTCTGAAATGCTCCTGCCAAATTTCACAAGGCCAATGGAGCCATATCTGGAGAAGTTCTTACCAGTATTGTGGTGACGATGAGCGTTTTGTTAGCTAAAGTCTCAGATGCGTTGATGTCTAAAGACGTGGAGTTCATAGCCAACGTGTTATTGGAGTACCAGACACCGATCTGCAAATGTGAAGGAAAAAAAAAAGTTTTATTTTAATAAAGACTAAGCACAGTTAGGACTACTTTCTTGAACAAATCTGTGCCGAAAGAGCTAAATCATATCAAATCATTTGCAACATTTAAAAACATGTTTGATCTCGGGGAAACCAGCAGGAATAAACAAATAAGATGAAGTGATGAAGGAGAGATAAAAGAGCATGAAGCGAGGGATCAATACTATGATCAATAAGAGAGGAGTACCACCCATTCATTAGACCTCACAACCTCTCCCGTGATTCTGGATAAAATCCGGAGTTAGTGTCCATGAGAATGAGTTTGTGTGTAGGTGTGTGTATGTGTGTGTGCGCGTGTGTTACCTCTTTGTGACCCCCCTTGAATTTCTCAAGAATACGCAGTGTGTAATTGGTCCTCTGGCCTTTGCTGTTAAACTCCACGCGGCCTGTTAAGCCATCATACTCTATCTAAAATGAAAAAGAGAGAAAAAGGGGAACCAAGGGTAACAATCAAGAACTGACCCACAATATTAAGATAGAAATTATGGCGGAGGCGGAGAAAAAGAGAGAGACAGCCAGAGGACGAGTGAGAGGAAAACTCTGAGATGATTAAGAAAGTTAAGGTGAAGTGTCACTTCTGCTCCACCGGCATCACCAAATACAATCGCAACAATAAAGACTGTTTTCATTATTATTGGCAAGGGAGGTAAACACGTGGAGTTATGGAGACAAACCGAGAATGGAGGATGAGAGGAGGTGTGGAGATGGCACCAAATGGAGTGCTGAAATGATGGAGTGATGGACAAACTGCAAAACAGATGGAGGGACACAATGAATGATAGAGTGCACTTGTGACTAGACAACACAAACACCATCAAGGATCACACAGTGTATAATAGCTGCATTAAAATAATAAAATACAAGCAGACCTTCAGACAGGTTGTAATAAACAATGCACATCTGGTGTATGGGGCACGGTTAATGATGGCTCTGAGACTAATGTCAGTTGTACAATTACTGTGGCTGGGTTTAATCATCACAGAGGACATTAAAGTCATACTGCATTGGTCATCATCAGGGCTGTTGATGGACAGAGCAACGAGGAACATTGTCCTGGGCTCCGTGACAAGGGCGGCCCATTAAAAAACACATTTGTTTTAAAAAACAACATTAATTTGTTGTATAAATAAAAATATATTTTGTGGTTGTTGTAGCATAGCCTATGGAGCCCGTGAATTCAATTCAGCAATAATTTAATTAGAATTTTATTATAATAATTTTATTAGAATTTTGTCATACAATTTAACGATTCTATATATATATTATGTTGGTTCATTATTTCTGTTGTTATTGCTGTTGTCTGCATAGTTTCACAGAAATTGTGCTAAATGTTTCTTGATGATGTTAAATGATGCTCAGCGACACTTAAAGGTAAATGTAAAGGTAAATGTAAATTTGATGTTTATGCCACCATGGCATTCAAGATGTTGCTGACTTTGTCTCTTCATTAGAACACAAACTGAGATTTTTAACTGAAACCGTTGCAGTCTATCAGTCTTATAATGCAAGTAGATGGGAATCATGGCTAAAACATACAATAAAACAAAAAAAAAACATAGACAAAAAAAACAAAATTAAACCCTGCGGCTCGTGACGATACACTGATGTGTAAAGACACAAAACGATTGGTCTGTGCAAGAAATTTAACAGTATTTATATTGTTTTTTACCCCTCATTCATTGCAACTGTTTGAATTCTCCTGAGCACGTTCTCAAGCGTTCTTAACTAAGTGAATGAGGCATCAAAAACGATATAAATACTGTTAAATTTCTTGCACAGACCAATCGTTTTGTGTCTTTACACATCAATGTATCATCACAAGCCGCATGGTTTAATTTGGTTTGTTTGTGTATGTTTATTTTTATTTTTATTTTGCTTTATTGTATGTTTTAGCGCGTGATTAGACCATCTACATACTTTATAAGACCGATAAACTGCAACAGTTTCAGTTAAAAATCTCAGTTTGTGTTCTACTGAAGAGACAAAGTGACCTACTGTACATCTTGGGTGCCCTGGGGGCAAGCAAATAAACATCAAATTTTCATTTTTGGGTGAACTATCCCTTTAATGCACAGTAATTGAAAAATTGATTGAAAAGCATCCATCATAAACTCTCTGAATCTCGTTTATCGATGCCGAGAGGCTGCTGCAAAGATAATTTTTTTTTTCATAACATGCACTGATGAACTTTGTGCAACGAGACAGGAAATGAATGTTGAAAAAGTAAATAAATTCAATTTAAATTTCATGTCGACTTTAAAGCCAATAAGCAGCGGCACGTGGAATCACATCAACATAAAAACCAGATTAAAACAAGGACACTGATGATTAGGCTTCTACAGCTCATCAGAGATGACACAAGCATCAACGTGACATACAGTAACAACAGCAGTAAAGACTAAACACTAAAATCATCAAACACTGCAGTCAGAAAAAAAACTGCCAATGGGGTAGCCATGTGACACGTACCATGCGCAGGTAGTTCATGAGACTTGTGCCGTGCTGCCAGATGAGTGAAGACGTGCAACTCAGAGGCTTCACTCCGATCTCCTGACTGCGGTTCAGTTCTCGCACTGCTCCGACCACCACATGAACTGCATCGAACATCAGTGCAGATGACAACTGTAGGTGGACAGAGAGCATGAGAGAAGCAAGACGAGAGATACACCGAGGCGAAGATAGAAAGAAAGAAGAAAAAGAGAATAAAGGAATGCAGAATTGAGAAAGACAGCAAATGAGATCATTAGGGGGAGAAGGAGACTTCACGTCTGTTACAGCCCTACAGCAACCGTCTTTCTAACAGAGGTTCCTAAATTGCGTTGTGTGGCTCACATCCTATTTGGACACATTTGAAAAAAAACTTCTGGCAGAAATAACATCTCATTATTCTATAGATTTAGACGTTACTACGGTTTACAGTTCACAGTGTTTGCCCTTCTAAGCAAATCTCAGCAAAATCTGGTTTAAATGATGCAACGGAATGTCAATCAAATTACTGAAATTATGGAGGCTCTTGAAAATTGAAAAGCTTTTTTAGGTGCAAGCATTAACTAAATACACAATGAGCGGTACTCATAAGTTTTAATTGCTTGATTTAAAAAATGTAACAAATTCATAACCTCTCACACTTAAACTAACACAACAGCTTGTATGTAAAGGACTTGTGTCCTAAGGCTGAATTGTCCCCGAGTAATATATTTGTGAGTTGCAATGTTTCTCATATATTATTTTGTGTAAAAGTATATCATTGTAAGCTCACCGCTGGACCAGGGTAGGGGCTAAGCTCACAACCTTCCCTCCACGACAGGTTTAGACTCCTGATGAACTCTAGGTAGAAAGGATGACTGCTGTTCAACATGGAGAAGCCAATGATATTTGACTGATCACCTACCACATCATCCAACCTCAACAGAGGGAAATCCTGAGAGAGAGAGAGAGAGAGAGAGAGAATAACACCTTTATTTAATACTAAACATTCCCGTTACAAACCTCACATCAATTTACTTAAATTCTACAACAAAAAGTATAGCATCTTTTCAGTACAGCATTTTTTTTCCTATGCTCCAAACCACCTAGTTTTTCCATACGTGAATAAAAAATTAATTTGTGTTTTAATATTGCCTTTATAAGCCCCTCAAACATTCAAATTCTTTTTTTAACTGTCATAAACAATTCTATGTTTCCTAATGTAGACTGCCATTTTGGCTTGACCTAAAATAGAGTTTAACAAAGGTTAATTCTTCTTTTTTTGTTGTTGTTGTTGGTGCAATTTTTAATACCAAAAATAAAAATGGGGAAATTACCAAAATAAATAAATAAATACTGTGGGCACAATGCTGTGGTTTTTGGCATTAAGAAAAAGTTAAATGAACCTTTTAATTAACATCTACAAAAGCGCAGATTCTTGGTATTGAGTTAAATGAACACTATTAAGATCGCTGCCACTAAAACAAAGTACACACATCTGTGCTGGTGAGCATGCGCAGTCCTTTCCTCATTAACAAAAACAGGCGCGGAGTTCATTTACTTACAGCGTTGCCTAGTCCATGTTTAACAGTTGTTAAAGTATAAAATACTCCGGGTTTTCTCACAATATTTACTATAAACCATCATTTTGTTCAAACAGTTTTTTAATAAAATCTCGCTGTGTATATTATTTGAAAGTATTATTAATATAGTAAAAGTGCTGTAAAAGTTTGCCTGTTGGAGAGAATATAGTTCATATTTCATTTATTGATGTTTTATAGGCTACTGGTGAAAATATAAGAATCACTGAATATTAATAACTTGTGGTTTTAGACTATCAACCCTGCAACACAGTAAAGCTAAGTCGTAAGATCTTTTAAAAGTAAAATGCAAATATATGTTTGACTTATTTGCAATGCCATGACTGCATTTTTCCAGAGATTTGTCTTATAATGATGTAGTGTGACTTCAACCCTCTAAGATTGTAAACTTAAACATTAATTTAAAATTAAAAGATTATTTATTAAATTACTAATAAACTTTAATTACCCATTTCAATATAATGAACTGATTTGAAATCTCTGACAATCTTGGTAGAAATGACATTCAAGGGACATTCAACATAATAAAACAGTTTTTACATTGCATACTACAGTATAAATCTATATTACACATGTTTAGTGATTTCATTAATGTGTGCTCAACTCAAATGCAATATTTACATGCATGATTCTGAAAAGGTCTGTTTTTTTTTTAATAGCTACATTTGCCTGGCCAGTTAGATGTTTTACAAAAATACCGCTGCTCCCTACGGGATTGGGAAAACCCTCATCCAATAAATAAAGAGTAATTTACTGAAGGCAATATTCAACCAAGCTAGAATTCCACTCAACTTAAGTGGTGCCCACTGGGAGCATTCAAGGAAAACATAAAAAATTTGGCTCAAATTATTTTAGAAAAGGCATTATTTTAACTGTCCTTGAGTATCAAGCCTTTCATCTTGTCTATCAAATCATTCAGCTCTTGTGTTCTGTTATGTACTGGCAAGTGGATAATCTCAAGAGGTACAGTAGGCAGTGAGTTTGTCAGTGTAAATGTCGACAAAGACTTTTTCTATAGTCATGTAGGAAAGCTATTGGTGAATCCATCACTTGGTGCCTGAGCATAGCAGTTTTTAGATTATTTATCACAAACCGCTGCCATCTATATGGCATCTGAAGGAGGATCCAACTCCAGCTACTGTATAAAGACACCCATTCCATTTTTCATAAAGAGCTTCCCAATAAGTCCACATACTTTATATTGATCCCCAAGAAGATTCCCAACACTTGAAGACTTTCTAGAGTTCAGATGCATTTCAAGCGAAGCCGTATGTCCTTATTCTGTCATTGACCCCTTCAGCAGCAGTAGGCCTTTTGGTTCCTCCTGAGGATGCTTGTCGCTGAGTTTATGAATGGAGCTATGACAGATAACATTACTGCCTTTGAAAGGCTCGATAATGGGAAGTATCTTTCATCTTCCATCTGCTCTCAATTAGATTACTGACAATGAGAATCTGACAAGAAGATGACCTTATTCAAGACACAGACTTAATTTTAGAGACTGCTGCTGAAAGCCATCATTCAACAGCCACCAAAGAATCTAGGATACATTTGCAGTATTGCCTGGAGGTTGTCTGCATGTGTCCCTGTTCCCAGGAAAAAGCTGGCCAAAGTCTTATTAATAAAAGACTAAGCTAAGGTTTTAAGAAAAAGACAGAATTTAATTTCATCACACTTTATAAAAAATGTACATAGACGTTTTTTTATGTCATAATGATACTTAAAGATGGTGCATTACTAAATGAAACATTCACAATAAAATGCAATTCAGCTCATCTTCTTTCATACTTCTATTCATGTATCTTTAGAGTTTTTTTTCGTTGACACACTTTCAGCTAATTTGCTGCCTTACTGCAGACTGAACTCTGGCTTCCTCCCAAATCCAGGAAGAAAAATAAAAAGGTTGTTTACCATTGTGGTGAGGATGTACTTGTAGAAGGCTGACATCATGCCTAATTCTGAGGCCTAGAGAGAGGGAGAAACAGCAAGAGATATGTACAGTAGTATATCAGAAATCTAATCATAAGTCAAACTATTGTACACTGGCACAGTTGAGTCATGCAAGATCTGTTTTTCAGTTGTGTGTAATATAAAAAGTATGAAAAAAAAGATAAGGTATTTAAAATCCCATTTAAATTAAATGTAAATATTTTGAAAAATGTGAAACAATGATAAAAGAAAAAAAAATACACATTACATTAAAAGAACATATGATATATATAGGATTTTTTTTTCACAACTCATCAAATTGTATTTAAAAACATTGAAAGAAAATAAAATAATATTATATATACACTGTAAATATCCAAGATTTTCTTTCACTGAAGCTCATAAAATTGTATTAAATAAAACTGGAAGAAAAAAAAAATAATTCAGAAAAAAAAAAATAATAATTTTGTTATTGGCCTCTGATTTTTGGACCCCTTTATGAGCACACATACCTTCTTTAATATTTGTATTGACACTGATGCATTGGCATCGATGATAATAGTCGCAACTTTGTCATCACGGATTTCTTTCAGCAGCGGGGTGGGGTCCAAATTTTCATCAAGCATTCTGACTGAGAGTGTGTCCCGGGATATAAGGAAGTGACGCACAAGCTCCTCCAATCGCAGCAGGCCTGAGATGTAGCATAAAATCACAAATCATTATTTGACTCCTTTGTGCAAGCATTTTAAAAACATTGTCAACATATATTTCTGTGCAAAAAATTTGTAAAACTCTCATAAATATTATTAGAATTCTTTTACAAAGACTGCATACCAGAATGGGCATTCAGCATAAATATGTTATGTTGTAATTAAAATAAATGACATTTAACCATTTGAAACTTTTTAACCACTTTCATGAACTGTCAATTGCAGTAAACCTTACCTTTCTTTCCACCCTGTTCCTCCGTATTAAAGTCAGTGACTATCGAATTAAGTGACTTTGAGAGCCAATAAAGTTAATTCCGTATGTACATAAATTTGTGCTCTAAGCCACCGCAAAATCCATATGGTGACTCCATTGATTTTGGACTGCAGTCAACAAGATGCATGGCTAACGATAACAGCAGGGTAAAGTGATGAAAGAAAAAAATGAAATAAAACAAACTCGGCGAGGTGGTATCCATGCTCTCCCGTACATCCACATCGGTAAGGAACTAATGTGTAGATGAGCACATCCACGCATGCTAATGCACGCAGAGAACTCAAACACATCTACTCTGCACAAACAACCACCTGCATCTTAAACACGCAAATGCTCACTTACACATTAACATAAGATGAGACTGATAATTATATGGAAAAGGATGGGATAAGTGCAGATATGCAAACAGCAGTAAACAGTGGCACCATTACCCAGACCACACCAATCAAACGAGAGCTGCTCGCATCAGCAAGTCACGAGAGATCAACTCGTAGTCAGCAGCTCACATATGTTTCACTCTAGTGCGCGAACTACTTCTCATTAAGCGGAGTCAACAAAGTGCAACAAATACAATGTTTCTTCTTCTTTGTCTGCATGTTGACACAATCCTCTACGTGATGTCCCTCAGATCAGGGAATCTGAATAGCACTTTTCTTCTAAAACACATACTTTTGCAGTATTTTCACTTACGATCATCTGACATCACCTGAAAGCCAGATGTGCTTTTTAATTAAGAAACAAAGTACTTCGGATGGTAAGAAGAGGCGTTTATCGTCAGTTCATGAGGCTGGTGAGTTTATCAAAACCCACCGGCGCGAGTCGACAGAAGCTACGTGAGCTGTTGACTTTTCTGACTAACGCTACTCGCGACTACTCACACGATGCTGAGATTCGGATTTAATTTTTTTTTTTTTTCTCATTTATATTATTGTCTAGTATACAATATCTGGACACCGCTACAAGTTCGTAGCTATTTGTTATGATATACAAGATTCGTAGTTTTCGCTCTTTTCGCTCATCTTGCTCCTGGATGATCATAAGACTGACAAGACCGTAATTTTTGTACATCTGCTGCCCAGGAGAACTTTTATGCTGACTGTTAAGGGTCATATACAACGTTGTTTTGTGTTTACTGGTAGTCTGATTTTGATTTTGTTTTTCATTCATGGGCTAAAATGCATATTTTTGTGGAGCCGGGGTCCTTTGTGCAATTTGATAGTAAATTTGTAATTTTGAAAAATTGCATGAGATGCTGATGTTTAGCAGGTTCTCTGTGTGGTTCTGGGTTGATATGTTAGGAATGGGATTTAGGATTTTGAAATGGGTTTTTGTTTCTTTTTCTTTTTTGAATGCTATGGCTTTCCAAATTGCTTTATTGTATTTTATTTTATTTTTCTTGAAGTGTTTCTTTTCTCCTTTATTTTCTTGCGCTTGGCTCAGATTTGAAACTGTCATGTGGCCGATTGATAATGGCTAAGACTAAAGAGAGTTCCAGTATTCGTTTCTTATCATGGAATGTTAAAGGGGTGAACAATAATATTAAAATTAGCCGCATTATGTCTCATCTCCAACATCTTAGGGGGGATGTGTTCTTTCTTCAAAAAACCCATCTTAAGACAAGTGATATTCAACGGCTTAAAAGAGCATGGGTGGGCCATTTATATCATTCAAATTTTAGTGCTCGAGCAAGAGGTGCTGCTATTCTTATTCACAGAAGTATCCCTTTCGAGTTGGCTAATGTTATGTCTGATCCTAATGGGCGTTATGTCCTAATTACTGGCAAACTCAGAGATGTGCCTATCGTTATGGCAAGTATTTATGCCCCTAACTGGGATGATGACAAGTTTATATCCAATTTCTTTTCATCCATTCCTGATATTGACAGAAGACATATTATAATAGGGGGTGATTTTAACTTTGTTCAAGACACTGTTTTAGATCGATCCTCGAGCAGACCTTGTGTATCAACTAACTCGGCCAAAACTTTAAATACCTTTGCTGGGCGATTGGGCCTGTCCGATCCCTGGAGATTAAAATTTCCCACTAATAGGGCCTATTCATTTTTCTCCCACGTTCATCAGTCATACTCACGAATAGATTTTTTCCTATTAGACAATAGACTACTTTCAAATTTATCGAGCTGTGAATATCACAGCATTGTCATTTCGGATCATGCACCCACCTCTGTTGACGTTAATATTTCTCAGATCACACATTCTCCCAAACAGTGGCGCTTCCCCTCTCTCTTTTTGGCTAATGATGATTTCAAGAAATTTTTGGCTGAGCAAATAGTCCTATTTTTTGAGGCCAACGATATGCCAATTATTAATAGAGGGACTCTCTGGGAAGCATCTAAGGCATATTTGAGAGGTATGATAATTTCTTACTCTTCTGGTAATAACAAGGCTGACAAGCTTAAATTAGATACAATCCTTAAGAACCTACAAAGTTTAGATCATCAGTATGCTGTTGATCCAAATAAAGATCTGTACAAAGAACGCCTTCATTTACAAACGGAATTTGATCTTTTGACCACGAATAAGGCTGAAGTGCAGTTGCTTAAATCTAAGCAATGTTTTTTTGAACTAGGTGATAAGGCAGGTAAATTATTAGCTCATCAAGCTAGAGCATCAGCAGCATCAAGGCTGATTAATGGAATAAGGTCGCCACAAGGAGACGTGTTTCATGATCCACATAAAATTAATAACATTTTCCTAGAGTTTTACGCAGGCCTTTATACCTCTGAGCTTTCCTCATGTTTTGATTATGGGGAATGGCCCTTAGATAAGATCACTTTTCCCAACATTGATAGTAGCATGGCTAAGACCCTTGGTGACCCAATATCAGTTTCTGAGGTGGTGGAAGCTATCAAACTTTTACAGAACGGCAAATCACCAGGCCCTGACGGACTAACTACAGAGTTTTATAAAGCATTTTCTGCATCCCTAGCACCTGCGTTACAAAATATGTTTAACGAGTCTTTTTCTAAAGGCTGCCTGCCTCCCACCCTGTCGTTAGCGTCAATCACTTTAATTGCCAAAAAAGACAAAGACCCTCTACTGTGTAGCAGCTATAGACCCATTTCACTTTTGAATGTGAACTATAAAATTTTAACTAAGATTTTAGCGTTGCGTTTACAACAAGTCTTGCTCCAAATAATTTCGGATGACCAAACAGGTTTTATGATTGGAAGACATTCTTTCTTTAATACAAGGAAACTTTTCAATATCCTCAATATGCCTAGTTCAGATGTGCCAGAAGTGGTTCTGGCACTAGACGCTGAAAAGGCGTTTGATAGAGTCGAGTGGGGATATCTATTTCGTATAATGGAAAGCTTTGGTTTTGATGATCGTTTTATTTCCTGGATCAAACTATTGTATGTCTCCCCACAGGCATCTATTTTAACTAATGGTGTGGTTTCACCACCTTTTTCGCTTCAGAGGGGCACTAGGCAGGGCTGCCCTTTGTCGCCTTTGCTTTTTGCCATTGCCATTGAGCCCTTAGCTATCTGGCTTCGTGAGGATGTAAATTTTAAAGGTATAAATCGGCTAGGTAGAGAGCATAAATTATCCCTATATGCAGACGATCTTCTACTCTTTTTTTCTGATCCAGAGACTTCTGTCCCCGTTATTATTAACATTTTAAACCATATCGGTAAAATTTCAGGGTATAAAATAAATTTTCATAAGAGTGAGTTGTTCCCTGTAAATTCTTTGGCGAATAACCTTGCACATTCACTTCTATCTTTTAAATGGGCGGCTGATGAATTTAAGTATCTGGGTATTACTGTGACCAAATCTTTAACTGGAATGTATGTTTCTAATTTTGTCCCCTTACTTAAAAAGGTTGAGTCTGACATGGAACGTTGGGCTAACCTCCCTCTTTCCCTTGCTGGACGTATAAGCCTAATCAAGATGACTGTTCTTCCCAAGTTTTTGTATTTATTTCAGCATATTCCAATTTTTCTTAAGAAAAAGTTTTTTATGGATTTGGACAAACGAATAATTTCCTTTTTATGGGGAAATGGACCAGCTCGAATTAAGAAATCAGTTTTAGAGCTCCCTAAAAACAAGGGAGGTCTTGCACTCCCAAACTTTTTGCACTATTATTGGGCCTGCAATATCCAGAAAATTGTATACTGGAGGAACAATCTGAATTCTGAACCCCCTTGCTGGGCCTACCTGGAACAGTCCTCAGCGCGCCTCTCTCTGCACTCAGTTATATGCTCTCAACTACCATTGCCTACCAACATTAGTTCAAATTTAGTAGTGTCTCACTCAGTTAAGATATGGACTCAATTTAGAAAACAGACTGGGTTGCATAGGTCTTCTACACTCTCTCCGATAATTAAAAACCACAGTTTTGCACCCTCTAATATGGATGAGGCATTTCGAATATGGTTTGATAAAGGCATAAGGACCATTGATGATCTCTATGAGTGTGGAGTTTTCTCGTCCTTTAATAACCTTTCCAAAAGATTTGAGTTACCTAATTCCCACTTATTTCGTTTCTCTCAAGTCAGGCATTTTGTGCAAAAACTATTCCCTCACTTTCCGAATCGCCCTCCTGAATCGCCATTGGATGACTTCTTAAAGCTTGAACCACATTCAAAACACTGTATTTCTGTAATTTATAATTTGATTCACAATAATAATCCAGACACTACAAGTAGGACCAGAGCGGCATGGGAGGGAGACTTGGGATTTGGAATCTCTGATGAACATTGGGAGCGCATTCTTGCTCTCATACACACGTCATCTATAAGTGCAAGACATGGCCTGATACAGTGTAAGATTTTACATAGGGTTTACTACACAAATGCTAAACTTGCTAAAATATACCCGTCTGCAAGGGCGTAACTTTGGGTCTACCATTGGGGGGGTTAAACTCGCGGCATATTTATTTATTTATTAATTTATTGTATTATTTTCTTGTGTAAAAGGTAACATGCTAATTTGCATAATTTAATTATGCAATCCCCCCCAAAACGGGTGACTGTATTGGAGCAAACAGCAGTTACAATTCAGTGACATTGGTTCTACACAGTCCCTGGCACCCTCTGGCTTTACCTCATAGGACACTGGCAAACGAACATCTAGCCAGCCAACTCCAGTCAACAAAACAAATCATCAGCTAACTCAGTGTTTCTCAAACTTTTCTGCCATTCCCCACTTCAGAGGTAGGAAAGGGTTCCGAGCCCCACCTGTCCCCAATCACCCCAACAAAATGTTAATAAACTAGGCTTTAAGTTTAACTGTTAAAATGTATTTTATTAACATCACATTTTAAAAACTTAACATCAAATAACAGCATTAAAAATTTTCAAATAAAGAAAATGACAGTGCAATTATATTATCACTTTGCCTGAAATAAGACTCAAAATTAGATTAAAAAATAATAATAATTGTGTTTGCATTTAGCCTCTGATAACATCAATACAAGTGTGGACTAACATTAACCTAGTTGTGCTTTGATTCATTTTGACACTTTGCAAAATCCATGCAAAAAGAACAACAAAAAAACAAACAAAAATAAAAATAATCTCAAATTGAACCAGAGGTGGTAAATTCCTAATAATGTACGTATTTTTTTAGGTATTTTAATAAGATAGATACCTAAAATACGTTGCGCATACAGCTCAAGTAATGCGATCGTTATAAAGGTGTTTGAACAACAAAACACATCCACTTGCACATATTTCACAATCGGAATATCAGATATATCCTGCTATAGCTAACACATTTGTGAAATTTTGAATAAAAAAGGAAATAAAAGCAGATCATCAGTCATTCAGCACTATTGTGGCTACGGTGTGACAAGCAATGAATGGCGCGTCTCCATGGGAACCATAAAGCGATACTACGATCAATAACGGTAGCCTTGAAATACTTTTAAACTTACGTGTGAAGAGGTTAAGTAACGTCAAGGCTTACATTTAAATGTGTCTTTGTTTTGAGTGTATGGTCAATAAATAACGGAATTAAAAAAATGGGCACAAAACCTGTTTGTCATGTTTCTATTCCCCACACTTTGAGAAACGCTGAGCTAACTTAACAGCTAACTTAAGGGTACCTCCGTTTGGTCAGGATTTTTCGTTTTTCTTTTTTTTTTCTTTTTTCTTTTTTTTGGCTGGTGTCGACAAACAATGAAAAATCGTTGTCTGGCTGCCTTTCAGTGTCCTTTTCATCTTTCCGTCAGCTTTCTCCAACCATTCATCCCATCGACTGTGCAAAATAGTGAACAAACTTGGTACAGAAAGCGGGTTGGGTAATACCAGAGACTTTGGTAATACCAAATCGGTGCGGTGAGCGGGGGGTACATTACAGATTATTTAAAATATGATACTATCTTTCTTGCTTGCAAATGAAATTAATAAAGAAAATGAACAAAAGTATTCATTCTGAATATTTCATATCTATTTTAATCTGAATGATGTGATGATATTGGGGGGGTTATATTAGCTGGATCTGATTTTTGGGGGGGGTCATGACCCCCGTAACCTCCGTGCAAATTACGCGCATGCCCGTCTGTCAGTGATGCATGTAATAGGTGCAAGCAATCACCAGCAGATCTCATTCATATGCTGTGGGGATGCCCTAAATTATATGATTATTGGACTAAAATATTCAAAATTCTGAGAGAAGCCTTTGCCATAGATCTTGACCTAAATCCTCTTCTAGCCATCTTTGGGATGGCCGTTGAACTTAACCTTTCTGTAACGGTTCAAAAGGCTCTAGCCTTTACCACTTTGCTAGCAAGACGTCTCATACTCCTGAAGTGGAAACATGCCTCACCCCCTTCTTTTGATTCATGGCTGAAAGAAGTGTTCACCTGCATTAAATTGGAAAAGATCAGACTGTCACAGACTGGATCTTTAAGGACCTTTAATAAACTGTGGCGCCCCTTTTTAGAGTATTTACTAGCTAATTCTCAAGACACTTAAGCTGAGCATCTCCTGATAATTTATTTTATTTTTTTAAATGCTTTAAGATATCAATATTATTATTTTTTTCATTTTTTTTTTTTTTTGGTTATTATTACTATTTTTTAATTATTATTATTTATGTAATTTGCTGTTGTTGTTTTTTTTTTGGAGGCTGTGGGGGAGGCTTGTTTACTTGAGGGAGGGTTTTATTGGGGTATTACTGTGTGGAACGATTATTTTGTAAAATCATTGTTATTATACGTTGACTTGATGTTCCCAGCAGAAAAACCAATAAAGAAATTGAAATTACGAAACAAAGTACTCAAGTGTTTCCAATCCCTTAAACCGTGACTATATTAACAGTTAAACATGGTTCCATATGGTAAAATCCCAAACTACTGGTTTTATGTTGACCTTTATTCTACTTTATTCAGTTTTTTTAGATGAATAAAAAAATGTTGCAAATCATTCATTTTTATCATCATAATGCAGAAAAATGTATCCACATGTGTAAAGCTAATAAAAGGTTTAATCTTATAAAAATTTGTAATTTGCTAAAGCAGTTAATAACGTCATATAATAGGCACAGAGCCTAAGGATAATGCACTTATGTTAAAGATTAAATGAATTGCAGTGTGAATCGGCTGCTGTGAAATGAATTATAAAGGGTGCTGTGAACAGTGAACGCTTCAGTGTGATCTATAACAGCAGAATGAAAGAATGGCTAGTTCATTGTCATGACTTACACTCTGCTTTGGCACAAATCAAGCTGGCCGTCGGATAACTGAAAGAGCGCAGGATGGCAACAATGGCCAAGCTTAAGTCCTCGTTGCTAGGATACAGCGTCACTGAGGCAAAGCGCAGATATGGCAAGCGTGGAGTCTCCTCTGGACCAATCTTGATGTGAGGGATCTGAGAGGAACAGACAATAGAAGAACAGATTTTGGGATTGACCAACATAGGGTTTTCAATGGCTGATGCCAATATCTAAAGCAGCGGTTTTCAATCTTGGTTGCATTGTTTTATTTTTTATTTAGTCATTTCCAGGTTTAAATTACAGTATGTTGACAATATGGTATTAAAAGTGCATGTGTATAAACATTATACAATTTAATAAAAATAAATTAGGTGTGCACGAAATGACAGAAATTATATGCACATTCATTTTACACAATATCAAATTGTTTATTGCCTGAGTGGGCACCAAAACGGCCAGATATCGGCCAATTAATCATCCTGGCTGATATATCATCCTATCTCTAACCATGAGGAAGGAGACGAGAGAGAAAATATAGGAAATTAGGTCAGACGGGGAGATGCTTTTCAAGCAGCAAAGCAAAGGCACGCAGGAAATAATGGCCTGTGGCTGAGGAGCAGTGTAAATTTATCATTTCAAGAAATGCTCTCCCAGACGCATATGCAACACACTTCCTTTCATTCTCACCTCTTTTTCCCCACATATATGACTGACGGTGGATCCGGAAGCGGGACTAGAGGCAGGACCGATGACGGAGACCACTCCCTTTGGCAGGATCTGACACACTGAGAGATGTAGCATTAGAAAGAGACAGATAAATGGAGGTACCATGAGAGAGAGAGACAGAGCGGGGTGATAGAGCAAGACAGTGACTGAATGAGAAAGGGACAGGGTAGAGAGAGACAGACATTGCAGTGGACAGAGAAAAAGCCAACATCCTGGACACCATCCAGTTCTGTGTCCTGTTTCTAGATGATATATCAAATTAGGAGTCAATGCAAAGCTCTTTTTGATTAATTACATCAATAAGCACAACACAGATTTATGCTCTGCCTATTGAAGATTGCTTCTCTAATTCTACACAAGAACGAGGGAGAGAGAGCACACGGTGTATAGTTAGATGAAAATATTTTTTTTCTATCGCTTGCTTTTGAACTGTGTTGCATTGAAATCTTCAGGGCACTGTGCATGTGTGACATGGGTATGCAATTCATTTTGAATCAAATGAAAATCTTTTATACTGTTACATTCACATGCTGTGAGAGTGTGTTATCAGTCCATTTCAGTCCAATGGTTAAAGCAAACCTGAATTAAAAATTTACTATTTTTTTCTTTCTTTACCCGTGTTCCTGGTTTTATTGTGCAGACTTCAGCAGTACATGTTATTCTAAAGAAAAAAAAGGTTTTCATCAAAATGTAATAACTTTCTCCAATGAAAATAATGTTAAATCAACAGACAAATGGCTTAAAAATATTAAAGAAAAAAATGTAAGCATTGTTTTAAATACTGTCACAGGTAATCCAGGATTTAACCTTGCCAATAGTTAATTTAAATTTGATCACAATAACAGTATAATATAATGTCATATAATAGCTATTAATTAATAATATTATATTTATGAATGGATTAAACGTCGAGCTCACAGAAAGAGCTTGAGAAACTGTGTCTCTTCCATGGCTCAGTACGCTTTTAACTCCTTTGTTTCGTTTTTTTTTGTATTGAGTAAGACACTCTATGACATTCACGTTACATGATTTGAATGGTTTATACGTAGAAAGGGCGACATCGCAATGCATTAAAATAACTGACATATTCGGTTTTCATAACCGCTGGCCAAATTAAAAAATTTAATTAAAAGTAAATCCATTTTTGAGAGCAAGGGGGCCCCCTGGTGTTTTGGGGCCCTACGCAGCTTGTGTACTTTGCGTATAAAGAGGATCGGCTCTGCTTTCAATCTTGACCTTTCATTCAAAAAGTGTCCTCTAAAATGCCCAGTTTTAATAATTCAAATTCCATTGAATATAAAAAAATAAATCAATTTGTTTTAAATTTTCATTAACAATAATGGAGAAATCTGTAATATAATATAATATAATATATTATAAGATAAGATAAGATAAGATAAGATAAGATAAGATAAGATAAGATAAGATAAAAATAGATTCAATAATAATACAAAAAGAAATCATGCCAATTTGACCTTCAGCCTTGACTTTCCTTTCAAAAAGCATCCTCACATTTGCCAATCAAATTCCAATTAAATCTTGTCCCACCCTACAATTTGTTCCTGCTGGATTTTCATTCAAGTTTCATTCAAAATACTTCACATTACAGAAGTGAAATTTGTGAATGCTGTTTGATGTGAGTACCGGTGAGTGTGTGTGTGTAGTCGGTTTGTTGTACTCACTTGTGTCTGTGGTCTCATATTGAGAGTCTCTCTGCAGCTCAAAGATGTCGACCTCCACGCGAGCTCGTGCCGGACCCTCCATCACACTGTTGATGTTCTCTCGGGCCAGAGCCAATGCCAACCGCTCTCCACGTCCACACTCTGACTGATCATCTAAAATAGCAGCTGAAGAGGAAAAGAAAAAGCTCTGTGTTTTGATTCTGCTCTGGAATTTAATCGAGTTTTCTGATGCTGTTGACTGAAGTTGTGTTTGTTATTGCAAAAAGATGGAGCCATCATAACTGAACAGAAACAAGTTTGCAACGAATGTCCCATGTTGTGATGTTAACTGATTAGATTGTGCTATTGAGCGCGTTTCGTTTGGAGGCTTGCCAGAGATTAATTGATGCTTTATTGTTTGCAATAATCAAGACGAACAGGCAGATGCTTGCAGCAATCAGTCACATGCTGTGAAGCAACAGCCGAGTACAATGCACTTTGAAAAAGGCTCCTGCTTGAAACCGATAATATTGTCTAATTTTGCCTGAACTCTGCTCTAAACAGATTCAAAGTGGATTAATCGTATTTTTAAAAAGAAAATTGAAGTAAAACTATCCTAACATACTTATCTGTGATTATCTCCTGACACTCTCTGTTCTGCATAACAGGTTTTAGTTGAAAAAGATTAAGCCTAGTAGGTCAGTACTTCAGAAGATGGGTTTAAAAATTAAATCAAGAACAAGCTTCATAGACACTTTAAATGTGGGCTTCACGTTGATTCTTGCTGCCTTCATTGCAGAAACCAAAAACAAAAAAACATTTGGGTTATTAAGTGATTAATGCAACCGAATAAAATAAAAAGGGTTTTATTTTTCATTAGAACGTGAACTAGGTTGGTGCCACAGTTGCATAGGTAAAGCCAAGCAGTACAATTACTATTACACCTGACACTGACACCATTCCCAACACTTTTTCTGCTTCAGAAATGAATGATACCTCAAATTATGCTGCTTTTTGAGGAGGTTGTCTCATGATAAAACAGGCTGTATGATATCATAGTTTTGACTTGCAATACCTGGAAACACCCTAGAAAGTGAAAGATGATGCACTTTTGTGCATTTTCTAACAGAAAGTGGTGGACTCTCACCCATCCTGACAGCTGCGAGAGCGGGCGCCTGGCTGTGAGAGGACGGGGCCATTGTCAGCAGAAGCAACAGCAGGAGGAGGAAGAGGAGGTGAATCGACAGCAGCAGCGCTGGCAGAGCCGGCATCTTCCACTGCTCCTCATGGAGAAAGGTCGTCTGGCTGCCTGCACCGCCACCTGGAGGACAGGTACAAAACTACACATGAGAAATCATCCACTGACTTACAGAATTAAGAAAGAAACTAGGGATGCACGATATTAAAATTCTGTCCGATATCAACAAGCAGATAATGGTTTTCCTGCTATGGCCAGTAGCCAATAAATGGCTGATTTGCCTAAATATAGATGATTTTGGCTAGATAAAAATGTATTACAAATACAGAAAAATATAACATTGTCATGTTAAATGCTACCAGTGAATATGGACATCAAAACATTATAACTGTACAAAATGAAAAAAGGAGATTCATGTTGAGATTTTTTTAAAGATTGCATTAAAAAAAATTATGCTTTTCAACAAGAGAGACAAAAAAAGGGAAAAAGACAGTATCAGCATTTGTTTCGATATGTTAAAGTTACTGCACAAACAGCTTACTGCAAGCAGCACAAACATTCCACTTTTAAACATATCACATCTATTTTTTCAATACCCTTCACTAACACACATACAAGCATAGGTATATATTCCCATCCACACATCAAAATACCCACACATACAAGATGCCCAGTGCTATAATATGCTGTATGGGATGCTGTGGATGTGATAAAATATTCAGGACCATTGTAAAAGAGTACATTGCTGTCTATTAGCACCTGTAAACATATTTGCAGCAGTTGCACTGACTAGCTGAGGTTGTTAACTGGAAACCAAAAACCACATTTTAAAAACTATGATGGATGATTCAGAATGGTCATTTTGACAGATAAAATATGAAGGTATCTGGTCTATTGTGTTTGTCTACTTAACATTGATTCACATAGTAATTCTGGGATGGTATACAGACAAATAACATGAGCTTACAATGGGTGGTTTTGCAAAGCTTTTCAGTCAAGGAGGAAAATGTAGATGTACGCAAGCATAAAAATGAACAGAGACCTTTCAAATCAAATGTGTTCAGGTCACTGTAGACCTAAACAGGACTGATAAAGGCCTAAATTACTGCTCCAACACTCTCAGAAAAAAGGTACAAAAGATGTCAAGGAGCGGTACCTTTTCAAAAGGTACACTAATATGTACACTTTAGGTACTAATATGTACCTTTAAGGCACCAATATGGACTATTTATGTACAAAGGTGTGCCTTTTTAAAGGTTCCACCCCAGTGACAATTTTGTAACTTTTTTTCTGAGAGTGTATGGCATGAGTAAAATACCATGTGCGTGATATTTCACATATGTTGCTCTCAGATAAAGCAATCTCAGAAGAGGTGCATGAATGGAAAAATGAGCACGCACACAAATGGAACAGTAAACGAATTACCGGGGAAATCAAAAATGTACAAAAATAGACCATGACAGATATTTTACAACCCAGTCCATCAAAGTGACGTATAATGATTGTTTGTGGCACAATCTCGGCACAGGCCACATGCTGCGATATAAAACAATTCACCACAAGAAAACCCACAACAGAATACAGAGAAGCAGAGAGAATTGAATGCAGCCAGAAGAAACAGAATCAGAAATGGCTTTGGGAGACAAAGAGGAGAGCGAGAAAGATTGAACGCTTGACGAATGCAGCATAATGGAGCCAAAAAGACTCCGGTCTGCTCTGTTTGTTTGTGTGTGTGTGTGTGCATGCATAGGCCGCACAAAACAGAGACACAAGTCAACCTAAAGATCAAGAGGCTCATCCCTAAAGCTGCCGTCAATCCTGGGCTGCCTGTGTTTGAGTTCGTCAACAGCTTGATTTGTGTTGGCCTTCCCCGGCTCCTTGAAGTAAATGTTTATCTTTCCTGCCAATAAGGCCCTTTGAATGCATTCAAATTGAAGCCCGAATGGAACCAAAATGAAGTGAGCGAACCAAAAAGGGAGGAGAGGACAGAAGAAAGATAGCCGGGATGAGATAAAGCAGAAATAGCATGGAGAGAAAGATGAAAGTAAACCGAGAGGGGGAGAGTGTAGTATTAACACACACACACACACACACACACACACACACACACAAGTAAACACCACATGAGGTGACAGCATGCTGAATGGGCAGAAATTCAAGCTAGGCTGTTTCAGTAATTTAACTGTTAGCTTTCCTGTATGCCTGCATTGAATTTAACAGTCAGTGTAATTGCCTGCAGGCTCGACTAATCAATGGAGCTCTGCTCTCACTCTTTATAACAATATAGAATGTGTTTAACATCCAAAGACTGATGCATGAACATTCACACCTGGTTAACTTTTACAAATCTCAACAGTGACCACCATCTTCTTGGTCCAGTGGCCTGTGTTTTTATTAAATTATAAAGTATCACACAAGATGTTGTACAAAATATCAGCATGGCTGTTGAAGCAAGCAACTGAAAAAAAAAATTAATTCAATAAAAATACACACACAAAAACATACTGACGTTTCTGCACTTTTATGCACTTCTCTGTCATTTTCTATCTCTTTCATGCTGCCACAACTGGAGCCCAATTTTATTAGGTGTGCCATCAATGCTGGTGTTCGGCAGAGATGAGGACCAAAACTTTGATCCACATTGTCTCAGTTAATTATGTCAACATAACATACAGTATGATGTGATCCCAAAACAATCAGGAGATAGCCATTACATGCAAGTTTTTAAATCAGAACATATACATTTATTAAGTCGCCAGTGGCAAAGTCAGCAAAAACCTCACTCACAAATGAATTCTTTTGGGCGCAAATGCGACCGTTTTAAACATAGTCTGGAGCCCTCTGTACATATGACTAGAAACAAATCCTGTTCTTAGATGGGTGGATGACAAATGCTAAGCATCAGGCCAGTGATAAAGCATAAGCAATTCCATACATCTACTATTCTTGACCTTAAAGAAAGTCGTTTTAGTGCCGCCTAATATCTAGATGCTTTGTTGAAAACTAAGGGCTCTGTCCTTGCTTGGCTTTTGATCAAAGGCAAACCTAAAATCCTGCTTTTGGGAGTCTAAGTACCAAGAGGCTCAAACCAAAAAACACTACAAAAATTGTCAGGTATTCAAGAAGACAGGTTTTCGACTAGACTGCGGAAAATATTCCATGCAGTCACTGCTCCCATGTTGTCAAATCCAATATCCGAATTCTCACATTACACCTCAAACGCTGTCCTGCGGTTTCATACAGATTTACTTTGGAACAGCCAGCTGGCTGTGATCCTTCTCCACAGGCTGTTAGAAGAACAACAAAAATGTTAAAACAGTGTTGCTAATATGCCTGTCACACTGACTGTAAAACATATCTGTGTTCGGGACATTAACATGGCTTATCCTGTGAGGTTGAGGCAAATAAAAAGGTTTGTTTGCCTCAGAGGCAGCAGTGGCATACTATAATGAAGGGATAATCCTCTCATTTAGCCACAGACAGGGGATATCTTTCGCTCTCTTTTTGTGATGGGTGAGGTGTGTGTATATAATGGTGCATAATGCAGAAGCAGAATAAACATTTAAATACTAGCAAGATGAAGGGGAACAGCTTGGGATGATTGGACGTGACAGAAATAGACAGAAACACACAGTGTCATCTGGACAGAGGAGTTGGTTGCTTGTTGAGTGAAAGAGATTATATAAAAATATAAGCCTGAAGCTTTCGAGCTTCAAAAATGCAAACCATTAAAGCAGTCCAGACATTAAATTGAGGAGTATCTTAATGAGAAGAGACATGAAGAATAAAATAGGATGATAAGAGGAATAAGTCGGAAAATAATAAGTTTGTCATTGACCTCAAGAGATGGATTTCGAAGCTGCTCATGTTTCAGCAGAGGTCTGCAGTGCAGACAGGGTTTGCGTCTTATTTAGCCAGTGCCTCAGGCTTTAGCTCGTGACCATCATCTCGGGTTGTGAAAGGAGCCATCATCTGTCCCAACACAAAATGACAGTGACTTCACCCCTTCTTCTTCACTCTCGACCACTGTTTCTCTCCAGACTTTTTCCTTGTCACCTTCACAAATTGTCAGCCCACATGCAATGCACACCCCCTCAAACATGCTAAAAATGGTTTTAGCATGCTAAAACTGCTAGCATGCTAAAAATAAACACCCATGCAACTAACTGTCCTCTGTTACAGAGGCCCTAATATAAACTTTTATTTTTATCAATCTTGTATTCATTTATCAATTTTAAAGAAAAACTCTGGGCTTTCAGCTTCAATACTCCATCCAAACTGTGCACCACCCACTGCGCCACAGCTCTGCATTTCAACACTAACAGCAAAACCATTAAATTAGCATGCGCAAGCAAACTTGGATTTTCAAATGAATTTATTCTGGATTATTATATGACCTACAGAATTGAGGAGGAAGCGGAGATGAAGCACAGAGTGCATTTAAGTATAAAACAAAACACTGGTAACTAAACAGTTAAATATAAAAAACTGACAATGCAATATTTTAAAAGTAAATGGTTTACATACAAAGCAAAATGTGTACACTGGGCAAACACTATGTGCTTATCTAAACAGTGCCAGATATTACCTTAAGTATAATGCAAGGGGTCCTTCACACAGAACTAGTGGAGTATAAAGTACCTGAACGTCATACTCAAGTAAAAGTACAGATATCCTACAATAATGTACAGAATTTGAAAAATAACATTTTTGAACATGAAAGCATGTCAACATATACTGTTACTCCAAATAAACAAAATAATGATCTTTAAAAAAGCATCATATGACCCCTTTAAAACTGGAAGAAAAAAAAGACAGCCAGTGACAGCAAGTGAATCTTAATAAGTGAGACATTGAGCTTCAACCGATTCATTCAAACGGCTGATTCAGTCAGAAACAAAGCATTTGACTCTGTTAATGAGTGAATCACTGAATCATTTATTCAACTAATTAATTCAAAAATCTGATTCATTCGATAAGTAAATACCTTCCATTGCTCAGAGATGCAAAACAGTGCTGTGATCTTTGTTCAGAACTATTTTCGTTAGCAAAAACAAGCAATATTATCTCTAAAAAGTCACTTATTGCTTTAGTGAACTTTAACATGATTAAATGTGTTCATGCATCTGCTGAAAACTAGCCCTACATGAAATTATATAAATATAAAAAGCATAAGCATTTTTGCTGTCTACAATTTAGAATGCCTGGAATATTGAGTTTTAATAGACTAATAAATTAATGTGCATGCACTCTGTGTATGATTATCATCGCAGACGATGCTGTGTATCGCCCACCCCAGCCTCGAATTGAGTGGGAATGAAAATCATCCGCGGTTGTGTGCGGCGCACACTTGTTTGCATGTGAGCAAAGGTGTTCTTTTGGGAGTCAAAAAAAATTTGCTTCTTAAAAACGCAGAGCTCCTGTAAGATTCACTGCAAAAGACATGAGTGCACCAGTTATACACATCCGTCTAGTGCATGTTTACATAGGAAAAACTATGGAAAAGTATCACACTGGATTAGAAACAGCCCCTAAGAGCAGACTATTCAAAATAATATTGAGTTAAATTTAAGCCTCTTTAAAACAAGTCGTTTCGATAGGCGGCCATATTTGAAAACAGCTATTTCCTGTCATGTAAGTACAGTATCTGCTAGATTAAAGCCTATGCAACTGTTTGTCAATATTATGTTTCAATATATTTCAGAAATCAAGAAAAAATTGGGACAACGGAATTATTATAAATGTTCCTTTTTGAACTCAAATCACAGAGGTCCAAATAATACACGTGCATTCAATTCCAAAGCCCCATATTAAGCAGAATAATTTCAAAATTTGACCTATTGATATACATCTGATGACACTGTCCCTGCAATATACAGTCTCTAATACAACTGAAACCACATACTGCAGTAAATACTAATTGAGTTTCAATCAGTAAACAACAATGTGGTCTAAAATGGACTCTCAAAAACACCTTATGTTCCCCTCTAAAACTCGTCAAAAATTCATGAAGACCAAAGTAAACCATAATTTCCAACATAATACCCACCATTTTCAGTAGCCTCCTGATTGAATCACAAAATCACAGCGAGGAAGAATAAGGTGAGCAGGAGGGCAAGAGGAACATTTCAAAACAAGAGTATTCAAGGATTTGCGAAGACAAAGAACAGACGGAATGAAGCACTTGAGGCCGAGAGATGCTGTGTTCAACATGGTTGTTGTCATACCATTTTATGAGCTGTTTAACATTAAACATTTACATTCAGAGTCAATAAGTGGTTCTGCGAACGACAACCACCAGGGTGCCAAGGACATCCTTTTCTTTTAATTAACTTTCCCACAGAAAAAAAACGGATATTTCAACCCCGCTATCATAAATGATGACATGATTAGACAATATAGCTTGTCTCTAATAGTGCTGAAAGCATTTATGGATAGCATTAAAGCATGTCCCACTTGTTATTTTGCTCCTTTGTTTCTAGAAATTTCTCCTCTGGCTTGCTTCTCCACTCAAACAAATACTAATCCCTAAGGTGGACGGATGATTCAAAATTTGAAGTGGGAGCCCCCGTTTTAAGTTTTTAAATGAGCGGCCTCCCTCATTTGAGCGAAGTCAGGAGGAGGCTAATGGGACTAAATTTAGCAGAGGAGGCAAGAAAGAAATGCATTCAACTTCCCACCTAGCAATAATGTCCTCCCTTTTCTTCCTGTGAGGATTCCGTTTGCCAAAACAGTCAGATGTTGCTCCTAAATGCCAACTGCTCATTTAATCATTGTTGCTGCAATTATGACACACAAATGTAATTATGACACCTCAAATGAATGTCCTTTAAAGTCAAGCTTCGGAGTCATCTGTAAAACACAAAACAGATAACGATCATTTCTCTTTATCTTCCCAGGAAATTTTGACAACTGGAGTCGACTTTACACTGCTTGCAATAAATGTTGTTGAAGCTGTAGTTAGGCAAGTACATGGTCATTATCAGAGTGATACAGCACATTAATCAAGATAGAAAACAGATGAAAAATGTAATTACGTTCATGCATTTGGCAGGCACTTTTATCCAAATCGACTTACACTACACGCCAAGCATGCATTTTATCAGTTTCTTTGAGAATTAAAACCATGGCTTTGGCGTCACAAGCGACATGCTCTACTGTTTGAGCTACTGTATAGGAACTCAAACACACTTGACAACAGTTGACCACACTTGACAGAGTGGATAAGACTCATCTAGTAATAGACCTATACATCGGCCAGGTCTATTTTTCGGCCAATATTTGGGCATTTTGAGATCATTGCCATTGGCCCAATATCAGAAATGAAGCTTCCCCCTTGTGTCAGCAACACATCTTCACTCCACCAAAAGATGGATCCTTGACGGTTCTTTACATATAGTATCACCTGCATCAGACAATCAGTATTGTCATTTTGCAGGTACACACTTTTATCACTTGTCACTTTAGACTGTAAATTGTCTGCTGTGTAGACAATGTGTATCAATAAACTTGCGTGTGTTGGTGGGAAATCAGCCAGTTTGGCGCAGTGGGATGAGTTGTAAACATCTCCTTCATATCAACACTTTAGAGTATGGCTTACAGCCATACATCCCTAAGCATGACCGATCTCGTCTGATGACTCAACTTCCTGAAGTCGATAGAAGCAGATGGTAATGATAGCGTGCTACAGATGCACTAGCTCTTAGCAGTCACACTGCCAAGACTGCAGGTGTAGGATTCGAGATTTTGACACCAATGGTAGATAAGCGGCATGATTGTGGATTACACGTGTATCAGTGGCTCTCAGGTAACAAAGCCGGATTCCAAACATGTTTTTCCAAACAAAAACAAACATACAGATTAGCTTTGGGAAAAATAAATCAAGAGGTGCTTTCATTGCAAGCTCTGTTAAATCTAAATAGAAATGTTACCATTTTTGATAGGGGTGGAAAGCAATGGATTTTATGATCTGTTCATAATTTGAACACTTCTACTACCTTCATCCTGATTCTATACTTGTGGTTGAGTAATAACATCTGTCGGTGGAAGTGAAGGGCATGCTTGAAAGCCTCCATTGATTGACCAGTGACGCTGATGTGTTATTGTTACTTTCAGGACTGGTTTCTGACATGACAAAGAAAAGAAATAGGAGACAGAAAAAAAAAATTCTATTCATTCTCATATTCACTCTTACTCACACGGTTAGATAATACTCCCCGGACCTTTTAGTGAGAACTCCAAAGAGCAGCAGGGCACCTGCCGAGCTCAGGTCTCTCTGCTGTGAAACCTCTAGAACAGATGGCAATATTTCTTCTGCACTACCGGACTTTTCCCCTTCTAAATATTGGTAGCTGTTCAGAGGTTTAAGCAGTACAATCTTATTATAATACTTTTTTTTATCACTACTAGCTTGTCATTTCCTATGATCTTTTTCTTTGTTTTTGTCTGCTCTCATCAAAATCACTGGAATTTTATATTATTTTTCTGCAGGGCCGGATCTAGCCTGTTTAGATTGTTCAGGGTATGTTGTCCTCGTTTCCTGTCATCGTTTGGAGCCCCGCCAAAACAGAAAAAAAGAAGCTTTTCTTCAGATTTATTCAAAACAGATATATTCATAAAATGCATTTGAAAAAAAAACTTATTTTAATCAGTAAATATATATGAAATGTATCAAAAGTGACAGTAAAAAGTGACTAATTTCATAATAAGACATGTTTCTTGAGCAGCGAATCATTTCTGAAGATCATGTGACTGAAGACTGGAGGAATGATGCTGAAAATTCAGAGAATTTTAATCAAAACAAGATTTTAAAAAAATTATAATTCTTACCAACCTTTGATATATATATATAGGATCACGGATGAAAAAGGAGGACCTGTCCTTCTGTAAATCTCTGTCAGCCACTCAGAAATGAGCAGAATAATCATTTGAACACTGCATTTAAATTATGCTTAAAAATGTCAACACTGGAAGCATATGAGGAAAAAATTTGTGCTAGCAAAGCCCACCCCAGCACTTTGCTAAATTTGGCCCTGTCATTTATACAGACATCTGTACAGAATCTTCTGGACCAAATCTGCTGCTAGACTGATTAACATCAGCCTCTCCATCCTCTCACCTGTACCGTTCCCCAGTTGTTTTCTTCTTTTCTCTCTCTCTCTCTGTCTCTTAGTATGGTGTTAAAGGTGTGAAAAGGGTGCTCTGAGGGAGATGCAATGACAGGAAGAGGTCACACAGGCCAGGCGAGACACTGTCGGATCGGTTTCCAGGCGTTTCTTTGAGAGCAGGTGGCGCTGAGGCTCGATGCGGACTGCTTTGCGAGCTGCCAGTCTGTGTGGCATACGTCTCTCTCACCTCCCTGAACGCACTAGTTTAAAATCTAAACAAATGCCTCTGGTTAGTATTTATATTTGCTTGTTGTGATTGAGTCTTCAGCATCTGTTTAAAAAAACTGAACAATTTCAAGTGCATATCGACGTTTGGGGTTCTAAATAAATAATGCATTGAAGATTGGAGCATTTTGTGCATCTACTCTGTGATTTTCTGAGCACTGCGCCAATAAGCACTAAACTGCCAGGCAATCAGTGGAGTTCTTTTGAAAATTGTCTGCGCTGTATCGAGCGCTGTCCTGCACAGCTATTTTCACTTGTCACTTTGACAGTGGTGCTGACGAGCTTCATATACGCCTGGAGTCAAACCCTTCTCCCTATCACACCGTACTCATCTAAATGCTTCTGGTCTTCAGAAAATCGCTTTATGGGTGTACTCCAGAGGCGAAGCTGCATAATCGACTATGCCTTTATTAGTCTGTGCTGTGATGAAGGCCTAATAGCTAATTGCAAATTATAAAACGGTCTGATTGGATGAGCCCAATTTTGAGTCGTATAGTTGATCAACTGAACAAATCAGTTTCAAAAACTGAACTTTGATTGGCAACTGTCTGCAGATAATGAAATCCTATTTTCAATTAAATAGAAATAACAATTTTTTGATTGTTGTGATTATCATTTAATAATACATTAATTTATTCTATGAACATCTGTGTCTTTCAACATATTGCCTATGCCATCATAACAGCACAGTTAATGGCTGTTGCACCATACCTGAAAGACTTAACAAAGGTGTAAAAACATTGCATTTTATGTTTTGTTTGAATGGCTCTGTTCCAAGACATACACTAAGCTACCGTATTACCTACATAGGGAGCTGCCTTCTAAGTGAAATTACATAATTTGTGCAGTAACTCATCATACTGTAAAACACATGGACAACTCAATGCACTGTCCATTTCAAAAGAACTAGTTTGTTGCGAAATTAACAAAATAAAATTAATCAATTATGAGCATTTTAGAATTGTAATATAATTGTATTACAGTTACTTAGTGAGTATGCACTCCATTATATGATCAAAGTAATCAATTATACTGTATATTTATATATATATATATTTATATAAGAGAGAGAGAGAGAGAGAGAGAGAGAGAGAGAGACACACACACTGCAACAAGCAAAGTGAAAAAATAAATCCAAAATTGCATTTGTATAAATATAATTACAAATATTATTATAATTCATTCAATTTTAAAACATAACTATAATTAATTCAACACCAAAAACACTTGATTACAAAAGAAAAAAAAAGAAAAAAGGATTAGTCAAATTTAAAAGGGCCAAACCATTGCCATCCCTTTTGGCACAAGTTAGGAGCAATTGCACAGTATGGTGGCCAAAATGCTGCTTACAAATGAAACAGCAGCTCATGATATTTGGAGTAAATAACTGATCGTTTCGTGCTAACTCGCAGTCATCCTGTCTCCAATAGTAACGTGAATGCTGCCGCACCTGATGTACCCTAGTGTTCCTATAATTGCCTGTTACATTTGACCATTAGAAGAATAAGAATGAGACTGTCGACAGTTTGAGCACCACCTGCACGTGCCTTCAGCAGAGAGGTTAAAGGGGGTTAATTTACTGATCAATGCGTGTGTCCCTGAGGCTTTTACTCTAAAGGTCAGTCACTAGCACTAAAGATGTGGCATAAAACATCTCTTCGAGCATCTCTTCTAACACACGCCAGGGAGAAAGATTTTTTTTATATATTATTTTATCTCAACTGCACTTATGGCATAAAGATTTTAAAGGTGATATTTCACCATCCAAAGCAAAACCTCTATTATAAATGCGTAGCAATTGAAAAATACTGTACATTTCAAAATGCTGCAGTGGCAGCACAAACCTGTGATGCTTGCGATAAATTTCAATAAAGCATTTTCTTCCACTATGCTCAGTCTCCACAGAAAGATGAGGTCAGTTTTCAGACATTTACAGTACCAGATGGGGTTTTGATATAGCCACTTTCAGTATAAACGTCTGCTCCAATTCATTGCAGTCAACATGAAATCTAAACTGACCTTATTGACTGTCTTAATACATATCAATGTGTTGCAAATAAAATGTCTTGTGAATGCAGCAGCATGTTGACTTTAGAGATAATATTATGACTTACCAGACTCCTTTCTACTGAAATAATTTATGCTAATTTGCACCTCCTGGCTGACACAAGCGACCCCAAGATGTTTTATGTCTTAAAATAGGGTTACTAAATGGAGTCCTGTAAGGGAAAAGGGTTCTGCATGTTATTCATTCTGCCCATGAAGCACAACATTTGATCTGACTAATTAGCTAATGCCTTAAGCCAAGGAGACAAATGACTCATACAGCGCACTGCTTAGAACAAGTGAACCCGACGTATGGCCAGCCTGGTTCAGCCTTTACAATAGACATACATCAGATTTAGCACTTAAGGAAGTCTTTAATGTGACAGTGAATCTCTTCGAAAGCTGAATGAAAGACAGAGTTATTTAAAAGTGCTGTCAATCAATACAACGAAATTAACTTATTGCAATTTTTTTTCCTGAAATTAACTGCAATTAATCCAACTTAACGTTTTTAACTATACTTTTATATTGCAAAAATTTCACATTCAATCTTCAAATAAACATGGAAACAACAAAGACAGTGGGCCCTATCACCCGGCGCAATGCAGCACAAGTGTTTTTGCTAGTTTCAGCCAGACGCAATTCTCATTTGCCCGTCCTGCGTGGCTTTGTTTAAATAGCAAATGCATTTGCGCCCATGGGCTTGCTGGTCTTAAAAAGAGGTGTGTTCAGGTGCATTGTTGGTGCATTGTTATTTTGAGGAACTGAAAATAGACTGCGCAATAGACCAACGCAAACCTGGTCTAAAGTCTGGTGTGATCATTTTTCTTTGTTATTTAAAGAGAGCTCCACACACTTTTCTTATTACATGATGAGACGAGATTACGAGATGAGACTTTTTTACTGAAATATGGCCATTTGTGTCTGAATTTTTAAGGCCTTTTCTGTATTGAATTATATTAATGCGATGTATGCTAGCGTCACAAAGCTCTTTGTTGACTACACCGTTATAATGAGTAAGATCATCACTTGGAGTACATCAGAACTACGCTGTTTTATTACTTCTGAGCAAGTGCATATTGCAAGAGAAAGTGATAGAAAGAGACTGTTATTTTTCCCCTCACCCTGTGTTAGAAGGGAACTTTTCAATCTTTATGGCTCCTCAATGTGATTTGTAAGTGAGCCACAACCATCTCTTCCTTTCCAAAAATCACCAGATTACAGCTATGTTCCTTGAAAACAGAAGAGAGATTGAATCCTGGTGAATGATAATGTGGACATATGGCCTGTAGTTGACTACCGAGCTGACTGCTGGGTGCAAAAGAGGATGGAAACCGTGTCTTGAATATGGAGATTTTAGCAGTGAAGGTACTGTGTAACAAAGAGCCACTGTATGAGACTGTAGAACATAGCAAGTGAATACAGACAAGAGTTGCCTTCAACATCCAGTGATGTTTATCTTCAGGGGTTAATCATGACCGATCAGGGGTCAGGCTTTTTCTGTAAGATTATGCAAGCGGATGCATTCAGAGCTCTCGCAGCGAGAAGTCTCATGGACCGGTGTCTCAGAGGGCGAGTGATTGAGCATCCATTATTAGACTTACTGCCATGATGTAATTAGTTTTGCTGTCTGTCAGTCAGACGTATGATGCACAGACTGTCAGATCACTTCAATCTGTTTAAACACTGACATTGGTTCAATAAAAGGCCACTGTAGTCTTTTAGTTCAATTCTAAATCCCAGGACAGAATTAAAAGGATGTTTCTCAAACCCTTCTTTCGTCTGTGACTTTACAGTCAAACTGTTGGAAAAAGTAAACGTGGACATTTTAAACACACTTTTTAACAGAATAGCCACTTTATATGTGCTAACATGACATAGAATTGCTTATTAGCCTCACTGACTGTCTGTGTCTGTTGGAAGAAAATTCAGGGAAAGAATTTTATTCGGAAAGGATGCATTAAACTGATCAAAAGTGACGTTACACAAGATTTCTAAAAATATTATGCAGCACAAGTGTTTTCAAAACTGATAACAATTAGAAATGTTTCTCTGAGCATCAGATCAGATTTCTGAAAGATCATGTGACATTAAAGACTGAAGTAATGATTTTTCCCCAGAAAGTTTTTACTGAGTAATTAATGTAACATGTAACTGTAATTCATATAAAGGGCTTAAGCAGAAATTATTTACTTCCATCGTTACTAAAGTCTTTCTGTTTGGTTTGGTTCTGTGGTAATCACGTTTATGCCTCAAATACTGAACTTAAAACTAATCCACTTGTTCAAGACAACCACCAAAAACTGAGACTGAAATAAAAATCTCTGAATGGACAACTAAATCTGTCTTAGTACTGAAAAGACCAGTTCCTGGAAAAGCTAAATGTCAAACCCTACAGTTAAAATTTTTTCGATCAAGCACAGATCTGCGGCCAAAAACACAGGTGTGAAACACTTTCCCAGCGTCCACCATTTTGTAGTTTTTCTCTCAAATTCTGCTCCTAAAAAGTATTCGGTCTCATAGGATGTACTTAAAAATCAATGTCATTGCATTAGACAACCAAAAGGCCATTGTACGCTTCTTTGTCTCATTATCTTATTCTCATGTGAGGTGCTGTGTCTACTGTTCTGGCAGGATCTGTATTATGCATCTCTGATCAAACGGGGAGGGGGTCCTTGGGAGACGTCCCCAGGGACGGTCGTTCCCGGGATGTGGGAAACACGTGCATGTGTGCAGACGGAGGTTTGTGGGAAGTGCTGAATCACAGACACACAGACGGCTCATTGAGATTCTGCATTGAACACATACACTCATACATACAGTACAGACCAAAAGTTTGGAAACATTACTATTTTTATGTTTTTGAAAGAAGTTTCTTCTGCTCATCAAGCCTGCATTTATTTGATCAAAAATACAGAAAAAAACTGTATTATTGTGAAATATGATTACAACTTAAAATAATAGATTTCTATTTGAATATACTTTAAAAAAATTATTTATTCCTGTGATGCAAAGCTGAATTTTCAGCATCATTACTCCAGCCTTCAGTGTCACATGTAACATCCAGTCTATCACATGATCATTTAGAAATCATTCTAATATTCTGATTTATTATGAGTGT